>NC_090268.1:70444960-70750127 GCF_040414725.1 Anabrus simplex | reverse complement strand
CGAGCAACTAAATGTCCTGTGCGTGAACCTCTGGCATTGATACAATGGCATGGGAGACGGGATGTACGGGCTTACATCGCAGCGATATGTTGTTACCTTGACTTTTCCTGGTAACACTGCCAATTTGAAGGAGACACTGAACGCACCCATGGCAACGTCCTCGCCGTTGACTTCTCTCGTAATCCGCCGTATGTGTGTCACGCCACGGTGCTTCAGTCTTTCATCAATTCATCGTCAGTGTTCAGAACGAGACCACGGTGGAAGATGACTCCACGAACCAGATTCAAAGTATTGTGCTCTTCCACTTTGAGGGGAATATCGCCAAAATGATCGCACTTAAGCAACATATCAGCTTGCACGGCAGTGCGCGTCTTTACGAACAAACTACCGTTGAGTATTTTCTTCAGATCTTCCAGTTCACCGCAGACACCTTCAATGTGTCTGCTAAACAAAAGAGACTTTACCAGCTTGAAGTCACTGCCATCAGTTCTGGTCGCTACCAGAACCTAGGAATGCTAGATCTTTCATGTTCCCAGGGGTTTGTACCCCTCAAGCCATCATAATTTGAAGGCGACGGTGGGGGATCACCTTGTGCAGGTCGAAGACGTTTCGAAGCCATGCCCGAGAATCATCCTCCCCGAATGCCAACCACTCCGATCAGGGGTCTCTGTAACCGAACCAAGCAGCCAAGGCAATACCTACCTGGTCATAGCCGGTATTGCCCGGGTTCCGATGTTGGACGATGCCTAGGATGACTGAGGCAATGAGCTCTAGAACTCCCTTCCTCTTATCGCCCGCAACAGAACGTACTCATTAGCGTGTACAGAGCACTAAATACAGAGAAAAAATAAGAAAACAATTAATAGTAATATGTCCTTCAGGCATAAGGCTGCGCGGGGACATTTGTTGTCACGCGGATACCACTGCAAGTGTACGTGACGTTCCCACCCGCCGATCCCTGGGTGGTCACTGCGTGGGTTTTCGGGCAAAATCACACACGTAAGAGGCCCATCTCCGAGCAGCACGCGTATCGAGAATTTCGAATCGGTCTACAACTAACCCTCAAAAAATAAAAAATAAAGAGGGAAGCATGGCCACATGACCCTTTGAGTCGCCGTCTACGACAGGCAGGGATTAACTGTGAATATATTCAGCCCCTCACATCCACAAGATGTCCAACACATGATATCAAGCCCCAATCCATGTCTGCGCATCTTACGACAGGCAGGGGATATCATGGGATTATTATTCGTGTGCGTCCACGAGCCACATGGGGTAAACAAGGCACTGCATCGAAAGCAATATCCTAAATATTGATGATGCTTACTGTCTAAAGGGTCACCGGCCCATCGTAATTGTATTAATCGCTGATACCGTGGTGTTCCTCATGTAGCGGTACTAATCACAAGTAATGTAGACTCACGGCGTTTCTCACATAGTGGTACTAATAACTGGCAACGTAAATCCGTGGTGTCCGACATAGAGCGGTACTAATCGCAAGTAAAATCGACCCATAGTGTTCCTCACGTAGTGGTACTAGATGATGATGATGCTTGCTGTTTAAAGGGGCCTAACATCGAGGTCATCGGCCCCTAATGGTACGAAATGATACGAAATGGATTGACAAATTAAAAGTCCAAAATTCTCAACTGACCAGAATTCAAAACGTGAGGACGAAGAATGAATGGATGGAGATGAATTTAAAACAATCAGTGGATGCGACCCGCAATGTCTTACGTTCACAGTAACTGACGTAAAACAATAGGATTACTGACAAAGGGACTGTTGCTATAGCATAACACTGAATCGATGATGCTTGCAGTCTAAAGGGGTCCAAAATCCAAGTTATCGGCCCCTCATAATGGTACTTTTTGCTAGGAATGTAGAACCATAGTATTTGTCATATTGCGGTACTAATCAAAAGTAGCAGAGACTCGCGGTATTCCACACATTATGGTACTACACACAGGTTATGAAATTCAACGTATAATATAGACCTATGATTTTTCTCACTTTGCGGCGCCATTTATAGGCAACGCAAACCTATGATGTTCATCACATAAGAGTACTAACCACAGGGACCTGCACTATCCCATGATGTTCCTCATATAGTGGGTACTAATCATAG
Source organism: Anabrus simplex (assembly GCF_040414725.1). Taxonomy (NCBI): domain Eukaryota; kingdom Metazoa; phylum Arthropoda; class Insecta; order Orthoptera; family Tettigoniidae; genus Anabrus; species Anabrus simplex. The sequence goes on along the minus strand of NC_090268.1, from coordinate 70,747,999 downwards.
GCAAGGCAGAACCATGGTAGCTGTCATCCTATTGTCCCGCTCAAATGGTGGTACTAATCACAGGTACTGCAAAAGCCGGCTGCACGGTGCTCCTGTGTGCTACTGATCACAAACCTATTTGGTACCTAATATAGTGGTACTACGCGCAAGTAAAAGCGACCTATGAACTTCTCCGCTTGGTGGTACTAATCACAAGTAGTTTCATGGTTCCAAGACAATCATCCCTTGGCCGCCCCTTTTAGTCGCCTCTTATGACTGGCAGGGGGTACCGTGGGTGTATTCTTCATCTGCCTCCCCCACCCACAGGGGGTTGTGTGTTTGGTCCGCGAGAGGTATTTTATTTCCCTCAAGTCCGCCGGCAAGCCGGTTAGGACCCCCCTATCCGCCACGTGGGAGTAGACCTATCACCTCTCCCCTTGCTACGCCAGCGTAATGGGTTCGTGGCGTAGTGCTATCACAGGTAATCTCATAGTTCAAAATCCATCATTCCTTAGACGCACCTTTTTTCTGGCCTCTTACGACAAGCAGGGGATACCGTGGGTGTATTCTTCATCTGCGTCCCCCACCCACAGTGGGTTCTTCTATGCTCGATTCACAGTCACGTACGAACAGTTGACTTGGACAACTTGAGAATAGAGGTAATGCCTCTGAATAATCGCTTGGTGATGTGGCAACCTATAACCATTTTATTTTTGATTTCAATAAGCTACCTTGCTCTATCCTATCTGCAGGTATCTCATGATACTGAACAACATCGAGCCCTCAGTAGCCTTAGCGGCGACGACGGTCGTAGTGGCATGTAGGCTCTCATTCCTTCCAATTTTGGTTTAACGTCGCAGAAACAGGCAGGTTTTTGGCAGCGAAGTGATAGGAAATAGCTTAATTAGAAAGGACTTCTCTGGTGTAGAAATGAGGAAATTAGGAATCACCACCTTAAGGGCTGCTGATGGTGGGGTTCTTAACCACCACCTATCAAGTGCAAGCCAGCAGCCAACATTGTTCGAACCGCGCAGCCAACTCGCTCGGAGAAAGGGATTGGATCTTCTCGGTATCTTACTGCTGTATGACACCACTGAAGTTTGAATTTTCAGCGTAAGCAATTTGAAAATACCCATAATCGGTACTCTCATGTATCGGATGCATATTTTAGATGCATTTCACGAAAAAATATTTCAATCAATATCTTAGATATGTTTATATTTTGGTTTGTTTGTTTATTTGTTTCTTAACCCTTGCCCGTTCTCTGCGGAGTCGGGTATGATGTGAATGAGTCTGTTGTGGCGGGTTTTTTATGACCGGATGCCCTTCTTGACCTCAGCCTTATCAGATGGGTTAACGAAATGAAATGAATGACGTGGTATATAACAGTAGGAAGAGAGAGAGAGTGAAACCCGGTGGCAGCACATAGCCTACTCCTGTCGATTATCACACAGGGGTCTGCTCAAGGCTTAATTTCTCCATCCGACGGACGAATCACCATCAACATCATTATATGCCCTCACTCCACATGAGCACTGCAGAAAGGTTTGCAATTCAATCCAGGCTTTTGGCACGCCACCTAGTGATTAGAAATTGTATACCACCACCTCCCCTACCCTGGCCTGGCGGTCAACATTCTGATAGTGACATTTTTTTTTTTACCAACGGGACTCTAACCGGTTAACCACGATGTCAGACCGTTTAGACTTCAACGCCTTCGCCCATCAGGCGGGCTAATAAATATTTTAAATATGATTTCCTTACGTATTTTATGCGGAGCATCACGAGCCGTGCCTAACCTAGGACAACTATGACACTTAGTAGTACAGTGTATGTCGAGGCAGGATGTTCAATTGCATAGCGTGGTATATACATTTATGGCAAAATTATTAAGAGTCGCTCTCCATGACGAATATTGCTTGACCTTTTCGCTAGTTTCTGAACAGCTGTAAGCAATTTGAAGGAAGCAGTTCAAGGCAAGTCCTGCATTCTGTGAGATTACTAGCATGTTGGTAGCCTCTCGTGATACAAAGTTCTTACCTTATAAAGATTGTCTGAAGTGGTGGGTTTAAGTAATGTAGACCCGAAAAACTCAGTTTCCTCGCGAGGTTATCGCAAGATTCTTGTTAGAACTGTTTATATATTGTTCCTCCCATTCCAGAGAGATTTATCGCTTTATAGGAGGTTGATGGGGAAAATGTATGTAAGAACTATCTATCTTCGGTACAGAAAATATGAACGATGATGATGATGATGATGATGATGATGATGATCATGTCTGTTGTCCAAAGGGGCATAAAATCTAGGTCATCGGCCCCTAATGGTATGAAACTTAATAACAAATTAAAAGTCCAAAGTATTCTTCATCTGCGTTCCCCACCCACAGGGGGTAAATATGAACGGAAACGTTCATGACAGCGGGAGCTAGTCGAAATGAACCTCATATTTGCCCTTCTAAACTGTGTAAGAAATGTCGTGTCAGGAAGACCCTGAATAGACTCCGGATTTTTAGGCAGAAATAGGTTAGAATGCAAACTAATTTGGTTATTAGGAAGTGTCTTCTAGCCCAGGGGTTTCCAAATGGTGGCCCATGATGACTTTTTAATTTTCTTTAAGAGATGTGAAGGAAATTTACAGAAACTATTTCTTAAAGCAAGTCACTAACTTTAAGTATTTGGGAAGTATTTTCAGAGATGATGTGTATTGCAGGACAGAAATTAAGAAAAGAATTGCCATGGCAAAAGAAGGCTTTAAGAGAAAATCGAAATTACTTTGTGGGCCAGTAAAGAAAAGATTTGAGGAAAAGACTTGGAGCATAGCACTGTTTAACGCAGAGACTTCGACATTGCGAAGGTAAGATGCGAGAAGATTGGAGACACTAGAGATGTGGGTATGGAGGAGAATAGTAAAAGTGAAATGGGAGAGGTATTACGAAGAGCTGGATAAAAACAAAGTATGTTGAAAATCATGAGAAGGAGAAAAATGAACTGGATCGGACTTTGTTTGATGGGGGACTGCTTACTAAAAGAAGGAACAGAAGGAATGGTGAAAGGCAAACGAGGAAGAGGAAGGAAACAATATAAAATGTTGGACAAAATCAAAGGAAATAAATATTCGGACATGAAAATATTTTCGCAGAACAGGCAAAAGTGGAAGAGATTCATCCTATGACAAGACCTGCCATAAAGCAGACTACCTGGATGATGACGTTCAAATATCTATTAACTTTATACCCTTTAGAGACCCAAGTTATAAATAACTTATTTTTTAATATTATTTCCTGATTTTAAGTATACACTTGGTCGGAATAGATTAAAAAATTTAAATCCAAACTTCGGCGGAAAATGAATCCTCAAAAAATGCCAGTGTTAGGACTTAACCATTGTAAAAATGAGTATGTGTTCCATACCAAATCTTGAACTCCATGCCAACCTTACTGTGGAATATTTTATGCAATATAGCATGCAATGAGTACTAAGAAATACTTCAATAGCCATTTGTGTAAGAAGCGGGTTCAATACTTCTCTCATTGGTGCACACTCGAATAAATTTTCAGGGAAATACTCCTTGAAGAACATCGCTGGAATTTTCAGCTCTTGCAACTATATATAATTGTTGCCTTCACACTACTCCCACAAAATTGTCCTGCTTTAAGTTTTGTTTGGACTAGATTATTTCTTTCAGTTTACCTTTAAGTATTTTCCTTTATGTCATTTGTCAAAATAATGTTAATTCAAACGGGCTGGCATTGTTGGATGCTCTTCGTCCAAATTCAATTGTCCTGAAGATAATAGTGTTTATTTTTAATTTCAATCTTTTATGCGATTGTACAATAGTGTTTTAATCAGTAAAAATTGTCAAACCTTCATTTTAGTTGAACTATGCTTATTATTTCATACTGATACCTCTGTCCTATTTGCGGAATTTTGCGAACATTTGGCTGTTATTAGAGTGCGGCCCGCAATCATGCCTAAGGTTTCAATGTGGCCCTCGAGCCCTTACCTGCTCTAGCCCGTTATGAAACAAGAGGTGGTGGTGATTATTGTTTTAAGAGAAAGTACAACTGGGCAACCAAACTCTTTATAACACTAATCAGAGAGAAAAGTGATGGTTCGGCCAAAGGAAGACAAGGCCTAATATGGCCGTGAAAATTATAGACTCCCGGGCCTCCATACGTAATACCGTCGGGGTCGGATAACAACAAGAGCTGACCAAGGGAGTTCGATAAGGATAGAAGAAATGAGGAGCCTGGCACAAGTAAGTGGAAGGAATGCCAGAACTCGGCTAAGGATCCCGTTGTCGCCAACCCACACTCCAAAGTTCAGAGCCCCCGGAGCCTCTTTTAGTGGCCTCTTGCGACAGGCAGGGGATACCGTCGGTGTATTCTTCATCTTCGTCCCCCACCCACAGGGGTTACACCGCAAGTAACATCGTTCTCAGTTTCATACTGGTTTCCCCGGATCTACTTCAATTAGCTATACAGAGAATAGATAAATGCGGAAAAGTTACGGAGGGAAAAACACTATTGAAAACTGCATATATGACCAAGATTTTCTACAGAACCAGGACTCATTCGAACTCGGGAAGATAACGCAAGCGTAGTGTAGTAGACCGTGGACACTTGAAATTTAATAAACTGAAGACTTGGTATTAAGTAGCCTATAGTTCGAGTACTCACGCAAATTCAACAACCTCCTTCTCCCACCATCTTGGAGGAAGGACGCTGTAGTATGAGGAATGCCGCTTCCCCTTCGGGAAAAGCAGTGCTTCAAGTTTCTTGTCTTTCATTGCGGAATTTAATAAACACTTGTACAGAAAATTGCCAAACGCAACAGAACACAAATAGTTAAAAAGAGAATACACAACACTAAAAAAAATTTATCCCTCCCATATCGGGAAGGAATAGGTGCGAAATTAGCGAAGCATCGCGAAGGATTTAGCAGACTTCCAAACCAAAACGGTTACTACGGTTACAGACTACTTTACAAGTTCATAATAATGATCCCTTTGATCGTAGCTAGACAAACGAACATCACTATTCGATTCTATAGCGAAGTATGAGATAAAGTTTCGTAACATTCTTTCTTTTAAGAGAAAATACAGCTAGGCGACAATCCTCGACACTAATCAGAGAGAAACAAATGAACTGGATCCGACGCTTCGAAAACATGCAGACGTCGGCCTAACAAAGACAAGGGCACGAAGGGCGTGAAAATGAAAGACTCCCTAGACCTTGGGAACAAATTGTCCCAGGCAGGGGATTCCTTAGGAGGATTCCACCACCCCCACACAGGAGGGATGATATCGTCACGTGGTGGTCGTGATTACTGTTTTAAGAGGAAGTACATCTTGAGAACACTAATCAGAGGGAGAAAATGGAAGGGATGCAACACTTCGAAAAATGAAGGTATCGGCCGAAGGGCTTCGAAGGGCGTAAAAATGGCAGACTCCCTAGGGCTCGTAACCTAATACCGTCCGGGTTGGAAAAGAGCAACAGTTGAACAAGTGAGGTCACAAAGGACAGACGGAAGTGAGGAGCCTCGGGTGCCACTTATAGTCGCCTCTTACAAAAGGCAAGGATACCGTGGATGACATTCTAACCAGATGATCGGTGGCAGACCGATGAGAGCGAAACTCACCAGTATTTAATCAGGAGACCTCTATCTTCCAAGGCCCGCACAGGTCATCTGTTTACTATCATTACAAATAGCTTACACAGGCCCCTGGCTTGTGAAATGGTGTTACTACTCCCTCACGACAATGAGATGGAAACTCTCCCTCACTCCATATTCTACTGAATATGATGATGATGATGATGATGCTTGTTGTTTAAAGGGGCCTAACATCGAGGTGATCGGCCCCTAATGGTACGAAATGAAATAACAAAAAGTACAAATTCATCCACTGACCAAAATAAAGTAAAAAATGTCATGAAGAATGAATGGGTGGACATGAACCCAACAAAAAACGAACAAAAACAGTGGATCAGACTCAAAAAAGATCGTAAATAATAGTATTACTGACCAAGGCACCACTTAAAAAAGCACAGTGATGATTGATGTCTAAAGGGGTGCAAAATCCCTGTCTAAGGCCCCACAGGATGGTAGGCCTACATGTCGCGAGTAAAGTAGAACCATGGTATTTGTCATGTTGGGGTACTAATCAAAAGTAGCGAAGACCCACAGTGTTCCACACAAAATGGTACTACTCACAAGTATTACAATTCGTACAGGGAAAGACCTATGGTGTTTCTCACACAATGGCGACACCCACAGCCAACGCAAACCGATGAGGCTCCTCACCTAGGTGTACTAATCACGGGCGCCGGCATTCCCGTGGTGTTCCTCACATAATGGGCACCATTCACAGGCAACGCAGACCGACGGTGTCGCTCATATAGCGGTACAACTGACAGGCTACGCCCAGACCCGCGGTGTTGCTCACATGGGTACGACGCACGGGTACTGGAAAGCCCCAGGCCAGCCTCTTAACTGCTACGAATCACAAACCTATTTCGTACTTAATGTAGTGGTACTACTCGCAAGTACAGGTAACCCATGGTGTTCCCCGCATGATGCTACGAATAAAAAGTAGTGTCATGGTTCTAATTCAATCATCCCTTGGTCGCCCCTTTAAGTCACCTCTCACGACAGGCAGGGGATACCGCGGGTGTATTCTATATGTGCATCCCCCACCCTCAGGGGGTAGTGTGTTTTGTCCGGGAGGTGGTGGTGGTGATTATTGTTTTAAGAGGAAGTACAACTAGGCAACCATCCTCTAGAGGTATTTTATTTCCCTCAAGTCCGCCGGCAAGCCGGTTAGGACCCCCCTATCCGCCACCTGGGACGCGCCACGTGAGAGTATCACCTCTCCCCCTGCTACGCCTGCGTAGCAGGTTCGTGGATTCTACTGAATAGAGTGAGGATAAGCTGAGACATCTGGCACTCAAATGTTTAAGTATTGGATTTTGGATTTTGTCCGACCCAGGAGTCGTGTCCCTCCATAACGTGAATGGATTCTGTGATTCCCACCCTGCGGAAGGCACGTTGTAGGAATGCGAAGCGCGAATGGCAAAAGAGATTTGGCGAGCCCCTACGTCCTATTACTATGCAGAAATGCAGGGACTATTTTCCCAGAACTTGACGTAACTGTGAAATGTGGTACGGACTGTTCTGCAATGACTGACGGAATCGTAGCTTTATCTCCAGTAATGTACTGAAGTCACCTTCTGTACTTAGATAATAAGGCGGAGTTCCCTCCACATTTGTGATGGAGTATCTGCCTCCACGGCAGTGGTGGTGATGATGGCGATTATTGTTTTAAGAGTAAGTACATCTGGACAACTATCCTCTATTAACACAAATCAGAGGCGAAAAATACACGAGATCCGATACTTCGAAAAATGAAGGTGTCAACCAAGAAAGGTAAAGGCCACGGAGGGCGCGGAAATAAAAGACACCCTAGACCTCGAATGCTCAAATGGCATCGGGGTTGGAAAAGAGCAAAAGTTAACAAAGGGAGATAGGATAATTAGATGAAATTTAGAAGACTGAAACCAAGATGGTGATCTAAGAGTCACGTTCGTCATCATGGTTACCGTAACAATTATATTGTTGCAATGAGTGTGTGTGTTCTGATCCAGATGCCACATGGATAGGTGGTTGTTGATGATGATGATGATGATGATGATGATGATGATGATGCTTGTTGTTTAACGTGACCTAACATCAAGGTTATCGGCCCCTAATGGTACGAAATGAGACGAAATGTTATGACAATTTAAAAATCCATAATCATCCACTGACCAGAATTCGAAAACGTGAGGACGAAGAATGAAAGGATGAATATGAATTTAAAACAATCAGTGGATCCGAACCGCAATGCACCATATTCCCAGAAACTAGTGTTAGACAGTAGTATTACTGACCAAGGGAGGGTTTCCAAAGCATAATACTGATTCGAGGAGGCTTGTAGTCGAAATGGATCCAAAACTCCGGTCATCCGACCCTCATAACGGTACTTATCGCTAGGAAATTTGAACCACGCTATTTGGCACGTTGCGGTACTAATCAAAAGTAGCGGAGACTCGTGGTATTCCACACATTATGATACTACTCACAGGTAATGAAATGCGCACATGTAACACAGACACGCTGTTTCGCACATTGTGTCGCCATTTACAGGCAACGCAAACCTATGGTGTTCGTGTAAGTGGATTAACCACACGGACCGGCACTATCCCGTGGTGTTCCTCATATAGTGGGTACGAAGCATAAGCAAGGCAGAACCATGGTGTTGCTCATATAGTGGTACGAAATAAAGGTAAAGTAAAATGCATCCTGATTGATGATTGATTGATGCTTGTTGTTTAAAGGGGCATAACATCTAGGTCATCGGCCCCTAATGATACGAAATGAAATTGCTACGGGATTACCCGTGGACTAGCAGAGGTGAAAGAAAGTGCCGGGGAGAATGGGTCTAACTACAAAATCAAAGTTAATTTAAAACTTTAACAAAGGTCATATTTTTTTAATTTCAACAATCAACAACAAAACTTTAACAGGAATAGAACCAGCTTTTGGGTGGTTAGGCCGTGTGCATTATGCAGAGTTTCGTCCAGACGTGCCATTTGGACTCATCAGCTGGAATGGCACGCCCCTCCAGGACTCTGCTTAGCAGTGGCAGACCAAACTGCTTGCTTTGCAAGTTTTCATTCCCCACCCTGAAGGGGTGGGGCGGGCCACCTAGAGGGTGTCGCCCTCTCTCTGGCCAGGAGAGATGACGGGGTTGGGAAGGAGTGAAAAAAAGAGGGAGATGGGGGAAAAGGTGGTTTGAATAAGTAAAGGAGACGGGATAAAGGAAGTGTAGGTTCTCTTGCGCTTTATTGACAGATTTACATTGTCTGTGTGTATTGACAAAGTTGCATACATATATACAGATTTTTATGGATATTTATGACAGTTACATGAGCGATTTTACACCCAGGTTGCGGATGGTGATGTGATGAAGTGACGGGTTTCGTGAGGTGGAGGGAGGATGTGGAGTGCTAGGATGTGATACAGGGATGAGAAGTTTACCAGGGAAGTGAGTAGGAGACTTAGGAGGTTGGATGGAGGAGGGGGTAGTGGAAAGATTGCAGGTGGGAGTGGTGGATAGTTACTGGGTGAAAATGGTGGAAAACGGAAGTGTGGACTGGGAGGTTGCTGAGGGGGTGCAGGCCGGGGGCGTGTGCGGTGGCGGGGTGATTTATGTTGGTTAGGAGTTAGGGGCGGAGAGCGGGACGGTTCTATCCGGAGATGTCGACCGTTGAGGTATATCCCTTGGGTAATGAGGCGCTGGACGTCTTCGGGCGTTGGTAGTTGCAGGCGTACTAAATATGTAGGGCCATCATTGTTGTGGATCCTAATGGCTTTCTTCACCGGGATTCCTGCTTTTTGGAGTTCTTGGAGGATAGCTGTTGGTGGTAGGTTAGGTTCCACGCCACAGGCAACACAGCTGTATAGGTTGTTCTGGCTGGGCGGTGAAGTTAGCGGTCGTACAGTATCTGGTGTTGGTGGTTGTGTATTGTCTGCTTGAAGTGCTATTGCTTCATTTGGCGGCGTTGTTACTTCTTCCTGCTGGCCCTGAGCGTGGAAGGGTGGGGGGTGGTATGCCATTATGGGAGAGGGGTGGGTAGTAGTTGTGGTGGTGGTGGTAGGGGCGTTGGAGGTAAAATGAGGGGAGGTGGAAGTAGTGGTGGTGACGGTGGTGGTCCGGGAGGTGTAAGGAGAGAGCAAATGCTGTGGGTGTGATTTGCCAGTAGGGGCGGTGGCTGTGGCGTGCTCCTTCATTAGCCGGTCGAGTAATTTCCCTGGGGTATCTTGCACTCGATGCAGTTGTCCTTGGATATATACCCCATTGTCTAGAGCGTTGTAGACGTCCTCGAGCACTAGATAATATAATAGTACTTCTCTTGTTGGTTTGTCGAGATGATAAAGTCGAGTGGCAGCGTAGACGCCTGTGGGGCGAAGTTCCGTAAGGATGTCATTTGCTGGAATTGCTGGGTCAATATCGTGGGCAATGCAAGTATAGTACATTATGGGAGGGGGGCCGACTTCCTCTTGGTGTCTGGCCAATTTTGCTTTTTTGGGTCGGCTGGGCGCGTAATTAGAGATGTGGCGCCACCCGGCCGAAGAAAAATGTTTGGGGGTGTTTTTAGGGCTATTCAGTCCACTTTCAGAGTTTGGAGATGTGATCCGATCTCCCTCCACTTGTAGAGGATCCCCAAACTGTTGTTGTTGTTTAAATGCTTTCATTCCCCACCCTGAAGGGGTGGGGCGGGCCACCTAGAGGGTGTCGCCCTCTCTCTGGCCAGGAGAGATGACGGGGTTGAGAAGTTGTGAGAAAAGAGGGAGGTGGGTAATTTGATGTATGGAATTAGGAGGTGTGTGCGGATAGTATTGAATGATCGGAGATGTGTGTAAGGATTAAATATTTAGAGGAGAGTGCAATGATTGACAAGTTTTAGGTGAGAGGGCTAGGATGGAATTGAAGAGTTAGAAGGTGTAATGTTGCGGTTATATTGCATAAGGAGGTGGTGAGGAGTCTGAGGAGTTCAAGTTGCAGAGGAGGTTGATAGAAGAAGTTAGGTGGAGGTAGGGGTGGACGGACGGGTTGACAAGGTTGAAATGAAGGACTGGCTGGCCGGGGGCGACGAAAGGGAGTGTTGGAAGTGTGACGAAAAGGTTGGGGTGGGGAACGTGAGGGCTCCACTTTGAAGCGACGTTGAAAGATGTAGGCACCAGTGTTGATAAGTTGTTCCACATCATTGGCGGTGGGAAGGTGAATGCGGACCATAAAAGTAGGGCCGGAGGCGTTGTAAATCCTGAACGCACGACGAGCGGGGATGTCTGCTTCCTGGAGTTCTTGGAGAATTTCCCGTTCTGAGATGGTAGGTTCTACGCCGCGGATGACACAGCTTGACATAGTGTCCAGAGGTGGTGGTTGCGAACGTTGCGACGATGTTGCGGCGGCTGTTGTGGTGTCGTCTGGTGGTGACACGGCAGGGGAGTCTAGAATGTTGTCGGGAATTTGCTGGGAACGAGGTTGTACAGAAGTCAGGGTAGAAGAGAGGGAGGATATCATTACAGGGGAAGGATGGCATGACGTAACGGTAGTAACAGGAATATGGTGGCGAGTAGTGGCTGACATCGTAGTGGTCGCGGTGGTAGTAGTAGGTGGTGTATGATGAGGGGGAAAAGAGGGCGATGTTTGTTGTAGCAGAGGCTTGTGGTGAGGCGCGTTGACGACAGGCAATGTGGTGGGATCTGCTGTAAGCTGGGCTAATATAGGCTGGCTGGTAGGCTCCACTAGGTAGTATCGGTCGTGAATAGACACTCCCGTGTCAAGGAGGCGCTTCCAGTCGTCCAACGTAGGTAGATAAAGAAGAACCTGCGATGATGGTGATGAAGTTGAGGCATCCAACATCCGGTGGGCATCGTGGACTGGGTAGCCAGCGGTGCGAAGGGCGTAGCAAATCTCTTCTTCGGATATGGCAGGATTAACATCGGGGATGACACAGGTGCGCATGGTGTGGGAACGGCCGACTTCCAACTCGGTGTCAGGCCTATATTCTTTAGAGTCCGGCGGGGAGCTGAGTTAAAGATGTAGAGCCACCCGGCCGGCAACAAAAAATAAGGAGAGTCTTCAGAGATTTTTGAAACCAGCGCTCCTCGAGAATGCAGCGGTGATGATCCCCCCAAACTGTGTGGCCCTGCCGTGTTAGCAAATCAAGTTTGCTAACCTGCTAAAGGAGAAATGACTTCTCCGTTTAAAAAATGCTCCCCCATTGGAGATACAATTTCAAAAAAGGCTTTCACAGCCGCAGATCTTAAAATTACAGGAATAGAACCAGCTTTTGGGTGGTTAGGCCGTGTGCATTATGCAGAGTTTCGTCCAGACGTGCCATTTGGACTCATCAGCTGGAATGGCACGCCCCTCCAGGACTCTGCTTAGCAGTGGCAGACCAAACTGTGTGGCCCTGCCGTGTTAGCAAATCAAGTTTGCTAACCTGCTAAAGCAGAGTCCTGGAGGGGCGTGCCATTCCAGCTGATGAGTCCAAATGGCACGTCTGGACGAAACTCTGCATAATGCACACGGCCTAACCACCCAAAAGCTGGTTCTATTCCTGTAATTTTAAGATCTGCGGCTGTGAAAGCCTTTTTTGAAATTGTATCTCCAATGGGGGAGCATTTTTTAAACGGAGAAGTCATTTCTCCTTTAGCAGGTTAGCAAACTTGATTTGCTAACACGGCAGGGCCACACAGTTTGGTATTGACGATCGAAGCTGACCGTCCAACGGATTGCGCTACACCGCAAGCAGTCACGGGAGTTTATGGCTCCTTGAAAACGTGGTCTCGCCAGGTGGACATAGTAATTCGTGAGGTTTCACCTCGGGACGTGCCATCGACGTCGAGGAATTCTATTACTGTAAGGGTTTCCCCAGGCAATCTGCATTCATCATTGCATTCTTCTCTGCTACATAGTTGTGGACTCGGTAATCTCTGGGGTCCCCTCTCCACATCAGGGGGTTTTTACCCCCTAGGGAATATTCTGTCTTTACGACAGCCATATTATCATAATGGATCTCATCGCCACCAGCACCATCGCCGCTACCACATCGACAGCCACCACCACCACTGCCGTACTGTCACCTTCATCTGTGACACTAGCACAAGCCCATGCCACGGGCCTCATGTCTTCCGAGGAGCGTCCCATTCCCTCTTCTGCACATGGAAGTCACCTCTTAGTACCACCAGCGCCGCAACGAGAGCCATCCCAGGGAGTTAAACGACGTCTCGCCACACCAAAGGAATCAGTACCACCTAAAGTCGTCGCCATCGAGACACCGCCACCGCCACCGCCTCCTCCACCTTCACAGCACACTGACTCCATGGAAACAGCCAATATTCCACCAATAAATACATCATCCACCACCGAATTTCCTCCTCTCTCTGGCAGTCATCGTCCTATAACCAACCCCCGTCTCCTGCAAAAACCACCCCAATCTACCCATACTTTCCTCCTTCAGAACCCATCCCCTGATTTCCGTTCATCGCAGAAGATCTTCCGAACACTTCTCCGCTTCAATCTTCGTCGTGAAGACATCGCCGACATCAGGCCTACCAACCATGGATACCTCATCAAAGTCACCAGTGCAGAAGCCGCCAGTCATCTTTCCAATTTAGTAGGTGCTCATCAACTGGGCTCCAGCTCACCATTTAAAATTCTTTCACAACCCAAACAAAAGACCCCTCCCCCTCCACCCCGCCACAGTCTCTTCAGCTGTGTGATCAGGGGGGTCGACCCGGATATTCCAGACTCCGAGATCCTTGCGGAGCTTAACGCCGAGGGCGTTCCCGCAAGAAAAGTCTTTCGAATTAAGAACGTATCCGGGCCGACCTTCATGGTGCGGGTGCTGGTCCCCACCACCGAAGATCTTGATAGACTACTTTCCACAGGTGTCTCAATATATCGCCAGCACCACCGAGTGGAGCCTTCCAAAGCCCCTCCTCCGCAACCCCTACGCTGCGAACGGTGTCTACAGTACAACGTCCACAAAACGGCCGACTGCAAAGCACCAACACCTATTTGCGGACACTGTTCCCAGCACCATCCTACTCCAAAATGCCCCAACACCACACAACCCCCTCACTGCAACACGTGTGGTGACTCACATCCCACCTACTCCCGTCTCTGTAAGGCCCGTCCTCCTCCCCCTGACAACCGACCCGAACTTATCGCCCCCGTTCGGACCGTTGACCCACCTACAGATCTCAACCGTTCCCAGTTCTCTCCTCCTACCATCGAAGATATCATTCGCTTCACCACTCTCACTCTCCTCAACCTATTCCCATATCACCGACCATTAGTCCTCTCTCACCTGCAAGCAGCGGCCAATCAGACTTTCAACCTACATTTTGTCACCTCCCACTCAGGCCTAAACTCCCATTTTCAATTCACCCGCTTGGAGACTCTTGTTTGATGGCTTGTCGATCCAAACGTGTGAATTCCTCCCCTCCCATCTCCATTCTCTTCATCAATATCCAATCATTTTCCACCAAGCGTCTCCACCTCCTGACTCTCATCCAACAGTACCCCGTTCACACCATCTTACTGAACGAAACCATGCTCCGTCCACGAACTCCAGCCCATCTTCCTGGATACATCCTTCATCGAGAAGATCACCCCGACGACCGCGGACGAGGGGGATCAGCAATAGCTATAAAAGGTTCCCTTCCCACTCGCCTTCATGTTCCACTTCATCCCCTTCACTTTCCAGAATCCATCGCCGCCACAATCTAGTTTCGCTCCCGCATCCTACATCTCGCTACAATTTACACGCGTACCACCCAACCCCTCCCACTAGATTACATCACTCACCTCAGCAGAACCTTTCCGCACTACATTCTTCTTGCCGACCTGAATCTCACCGACAGATCCGTTCGAGAAATGCACAGCCTCCACTCCCTCCTCAGTGCCATTGATTCCTCCCTTCTCCCCCTTCCCGGCCCAACACGCCCCTCCTCCCAGACCACACCTGATGCCATCATCACACATAATTCTCTTACACATCTCACCACTATTACACTTCTTCCCAGCATTGGCAGTGATCATATCCCTGTTCTATTACAAATCCCCACTCACCACCACTCCTCAAATACATCACCTCCCCAACCAGTACCCAATTTTGCTCAAGCCAATTGGAATTCATATCGCTCCGCCCTTTCCAACATGCTCCCACACTCTTCTCCACCTCTGACCGACCAGACCTCAGTTGATTCACTTCAGGATCTCCTGCACTCTTCTATCTCCTCTGCTTCCCAAGCACACATCCCTACCACTTTACATTCACCCTCCAAACCGCGCCTTCCACCTAAATTTCTCCGTCTCCAGAAACTTTCTCAATCCTATCTCCAGGATTTCACCCGCACCCGTGACACCTATTTTCTCCGTCGGCACCGCCAACTAATCCGCACAGTACGTAACTACCTTATCTCTTATAAACGTCGTTCATGGTCTCAAACCTGTACAACACTTAACTCCTTACATGCTCATCCCTCCCAATACTGGCGTCGTCTTTCCAGCCTCCTCGGCCAACACAGCACCCCTACCTATCCTATCATTCACCAAGGAAAGTCTCCAGCTAACACCACGGAAAAGTTGGAGATCTTCTCTGAACATTTCGCCTGGCGCTTCAACAACCAAATCTCCCACCACTTCTGCTTTGCTGACACACCGCTCTATCATGATATTCAAGCTTCTCCTAAACTCATTCCCTCTGCTACACACACACCCTCCCCTCATCCTCTCAATTCTCCCATCACCCCCACCGATATTCATATCGCTCTCTCCAAAACTCGCAACACCGCACCCGGCCCCGATAATATCCGTTACCGCCATATACGTGAAGCCCCTCCCATCCTCTTCACTCTTCTAGCCACCCTTTTCACTTTTATCCTCCATACCGGTTTCTATCCAACCGCCTGGAAGAAATCCATCATGCTTCTGTTCCCCAAATCCGGAAAACCCTTGTCCGACTTAGACTCATACCGACCAATATGTCTCATTTCTGTCCTAGCTAAACTTCTAGATAAAATCCTGGTCCGCCGCCTCCACTCCCACCTGTCGTCCCATCACCTTCTCCCGCTTTCCCAAGGAGGTTTCCGTCCCGGCTTATCCTCACACGACCAACTCCTTAAGCTCATCCAAATAGCCTCCAATCACCTCAACCATGGAAAACCTTCCCTTCTCATAACTTTCGATTTCAACCAGGCCTTCGACTCTGTTTGGCACGCAGCCCTCATCTTTAAACTTCACTTTTTTGCCCTACCTACTACCTACATTCGCCTCATCGCCTCTTATCTCTCCCACCGATCTGCTAGGATATCCATTAATCGTGAACTCTCCTCTTCATTTTCTATGTCCTATGGTGTTCCTCAAGGCTCCCCGCTATCCCCAATACTCTTCATCTTGTTCGTAGCAGATATTCCTCAACCACCCGCCCCCATTCAGTTACTTCAGTTCGCGGACGATACTGCACTTCTAGCACCCCTTCCCTCCGTCTCTAGCATGAATAACCTTGTACAGCCTTACCTTGACTCCTTTCTCTCCTGGTGTGACAAGTGGCATCTCCGTATAAACCCCTCCAAAACCCAATCAATCTTAATCCGTCGTAGCCGCCGTCGCTTTTCAGTGACCCGTGACCCTGGCCTCCTCCGACTCACCATCCGCGACACCCCACTTACCGTTCAACCCTCCCTCAAGTACCTTGGTGTAACCATAGACGAATTCCTCACTTTCCGCCCGCATTTCCGGACCCTTCAAACCAAATCTTCCCGTCGAGCCCGGTTGGTTCGCCGGCTTGCCGGGACTACCTGGGGCCTTAACTCCCACCTTCTCCTACTCACCTACACCGCCTTCATTCGTTCTGCCATCGTCTATGGTTTCACCGCCTGGCTGGCTGTTGCAGACTCTCACCCTACCCTCCTTAAACCTTTCCTATCCATGGAACGCCGCCTAGTTCGCATCGCCCTCCGCCTTCATCCACTCTTTCACACCTCTGACTTGTACAACATCTTCCCAATTCCCAAACTAGATACCTTCGTCTCCATTCTTGCTGCCCGCTATTTCCAACGTTCCCTTGACCGCAACAATCCTATACTCTCCCTTCTCCTGCACTCCCCTCTCAAAACCCCTCTCTTTATCCCCACCCCACTCCATATCTTCAAATCTCTCCACCAGACCCCTCCACTCGGACAGCGTGTGGAGACTGTCTAGGGGCAACTTTTTTCATTTACATTGCTACCAAGTCCTCTACTTTTTCACTTAGTACCTATTTTCTTTAATCTCTTTATACAATTCATACTTAATGTACTGATAATTAATCACCTATTCCTTACTTTATATATCTCCAAGATAGATCATATATACATACTTCGCTTCTGCCTCCTCCTGTATAATTTACGTATATTAACTGGAGTGTACATGTCCGATATTTTGCATTAGGCTCTGCTAAGGAAGGCTATGTCACTAAGTATGCTTGTTATTTTTATTTTTCCCAAACTTTGTAACATGTACTTATGATATTCATCACCTTATGTGTTTTTTCTTTTCTCTGTCAATTTATGTTACCCACGAAGTCTGTTGTATCCATTTTTGCATCATGTCTGTAAAAAAAAAAAAAAAAAAAAAAAAACGCTCACAGAATGTCCCGCCTCCCCCCCCTATGCCCGTCATATATAATAAAGAGTAATCCTACGCCCACCTCCAGTCACTCTTGCACTTCAACATCTCCTCCAACGCATTAATCCTTTTTTTCCCCCATCTCTCTTTTCCTCCAATCCCACACAACCCCGTCCAATCCCCTGGCCAGGGAGAGGGCGACACCCTCTAGGTGGCCCGCCCCACCCCCTCAGGGTGGGGAATGAAAGCGTCCGAGCGAGCGAGCAGTTTGGTCCAGGAATCTCCAAGAGGCTTTTAACATTCAAGAGCTCTGGTTGGGGACACGACGACTGCTCTCCTCTGCTTCAACGCAACGCATATTTTTTCTTCGGCCGGGTGACTGCTCAACTTTACTTATCACCCTGCCGAGACAACAAAGCATATAGGCTGGCACCACGTAGGAGGTCGGCCTTCCCACAATGCTCTACACCTGCCTTGCCCGCAACGTTCCTCTCGTCTTCTCAGACCAAGATGTCCTCGCTGCTCTTCGTCCGGCGGGTGCCTATGGTGCCTGCCGGCTAGTCGACGACGAAGCTCAACCACTATCCGATGTACTTCTCTATTTATCCACTCCAGCCGACGTCTCTACCATCATCAAGAATGGCGCACGCATCCACAACCATCTCTATGCAGTTGAACCTACTCCAGAGGATCTTTTGGCTGAGCTACCGGACACCGACGACCCTCCGCCTGGAACCATCGATCCGCCCGCTACGACCACACCACCTCCCTACTGCTCACCCCCGCCCCCTTTGTCCTTCCCTCCTGTTACCTCTGCCACTACTCTAACCCCTGCTACCTCCACCATTACCACCTCAGTTCACACCTCCTCTTCCCTTCCTATCACTACTACTGTTACCACTCATCCTTCCCCTCTCATGACATTTCCTTTCCCCTTACCTCCCTCCACTGACCCCACACACCCCCAGCGCTCATCACTTCCGTCATCTGAAGAGGGATATTCCCATCAAGATACTCCTGGCAACTTGGTACAGCCACCATTGGTCCCACCGCCTTCCACCGGCACTACCACCTTTAGCTGTGTCGTCTGCGGTGTGGAGCCCAGTCTTCCATCAGCATCTATCATCCAAACACTCCGCCAGACAGGGATACCAGTGCGCCGAGCCTTTCGGATCTATAACTCCGCTGGACCCACCTATCTCGTCCGCCTTCATCTGCCGACTGCTGAAGACGTTGAACGCCTCATCGCCACCGGGATCCACCTCAACGGCCGTCATCACCGCATAGAACCATCTCGCTCACCTCCACAACCTTCATCTCATCCCTCCACACCTCGAAGTAGTCCCCGGCCGGCCCCACCTCCCCAACCACCTCCTCCATCATTTCATCCTTATCTCTTCCCGCCCCCACCTCCTTACTTTCCCCCACCTCCCTCTTTTGATATCCTTCGCCTTCTTCTAACTTCGCTTGTTAGCTTCTCCTCCTTTTATAACACCCTTGCCCTTCATTTATTTTCCTCTCACCTTGTATAACCCCTCTCCTCTTTGTTCACAGCTCATTTTGACATAATCACAACTGTATTCTCACTTCAATAAAGAATAAATACTTAGGAATAGACGCAATTCCCCTCCCATCTCCTAACTCTCCACATCCTTTACCCACCTCCTTCTTCCATCACATCTCCCCAACCCGCCCGCATCTCTTGGCCAGAGAGAGGGTGACACCCTCTAGGTGGCCCGCCCCACCCCTTCAGGGTGGGGAATGAAAGCATTTAAGCAGCAGCAGCAGCAGTTTGGTCACCCTATATATTGTCGATTAGTGGATGACTTCGCGTGTTTCTTCGGATTATTCTAGAATCTTCGAGTATCTTCTAGTGGAAGCTTCGTCATCTCCTCAAGAACATTGGCGACTTCCTTTCTTCACTGGGACTCTTCCAGACCTTTCGATGGCTTCAGCTTCGTTACCGCCTCCGTCGCCTGAGATGGAATCAGAACAAATTAAACAGGCTCGTCGTCTCTCTCCTGAACCTCTGGGAGACCGAAAAAAGATCTGTGGAACAGCCGTGGCTACTAACTCTTCTGATTCCACCTACACTGGTTCCAGTTCGGCCGATACTCAAGTCTCAGGCATTAAACGCTTGGCTCCACCGGAGAGACGTGCCATGGCACCTCTCTCTCCTTCACCATCCCTTCTGCAATCGCCTCCGGACTCTTATCGGCCTCCCAATGTTCGCAGTTATTCTCAAGCAGCGCAGAACCCGGCTATTGCTCCCAATATTCGCCAACGGAGTTTTCAGCCTCACATCCACACACCACCACCTACGTTCTACCTCATAAAACTGTCTCAACTAGATCGTGCTAAGGCCAACATCCGCTCTATTTATCAGATTCTCATGAGCTACACCCCAAAGCATCTGGACTATGATATTGAGATTCAACCCACCCGTTCAGGGGACTTTCATATCAAGACGAACAAACCTTACTACCAACATTTAATGGAGTCTGTTGGACTGGCCCAGTTTGGCAGTACTGCCCAAGCCACTAATATGCCGCACCGGACACCACCTCGCCGCCCTACACTGCCCGCCCGTCGGCCACCATCCTATTCTGTTGTGGCTTATGGCGTCGATCGAGATTGGACGGATGATGAGATCTTATCCCAACTTCAACTTGGGGGCCACTTGGTGCAAAAGGCGATCCGCATCAAGAACGCCCGCGGACCTACCAGCCTCGTCCGCATCATAGCCACCGACCTTGCTACCATCGACGACCTCCTGCGCGATGGCGTCGTTCTCTATGGTCGTCGTCACCGCATCGAGCCCTCCCGTGCAGCGCCGCCGCAACGCATACGATGTAACCAGTGCCAGCGTTACGACCACCCTCCTGGCCAGTCCTGTCAGCATCCTCAGGTATGTGCAATTTGCAGTCAGGAACATCCGACTAATAATTGTCCTAATCAGGGTTCTCCCAAGTGTCTTACGTGTTCCCAACCTCATCCTACCTTTTCATATAAATGTAAATCCCGTCCTGCTCCCGAGTCCTCCCAACCTGAATCTGTTATTCCTGTTGTTTCCCAGGACCTTTCCAATTCCTCTTTCAGCACTCAGCTCCCTGACGCTTGTGCTGAGAACGTTATCCGTTTCGTCACAATGGTGCTCCAAAATGTCCTTCCCTTTCACCGCCCTCTTATCCTCAGTCAGGTCCAACTTGCCGCGCGAATGGTTTTCAACGCCCATTTGGATATCACATATGCGGGGAACAAAATGCATTTTGCATTTTTTCCCCTCAGTGCTGTTCCCTTAGTGGAATGACATCTTCACTCTTTATTTTACTAACATTTGTTCTTTGAATTCCAATCGTGCGCTTTTGGACCTTTCCCTCAACCTGTATGACCCGGACATCTTTGTTTTAAATGAAACATTTCTCAACCCCACTCATCGCACTCATTTCCCTAAGTATCTTCTTCATCGTGCTGATCGTATATATGAAACCCGAGGTGGCGTTGCCATTGGCACACGGCGTCACATTACCACTAAACGCCATTATTATCGCTTTAGTGATAATTTCCGGGAATACCTTATTCTTGAAACCTTTCTCCCGAACCACTCCCCTATCGCTATTGTCACGCTTTATTTGCCCCCTCGCACTCCTCCTCCTATTGACTTTATCCATCATATTGATTCGACCTTTCCGCACTATATCTTTATTGCCGATATTAATATTCATTCTTATACTGTTACTCAATCTACTGCTTTTACCACGTTACTATCTGAAATCCGGGGCATACAGGTTCCTTTTCCTTTCCCCACCCGCCCCATCTCCCAAACCACTCCCGACGCCCTTGTCCTGTCCCCTTCCTTGTCCCCTCTCCCTCAAATTGATAAATGTCTCTATATTGATTCTGATCATCTTCCTGCTCTTCTTACTTTTTCTAATATTTCATATTTCACCCATCTCCCCCCTCCCCGCCCCCCTCCTACCCGTCGTTTCACTCACGTCAACTGGTCCGCCTATCGTACTACCATTAATAACCTCCTTCATGACTTTCCTCCTCCCACGTCCATGCCCACTTTACTTTCGCTCATTACCCAAGTCGAACATGCCCTTCAGGTTGCAGATCAGCTACATATTCCCCGCCGTTCTTTTCATCCTACCAAGCCCCCTATCCCTCCCAAAGCACTTGCCCTCTTGCAACTTGCACATGATTACTACTTTTCCTATCTTCGAACTCGAGACCCTACCACCCTCCTTGAACATCGTCGCACACTTCGCCATGCCCGTTCGTATATCAAAGCCCTCAAACGAAAATTCTGGATTACTGCCTGTTCTTCTTTCCCTGACTTGCAAAATTCCCGTGCCTTTTGGACCACTTTTCATCGCTTGACAAAAACCCATAAACCTCTGCCTACTTACCCAATTCACACTCCCACTACTACTCCCCTTACTAACAAAGATAAAGCTGATACATTTGCTGACTATTATTCTCAGGTCTTTTCTCCCTCCTCTTCTCCCCAGTTCACTCACCCTGATGAACCTACGATTCTGCAACTTTTTAACTCTGACCTCCCTCAACTTCAACCCTCTTTTGTACATTTTGGTGATGTGGACTATACTCATCCCCTCAATGTCCCCATTACCCCACATGAACTTCATTCTTACCTTCGTTATAAACGCAACACTGCCCCCGGTTCTGATCAGATTACTTATCGCCATATCCGCGAAGCCCCTCTTGCTCTCCACAATGCTCTCTGTATCATTTATAACACTCTTCTCTATACGGGTTTTTACCCCACCCACTGGGGGCACGCTCTTATTCTCTTGTTTTTAAAACCTCATAAACCCCCTTCCACCCTCACATCTTACCGCCCTATTTCACTCCTCCCCGTCCTCTCTAAGATCTTTGAAGGCATTCTGTGTAGTCGGCTTTCTCGTTATCTTCATTCCCTTCATCTTCTCCCTTCTTCTCAAACCGGATTCCGTCCTCATTTTTCTACTCATGATAACCTCTTTCATATCACATCTTCACTTTCAGCCTATCTTCCTACCCACCGCCCGGCGGCTCTGGTTTGTCTAGATGTCAATAAGGCCTTCGATTCTGTTTGGCATGCCGGCCTTCTTTACAAACTCCGTCACCTCCCTCTTCCTATCACGATTATTCGTCTTTTGTTTAATTACCTTCACTGTCGTACAGCAACAATTCTTATACGTGGTGCTCGATCTTATACTTTCCCTCTCACTTCCGGTGTTGCTCAAGGTTCCCCTCTTTCCCCCCTCCTCTATATCTTGTATACTTATGATCTTCCTCATCCTTCCCCTCCCCTTCGTTTATATCAATATGCGGACGATCTGGCCATTCTGGCCTTCAGCCGTACATTTACTTCTCTAACTGCTCGTCTTCAAACATATCTTAATACGTTGGTGTCTTGGTTTAATTCCTGGCACCTCACCCTTAACCCCCATAAAACTCAATTTATTGTTTTTCGTCTTAAAGCTCGCCTTCGTCCCATTAGTAATCGTGTCCGCTTGACCTTGTATGATGTTCCTCTTGTTGAAACTAAATTACTTACTTATCTCGGTATTACTTTCCAAAATAATTTCCGTTGGAATCACCACCTTGATGCTCTTCACCGTAAAGCCCTCTCTCGTTTTCGTGCGCTTCGTTCCTTAACTGGCCCTTCGTGGGGCTTGAAGCCCCGCCATCTCCTTACCATTTACAAATCGTTTATTCGCCCCCTTATCACCTACGCTTCCCTAACATGGCTTACTGCCTCTTCTACCGACTATGCCGGTTTACCCCGTTATGATCGCCACGCACTCCGTATTGCCTACCGTCTTCCATTTGATACTCCTCCTGCGCACTTTCAACCTCTATATAGCTTTCCTTCCATCCTTACTCATCTTCACACTCTCCGACTCACTTATCTCACTTCTGGTCTTTCCCAACATAACCCTCTCATTACTGAAGCCCTTACACTCTCCCCTTTAGCTACAGCTATTTATAATGATACTCGTCTCCCTACTCATGATTTTCTTTTTCCTCCTGCTGCTCCTTAGCTTCCACTCTCTCCTCTCCGCCGCGCCTATACCTCGTTATTATTTGTCTTACTCTATTAAATATGCTAAATTTGATGTTCCTGGCTGCGGCTGCACATTTCTGCACCCACTTCGACAATTGCGCCACAAGCGCTCTCTGTGTTGTGTTACCAGTGCTGTGTACTGTTCCTGCTCTACAGTCATACTTTACCACGTTCTTTATTTTTCTTCGTTTACCGACAATTTATTGTTTTTCGCGGTTCACAAGTTTTCTTTCTGTATAATCTCGTGTGTTATTGAGTGAATGTCTTTGTCTTTCTACTCATCACTTTTACCCGAATTTTTCGCCGTCACTGCATACTTGCTGACCTTTAGTGTATTACGTGCCGTTCTGTGTGTCCTTGTTGCAATCTGTTTATGTTCTATGGTGTACCGTTCTTGTTTGTTCATGTTTTGCTACTTTTTTCCCCGTATATATTGTTTCCTTTTAATGTGGACTATAGACTTTCTCTTATCACGCACAGTATACGGACAGTCAACAGAAGATTTATTCTTAACCTCTGTATTTGTTCCTCTTGTATGTCAGTGTATTTCTCATGTCTGTACCTTCTTTCTTTTGTCAATAAATGGGTGTTTGTCGGGGTTCGCTTCTTGGGGGGTGTGGTGTGGGTCTCCCTTGGGGGTCCGCCTGTTGCTCGCCTAACTCTTGCGCCGTCCTTTGCAGATCTTTTTACGGTATGTACGATACATACACCTCTGCACTACTGGTTCTTTATATTCTCTTAGCTATCCGCAGGCCGAAGAGCTCCTCGTTGAGCTGATGGCCCGCCCACCCCATGAGGGTGGGAATGAAATAACTTAATGATGATGATGATGATGATGATGATGATGATGATCAGTTTGGTCTGCCACTGCTAAGCAGAGTCCTGGAGGGGCGTGCCATTCCAGCTGATGAGTCCAAATGGCACGTCTGGACGAAACTCTGCATAATGCACACGGCCTAACCACCCAAAAGCTGGTTCTATTCCTGTGATTTTAAGATCTGCGGCTGTGAAAGCCTTTTTTGAAAAAACTTTAACAATTTTTCACTTAGTGAGATAACGATGACATAGCAATTTAGAAACAAGACTTAGAAAAATTCAAGATCTCAACACTTTAACACACTTGGGCTATAAGTTCTACAATTTCTGAGTTTTCAGCTCCAACTTTATTCAAGAGCATAAATTTACAAAAGGGCAGAAATCCCCTACTACCTGGAGCACTTGCTCCGTAATTTACAATATAAAGCCTTCTGTAGGCACTTTTGCAGTACTTAAAAAAAGGCTAACGTGCTCTCCGTTTTCCCAGCCTATTCAAGGCGATATCAGAAAATTACTATAGTTTGCCTTCAAGGCACAACTTCTAAATTGAAACAGGAGTATCTAGTACGCAACCTATTGGGCCGTAGCGGAAAGGAATAGGTTAAGTAAATGGCCTAAAACACAATTTGAATGGAGGCGTGAACTTGCACTCCTAAATATGCATTCTTTAAACCTAAAAGACACTACGCCGATGAAACAGGGGCTATTCTCAATATATGGAGGTGACTCGTATAAGAAAGAAATTTAAGACATTGCGGAAAGGAAGAAAACCAATTACAAAACGTAGTCAACTCAAACAAAAATGAAGGGGAGCTCGAGAGGGTGCATCACTCTCTATCCCCGATTAGCAGTTAAAGATTTTATGAAGCTTTTACATAAGCCAGCAGAAAATTACATTTGTAGAAAAGTAGGTTACATGGTTAAAGCTTCTGACCTTTCCCTCAGGTTAAACTGCGGAGCTAGCAAGAAATAAAGTTGTTAACTGGCCATTACCTTGCTGAAGAACTGCTGCCTGATGAAAGAGGCGTCTCCCGCCTCCTGCTTGACACACAAACACACTTAGTTAGATGTTGATCAAAGGGCCAAGAGACGTGAAACGCGCAGTTTATATACCCTCGGGGAAAGCTCAAGACCTGTCATGAATAATCATGACACATCCACAGGGTTTTATTGGTGGATATAAAAGTTACACACAAAATCGAAGAAGAAGCCAGTGATAGGCTGAAATTTAATTACAGAAATTCGTGATTGGCAAAATTCAAAACTGGCGGAAAGAAAGATCAATATTGCCAAACCAAAAATGAATGAACATAATTTAGTAAAAAAAATAACTTATGAATACAAAACTCCTTCAAAAAAGTTATTTCACTTCACACCAGGGTGCATGATTATAGTTTTCTAGCCATGACATCTATGAGAGAGTGTCCAAACTTCTTGATGAACAGAAAACAAAAACAAGTTGAAATTCACACAGTAATGGAAATTTCACAATAACAAAATTACGGTAGTGACACCTTCTGAGTAAAGGTTTAAATAAGTCTAGTTTCAAGTTCAGTATTTCTCCTGTAAAGGAGTAATTTTAGGCGCACGATTTAAATGTGCGTCGTAGAGGTGTACCTCCCGGTACAGAAATAACAACAAAAAGTCCAAAATCATCCACTGACCAAAATAAAAAAATAAGAAATTAAAAAATATCATGAAGAATGAATGGATGGACATGAACCCAAAGAAACAACAACAAGCAAACAAAAAACAGTGGATTCGACTCAGAAAAGATCATAAATAATAGTATGACTGACCAAGGACCCACAATCCTGAATCGAGGATGCTTGATGTCTACAAGAGTCTAAAATCCAGGTCTAGGGCCCCTCTGAATGGTACATGTCGCGAGTAAAGTAGAACCATGGTATTTGTCATGTTGGGGTACTAATCAAAAGTAGCGAAGACTCACGGTGTTCCACACAAGATGGTACTACTCACAAGTATTGCACTTCGTACAGGCAACGCAGACCCACGCTGTCGCACCTATAGTGGTACAACTCACAGGCAACGCCCAGACCCGCGGTGTTGCTCATATGGGTACGACCCACGGGTACTGGAAAACCCATACTGAATCACCCCCCTGTTGCTACTAAACACAAACCTATTTCGCACGTAATAGAGTGGTACAACTCGCAAGTAAAGGTGACTCATTGTGTTCCCCGCGTGATGGTAAAATCAAAAGTAGTTTCATGGTTCTAATTCAATCATCCCTTGGTCGCCCCTTTTAGTCGCCTCTCACGACAGGCAGGGGATACCGTGGGTGTATTATTCGCCTGCGTCCCCCACCGACATGGGGTAAAGAGAGAGAGAGAGAAAAGAATAAGGAAGAAGGGATCCGTCACTTTCAAAGATGAAATAACGGACGAAAGAAGGCAAGGGCCGCGAAGGGCGTGAAAATGAAAGACTCCCTAGGCCACGAATGCTCTAATACCCTTGGGATAGGAAAAGAACAAGAGTTGTCCAACGGAAGTCGGACAGGATAGACGAAAGTGAGGTGCCTGGCACAAGTGGAAGCAATGCCATGACTCGGCTAAGGGCCCCGTGGTCGCCAATCCACACTCCCAAGTTGAGAGCCCCTTGGGCCCCTTTAAGTCGCCTTTACGACAGGCAGGGGATACCGTGGGTGTATTCTTCATTTGCGTCCCCCACCCACAGGGGGTACACAAAGATAAAAAGAAAGAAGTAGGGATCCATCACTTCGAAAAATGAACTAACGGACAACGAAAGTCGTCTCTTAAGGTAGGCAGGGGATACCGTAGGTGCATTCTTCGTCTGAGTCTCCCACCCACAAAAGGTTGTGTGTTTGGTCCGCTGGCATGCCGGTTAGGACCGCCTATCCGCCACCTGGGAGGCGCCACCTGGTAGTATCACCTCTCCCCCTGCTACGCCAGCGTGGTAGGTTCGTGGCCTAATGGTACGAAACGAGGAGCCTGGCATAGGTTATCTGATTCAATGTCAGGACTCAGCTAAAGGCCCCATGGTCACCAACCCAGCTCACAAGTTGAGAGCTCCTGGGGCCCATTTAGGTCGCCTCTTACGACAGGCAGGGGATACCGTGGGTGTATTGTTCATTTGCGTCCCCCACCCAGAAGGGGTCATTCAGTATACACATTCCACATGTGCTGATATGCAATTTAGAACTTTGTTTTCTCTCTACAAGAAAGGAACTTGGAACCATTCATCTCAGACGTTACCAGGAAAAAAATGGTAGCATTTGAAGCCATATAACATGTGAATTTAAACAAAATAACGGGCCATATTTTTAACTTCTTTTTAGTATGATCGTTTCAGAGTAATACTTGCATCAGAAACATGTACAGTATTTAATTCGTAATGGCCAATTAACGAAGCACGCCCAAGTTTCTCATGAAGGTCATGGTCTTCAAGGTTATTCATTTATGGTAGCCACATTGTGCGTACACAATGGAGCTTTATTTACAGGCGTGAGAGCAGTTCAGGCGAATAATACAAATAAGAACGACTAACTAGCTCCGTGTTGCTCAGATAGTGGTGGTGAAAAACAACGGAATTATGAACTTGTGTATGTATGTTGGGTATTCAGTCCGAAGGCTGGTTTGATCCTCTGCAGCTCCGCCCACAGCTGTCATAAATAGCCTAGGCGTCACTGAAGAGGCGTACTAGGGAAATGAGAAGTGAGGTAGTTTCCCGTTGCTTTCCTCACCAAGCCAGCCGTTGCTATTACATACCAGTCTGCCAAGCCCACTGAAATGCATGCACCAACCGACCCTATGAGTGATATTTTCACACTATTCATAATAGGGACTGGCTGCATAAGCAATGGTATTACTAGTATCACTCATACCTCAGTCACTTTCATATTGTCAAAATCAAGGATGAGACAGACAGGTCAATGAAAGTAACAAATTTGATGTAGCCCATACCAGAAGACATAGTGCACTGTAAACACTACATCTTGCCAGCAAAGGCATATTATGAACTTAACAACAGCAATTATAAGAGCAACTGGGATGTATTTGGAAAAACAAGAACTTGAAACGTGTGAAAATGGAAGAATATAAACACTCCCAAAAAAGACAACGTGGAGGTCGAAGGATAACAGGGTTGACCGAGGGAGAACACACAGGATAGGTGACGATAATGATGATGATGATGATGATGATGATATTTGTTGTTTAAAGGGGCCTAACATCCAGGCCTTCGGCCCCTAATGGCACAAAATGTAATGACAATTTAACAGTCTAAAATCATCCACTGACCAGAATCCGAAACGTGACGACGAAGAATGAAAGGATAGATATGAATTTGGAACAGTCAGTGGATCCGACCCGCAATGACCCACATTCCCAGAAACTAGTATTAAACAATAGTATTACTGACCAAGCAACTGCTTCTGAACCACAATAATGAATGGATGATGTTTGTAGTCTAAAGGGGTCCAAAATCCACGTCATCGGGCCCTCATAATGGCACTTATCGCTAGAAAGTTTGATTCGTTGGCTGAGTGGTCAGCGTACTGGCCTTCGGTTCAGATGGTCCCGGGTTCGATTCCAGGCTGGGTCGGGGATTTTAACCTTCATTGGTTGCTTCCAATGGCCCGGGGGCTGGGTGTTTGTGCTGTCCCCAACATCCCTGCAACTTACACAGCACACACAACACTATCCTCCACCACACAAACACGCAGTTACCTATACACGGCAGATGCCGCCCACCTCATCGGAGGGTCTGCCTTACAAGGGCTGCACTTGGCTAGAAATAGCCACACGAAATTATTATATCACTAGGAAAGTAGAACCATGGTATTTGTCATGTTGCAGTACTAGCCAAAAATAGCGAAGACTCGCGGTATTCCACACATTATGGTACTACACACAGGTAATGTAATGCGTACATGTAACACAGGCCTATAGTGTTTCTCACATTGCGGCGCCATTTACAGGCAACGCAAACCAATGGTGTTCCTCTCATACGCGTACTAACCACGGGGACTCTTATATCCCGTGGTAAAATGAAATGGCGTATGGCTTTTAGTGCCGGGCGTGTCGGAGGACATGTTCGGCTCGCCAGGAGCAGGTCTTTTGATTTGACTCCCGTAGGTTACCTGCGTGTCGTAATGAGGATGAAATGATGATGAAGAAACACATACACCCATCCCCCAAGCCAGCGAAATTAACCAAGGATGGTTAAAATTCCTGACCCTACTGGGAATCGAACCCGGGACCCCTGTGACCAAAGGTCAACACGCTAACCATTTAGCCATGGAGCCGGACTATCTCGTGGTGTTCCTCACATAGTGGGTACTAATCACAGGCAACGTAGACCAGGTGTCGCACACGCATAGTATCGCTCATATAGTGGTACAAATCACAGGTACTGTCAAACCCAGCGGGAAGCACACACTGTCGCTACTAATTACAATCTACTCGGTACCTAATGTACCGAGAGGTACACCTCAACGCCGCGCATTCAAAATAAGTGCCTTAATGAACTCCTCTATCGAACAAAGTGGAAACTAATACAACAGGAACTTAGAAAATTAATCAGAAGATGTCACCACTAAAATATTGAGTAATTTTGTTATTGTGCAGTTTCCTAACCTGAGTGAATTTCTCCTTGTTTTGTTTGCCATTTATCAAGAAGTCTAGACATTCTTCCATAGATGACACTACAAAAAACTATGATCATGCACCCTGGTGCGAAGTGAAAGAACTTATAATTAAAAGACGTTTTGTATTTCTAGGTTTTTGTAACTGTTGATGTTCATTTATTTTAGGATTGGCAATATTTCCTTTTTCTTTCCGCCAGTTTTGAATCTAGCCAATCTCTAATTTCTGTAATTAATTTTCAACCTATCACAGGCTTCTTGTTCGATTTTGAGTGTTACTTTTGTATTTAACCAATAAAATTAAGAGAGTGTGTCCTGATTAATCATGAATTATCTCGAACCTTCCCTGAGGGTTTATAAACTGCGGCTTTTCACGTTTCTTGGCCAATTCATTTCTTAGTGTGCGTGTTAAGCAGGAGGCGGACGGCCTCTTTCGTCGGCAGCTGCAACATCTACAAGGTAATGGCCACATAACTTTATTCTTTCTTGCTACCTCCGCAGTTTAACCCGAGGGAAAGGACCGACTCTGTAGTATGTAACAGCTTTTCTAAAATGTAACTTTCTTCCGGCTAATGTAAAAACGTATAAAATCTTTAACTGTAAATCGGGGATAGAGAGTGATGTACCCTCTCGAGCTCCCCTTCATCTTGGTTCGAGGTGACTTCGTTCTGTAACGGTTTTCTGCCTGTAATGTGTTAAAGTAAATGCTCTACGAATCACCTCAGTAGTTTGGGAATAGCCCCTGTTTCATCGGCCTAGAGCCCTTTAGGTTTTTTTTTAAGTTTTCATTATATTGGAGCGCAGTACGCCTCCATTCAGTTTGTGTTTCGGGCCATTTACTCAACCTGTTCTTTTCCGCAAAGGTCCTATAGGTTGGCCATGGAAGGCCAGAGATTGTAAGATTTGTGGGGTTGCTTCGATGAGGCCGAAAGAAACGGAGAGCCAGTTAGCTCTTTTTCAAGTTTTGTAATTGTAAAGAGTGCCTCTGGAAGGCTAGGTATTTGTAATTTTAGGAGCAAGTGCTCTTGAATTAGGGGATTTCTGCCCCTCATTAAATAATTCCTCTTCCTTTTGTAAAATTGTAAAACTAGAGAATTAAAGCCCAAAGTGTTAAGGTTCTGAATCTTGGCCTTTTCCTAATCTGGTTTCTAGATTGGCATTGTACCTGATTCTTATTTTTTCCCTTGTGGAAATTTTTTAAGTTTGTTTTTAATAATGAAAGAAATATAACCTTGTTAAAGTTTTAATTCAATTCTTGACTTTGTAGTTAGACACATTCAAGCCCGCACCTTCTTTCACCTCTGCGTTCCACGGGTATCCCCGTAACACCTAACATATTGGTACTACGCGCAAGTAAAAGCGACCCATGGTGTTCCCTGCGTGATGGTACTAGTTAGCAATAGTCTCATGGTTCTAATTTGATCAGCCCTTTTCGCCCCTTTTGGTCGCCTCTTACGACAGGCGTGGGATACCATGGGTGTATTCTTCGTCTGCGTCCCCCACCCACAGGGGTTAAAGAGAGAGAAAAAAGAAGAAAGGAGGGATCCGTCACTTCGAAAGATGAAGTAACGGACGAAGAAAGGCGAGGGCCACGAAGGGCGTGAAAATGAAAGACTCCCTACGCCTCGAATGCTCTGATACCGTCGGGGACGGAAAAGAACAAGAGTTAACCAAGGGAGGTCGGACAGAATAGACGAAAGTGAGGAGCCTGGCACAAGTATATGGAAGCAAAGCTAATACCCGGCTAAGGGCCCCGTGGTGGCCAATCCACACTCCCAAGTTGAGAGCACCTTGGCCCCTTGTAGTCGCCTCTTACGACAGGCAGAGGCTACAGCGTGGGAATTCTACATATGCGTCCCTCACCCGCAGAGGGTAGTGTGTTTGGTCCGCGAGAGGTATTTTATTTCCCACAAGTCCGCCGGCAAAGCCGGTTAGGACACACCTATCCGCCACCTGGGACGCGCCACGTGGGAGTTCACCTTTCCCCTGCTACGCCAGCGTAGTAGGTTCATCGATAATGATTATTATGATGATGATTGATGTTTATGAAGGGTCCTAATATCTAGGTCATTTACCACAAAAGGTAGGAGATTAAACGAAATGAAATAATAATTAAAATTTGCCCACTAACTAGGAATTTACAACAATGATGATGAATAAAATGATAATGAATTTAAGATAATTAGTGTATACAAGTCATAATTACTTATTTCTTTTTAAAAATACTTAGACTGGACAAAAAGTAATAAAATGAATAAGGCATTTCATTTGGAATGAAATCATATTTTTCATTGAAATTAAATTCTAAAAAGTGCATTAACAGAGAGGAAGATGATAATGATGATGTTTGTGGTTTAAAGGGACATAACATCGAGGTCATTGGCCCCTAATGGTACGAAATGAGACGAAAAAGAATGACAAATTAAAAATCCAAAATTCTCCACTGACCAGAATTCAAAACGTGAGGACGAAGAATGAATGGATGGAGATGAATTTAAAACAATCAGTGGATGCGACCCGCATTGCCTTTTATTCACAGATTCTGACGTAAAACAATATGATTACTGGCCAAGGGACTGCTGCTATAGCATAACATTGAATCGATGATGCTTGCAGTCTAAAGGGGGTCCAAAATTCAAGTTATCGGCCCCTCATAACGGTACTTATCGCTAGGAATGCAGAACCATGGTATTTGTCATGCTGCGGTACTAATCAAAAGTAGCAGAGACTCGCGGTATTCTACACATTATGGTACTACTCACAGGTTATGAAATTCGACATATACTACAGACCTATGGTTTTTCTCACATTGCGGCGCCATTTACAGGCAACGCAACACTATGCTGTTCAGCACATAAGAGTACTAACCACAGGGACCTCTCCCTATCCCGTGGTGTTCCTCATATAGTGGGTACTAATCATAGGCAAGGCAGAACCATGGTAGCTATCATCCCATGATCCCGCTCATATGGTGGTACTAATCACAGGTACTGCAGAAGCCGACCGCACGGTGCTCCTGTTTGCTATTAATCACAAACCTATTTGGTACATAATATAGTGGTACTACGCGCAAGTAAAAGCGACCCATGATGTTCTCCGCGTGGTGGTACTAATCACAAGTAGTTTAATGGTTGCAACACAATCATCCTTTGGTCGCCCCGTTTAGTCGCCTCTTACGACAGGCAGGGGATACCGTGGGTGTATTCCTCGTCTGCGTCCCCCACCCACACGGGGTTGTGTGTTTGGTCCGCGAAAGGTATGTCATTCCCTTCAAGTCCGCCGGCAAGCCGGTTAGGACCCCCCTATCCTCCACCAGGGACGCGCCACGTGGGAGTATCTCCTCTCCCCCTGCTTCGCCTGCGTGGCAGGTTCGTGGACGGAAAGGAAGAGCTTCCGATAAATGGAGGGGTCCGTGTTCTCCTATGGGCCGGTGGACATATCCAGGATTACTTCAGGTCGTTGTACTAACTACGGAGGTACCTTACTTGGTCGTCTGACAAGACAAGCAACTGCAGTTACATCAAAGCATCTGGAACTGCGTATACAGTTGTTGATGATGATGATGATGATGACAATGATGGTTGTTGTTTTAAGGGGCCTAACATCGAAGGTCATCTGCCTCTAATAGTACGAAAAGACAAAAAGAAAAATTCAAATTCGTCCACTGACCAAATAAAATAAAAAATATCATGAAGAATGAATGGATGGACATGAACCCAACAAAAAACAAAAAACAATCAAAACACAGTGGATCAGACTCAAAAAAAATCGTAAACAATAGTATTACTGACCAAGGGACCACTTACAAAGCACAATGATGTTTGATGTCTAAAGGGGTCCAAAATCCATGTCTAAGGCCCCACATGTCGCGAGTAAAGTAGAACCATGGTAATGTCATGTTGGGGTACTAATCAAAAGTAGCGAAGACTCACAGTGTTCCACACAACATGGTACTACTCATAAGTATTGCAATTCGTACAGGGAACGCAGACCTATGGTGTTTCTCACACAATAGCGCCACTCATAGCCCACGCAAACCGGTAAGGCTCCTCACCTAGGTGTACTAGTCACGGGCGCCGGTATTCCCGTGGTGTTCCTCACATAGTGGGCACCAATCACAGGCAACGCTGACCCAATGTGCCGCTCTTATAGCGGTACAACTCACAGGCTACGCCCAGACCCGCGGTCTTGCTCACATGGGTACAACGCACGGGTACTGGAATCCACCAGGCCAGGCTTTTTACTGCAACTAATCACAAACATATTTCGTACCAATTTAGTGATACTACTCGCAAGTACATGCAACCCATGGTGTTCCTCGCATGATGGTACGAATCAAGAGTAGTTTCATGGTTCTAATTCAATCATCCCTTGGTCACCCCTTGTAGTCGCCTCTTATGACAGGCAGGGGATACCGCGGGTGTATTCTACATGTGCGTCCCCCGCCCGCAAGGGGTAGTGTGTTTGGTCCGCGAGAGGTATTTTATTTCCCTCAAGTCCGCCGGCAAGCCGGTTAGGACCCCCCTATCCGCCACCTGGGACGCGCCACGTGGGAGTATCACCTCTCCCCCTGCTACGCCACCGTAGTAGGTTCGTGGAATTCTGTAATACTATGACATCCCTTCTCATTCTTCAGTTTTACTACCGCCCTATGATCTCACAAAACTTCCTGACTTGTGCAAGGCTCCTCACTTTCATTTATCATATCCCACCTCCCTTGGTCCACTCCTTCGCGCCCTTCGTGGCACTTGTCTTTCTCTGGCGATACCTTCATTTTTCTAAGTGTTGGACCCCTTCCATTTTCCCATCTGATTAGTGTTAATAGAGCATGGCTGCCCAGTTGTACTTCCTGTTAAAACAATAGTCACCACGACCTCGATTATGATGATGATGCTTGCTGTTTAAAGGGGCCTAAGAACGAGGTCATCGGCCCTTAATGGTACGAAATGAGACGAAAAGGAATGACAAATTTAAAGTCCAAAATTCTCCACTGACCAGAATTCAAAACGTGAGGACGAAGAATGAATGGATGGAGATGAATTTAAAACAATCAGTGGATGCGACCCGCAATGCCTTACATTCACAGATTCTGACGTAAAACAATATGCTTACTGACCAAGGCACTGCTGCTATAGCATAACATTGAATCGATGATGCTTGCAGTCTAAAGGAGGTCCAAATTCCAAGTTATCGGCACCTCATAACGGTACTTATCGCTAGGAATGTAGAACCATGGTATTTGTCATGCTGCGGTACTAATCAAAAGTAGCAGAGACTCGCGGTATTCCACACATTATGGTACTACTCACAGGTTATGATATTCGACGTATAATGCAGACCTATGGTTTTTCTCACATTGCGGCGCCATTTACAGGCAACGCAACCCTATGGTGTTCAGCACATAAGGGTACTAACCACAGGGACCTTCCCCTATCCCGTGGTGTTCTTCATATAGTGGGTACTAATCATAGGCAAGGCAGAACCATGGTAGCTATCATCCCATGGTCCTGCTCATATGGTGGTACTAATCACAGGTACTGCAAAAGCCGACCGCACGGTGCTCCTGTGTGCTACTAATCACAAACCTATTTGGTACATAATATAGTGGTACTACGCGCAAGTAAAAGCGACCCATGATGTTCTCCGCGTGGTGGTACTAATCACAAGTAGTTTCATGGTTGCAAGACAATCATCCTTTGGTCGCCCCGTTTAGTCGCCTCTTACGACAGGCAGGGGGTACCGTGGGTGTATTCCTCGTCTGTGTCCCCCACCCACAGGGGGCCACCACGACCTCCGCCTGTCAAGAATAGCTCAATGTACATTCTGAAATGTCCATGGTTTGCGGTTATAGTATGTTGCTAATTTAGCAGAACAGAGAGTAATTTCATTCCCTACCCGATGGGCAGTGCTAAAAATATTTAGCTTTGTTTACTTTTTCTAGTTCTCATTTAGCTTTTTTTTAGCTTATATTGGATGGTGATTTAGCTTATTACATCAAAATTGGACCGGCAATACTGCCTACTATAGCGAACATACAGAGTGCCTCGGGTAGCTGATAAGATCAGCGACAATAATTTTCTGTTAGCGACATCCAATCTCGTCCTCGTAATTTGGAGGCTACTGTGGTAGGAATGCCAGTCAACGTTTATCATACCTGCAAAGCTGACCACACCCATACCGGCGGTGAAGGTCAGGGTTGGGTTAATTTTTTTTTTTTTTTTTTATTCAACCAAGCCCCGATCAGAGAAGTATATAAGCTGGCACGCAGAACAGATAACTTGTGAAGTCACGCATCAGTCGTAGCGCTCTTCAACTGCTCAACAACATGATCAAGGTAAGACGAATATCCCAGTAGACTATGGAGTGATTAAAACATAGACTGTAACTCTATAAATTTGCAACGGGTTGTGCTATAGTCGCATGAGTGAAAGAAAAAAAGACTAGGCTAATCTATTTTTAAACAAAATGCGCCAACCGTATTGAATTTGTATGTTTAGTCCTCAGCCCGAAGGCTGGTTGGATCCTCAACAGCTCCGCCATCAGCTGTCATAGATGGCCTAGGCGTCACTGAAGAGGCGTACTAGGAAAATGAGGACTGAAGTAGTTTCCCGTTACTTTCCTCACCGAGCCAGAAGATGCTATTACATATCAGTCTGCCAAGCCCACTGAAATTTACGGAAGTCTTATTTGAAATATATTGTACTTAGCCTATCAGTACTTTTTGAAACCAATATTTCAAGAACGGCCGTAGAGTGGCGATGGTGAACCCCAGGTCCCCTTTTAGCCGCTTTGTACGACAGGATATTGTGGGTGTACTCTACCGCCCCCACACACACGTGGTGTTTTGTTGTGATTATTGTTTTAAGAGGAAAAACATCTAGGCAACTATCCTCTTTATAATACTAGTCAGAGAGGAAAAAACCGAAGGGATACGACTCTTCGAAAAGTGAAGATATCGGCCAAAGGAAGACAAGGGCCAGGAAGGGCGTAAATGTGAATGATTCCCTAGGCCTTGAGTGCTCTAATACCGTCGGGGTCGGTAAAGAACAAGAGTTGACCAAGGGAGGTCGGACAGGATAGATGAAAGTCAGGAGCCTGGCACAAATAAAGGAAGCAATGCCAGGACTCGGCTAAGGGCCCGTGCTCACCAAACCGCGCTCCCAAGTTCAGAGCTCCTCGGGCCACTTTTAGTCGCTTCTTACGACAGGCAGGGAATACCGTGGTGTAACTATAGTGCCCCCACCCAAAGTGGGACCACCTTTAGGTGGTAGTGAGTTTACAGGACTCGTGATCTACCTTACTGCACCTCGATTCCAAGAAAAGAAATCACATTGACCTCAACTTCAGGTTGAAAAATGACATCTGCGCGCAAAGGTATTCTGATTTATCCTATCCGACACTGATTTCCCTATAGTGAATGAACCAAATGGAATAAACAACCATCTCCATTATTTAACAGTCACAACTGGGATGAACAGTAAATGGTACCTTTTCATAAAAATAATCTCGTTAATCTAATGAAAACTAAAAATGTTTACTTTATTTTGCAGGTCG
Source organism: Anabrus simplex (assembly GCF_040414725.1). Lineage (NCBI taxonomy): Eukaryota > Metazoa > Arthropoda > Insecta > Orthoptera > Tettigoniidae > Anabrus > Anabrus simplex. The sequence continues at coordinate 70,710,725 of NC_090268.1, read as the reverse complement.
CTCTCTACTTCGTTCTCTTGGTTCTGGCCGTCGCCAGTGCCCAGATTCTGGTTCACCCCGGAATTGTTGGAGTGGTCCCAGCTCCAGGGTAAGTATAGCCTACATTAATCCCAGCTTCGTCTTACCACTGTCTTAACACTGATAAACATTTCCAGATTGGTTTTATTTCAAATACCAATAACAGGCGATAGAGGTGGTGGTGGAGATTATTGTTTAATGAGAAAGTAAGCTACAACTAAGCAACCGTCCTCTATTAGAATCAATCAGAGAGGAAACGAATGAAGTGGTGCAGTACTTCAAAAAATGAAGGTATCGGTAAACAAAAGAGAAAAGCCACGAAGGGCGTGAAAATGAAAGACTCCCTAGGATTCGCAAACCTAATACCGTCGGGGTCGAAAAGAACAAGAGTTGGCCAAGTGAGGTCGGATAGGATAGATGGAAGTGAGGAGCCTGGCACAAGTAAGTGGAAGCAATGTTAGAACTCAGCTAAGTGCCCCGTGGTCACCAACCCACGCGCCCAAGTGGAGAGCCCCTGAGGCTCCTTTTAGTCGCCTCTTACGACAGGCGGAGGATACCGTGGGTGTTATTCTACCGCCCCCACCCACACGGGGTAAACAGACGATGGAATAAATTACTTACTTGCGGCATACCTTCTATAATTTATTGAAGGTATGCCAAGAAGTTTATCTTCTGTAAAATTTCAAGTAAATTACGGAATTCCCTATGATTGTTGTTGTTAGTCGTTTAGTCGCTTTTGACTCTCCGTGACCCCATAGACCAAAGTGCGCCATTTCTTCCTGTCGTATACTATTTTCCGAAGTCTTTCTAAATTGAGAGCCGTGGCTTCCTTGATGTCATCAATCCACCTCATCCGTTGTCGCCCTCTTCTCCTGTTACCATCAGTCTTCCCCAGCATTGAGGTCTTTTCCAGTGAATCATGTTTTCTCATGATATGACCGAAGTACTTTAGTTTTTGCCTGAGTATTTGACCTTCCAGTGAACAGCCTGGGTTGATTTCCTGTAATATGGACTTATTAGATCTCTTCGCAGTCCACGGAACTCTAAGGAGTTTTCTCCAACACCATAGTTCAAATGCATCTATTCTTCGGCGCTCAGGCTTTCTTACTGTCCAGGTTTCGCTTCCGTACATTGCTACTGGGAAGACCATAGCCTTCACTATACGAATCTTCGTTCTTAAAGTTACGTCTCTACTCTTGAAAACGTTATCAAGGTTGGCCATTGCCTTCCTCCCAAGGAGCAAGCGTCTCTTAATTTCATGGCTGCAATCGCCATCAGCAGTTTTTCTGGAGCCCAAGTAGATGAAACTAGGAACAACCTCCATTGTTTCACCATTTATATGCCAGGAGGTGATAGGTTTAGTTGCCATGATCTTTGTTTTCTTGACATTCAACCTTAGTCCAGCTTTTGCACTTTCTTCTTTCACCTTCATTAGTAGATACTTAAGTTGTTCTTCACTTTCTGCCAACAGGGTGGTGTCATCAGCATATCTAAGGTTATTTATATGTATCCCACCAATTTTAGCTCCAGTTTCTGTTTCATCTAATTTGGCATTCCTCATCACATACTCTGCATATAAGTTGAATAAGTAAGGTGACAATATGCAGCCTTGACGTACACCTTGCTCAATCTTGACCCATTCAGTTGTTCCATATAGGGTTCTCACCGTAGCTTCCTGATCAGAGTAGAGATTTCTCATAAGGCAAATAAGATGATCTGGTACTCCCATAGTCTTGAGTACTTGCCACAATTTATTGTGGTCGACACAGTCAAAGGCTTGAGCATAGTCAATAAAGCTCATTGAACTTTAGCGCAGTCTCATGACATAATACTGGCCAAGAGGTTGTAGGTTTAAATGAATTCAGCTGTATATAGACGGGAATATTAACAAGCATCTGTTCAATTATACATAATGTTAAGTCATATTTTTCACAGAATCGTCGAACACAACGGCGGCCGGTCAGTACGGAGCTTCGTGGGCTGTTCGCAAATAATTGCGAAGTTACTCTCCACTACTTAACATACAATTATAGGCCTCTCTTACTGACCTACGCCACTATGAAACCTCAGCCGATGTTTGTAGCTCCAGCACTATCTTCTGACAACGAGGTTTCTGGACCTCCTAATCGACGAACAGCTGCCGCCACTGATCGTAAAAAATGGAATTGTCAGGCATAGATTTATCTTATTCTGGGAATATAAGCGCGTGAAGATAAAGCCACAATTGTGTAAGAATGTATTTACTAATACATTTCTCTATCTGCCTCATTAATTTCACTTGAAACGATTATAATTTAGCTACATTTTAAAATACAAATGGAAACTTCAAGAGCTATTACATTAGAGAGAATATATCATGGAAGAAGATAAGTATCAGTCAGTTACTTTAGAAGAGAATCAAGACATCAAATCTCGTCTGCACTGATAGGGAGCCATTCGCGTAAAAACTTACCTATACTGTTGCGCATAATTTGTATTATACGTAAACACGCTATGCTGCATTTCAGTCAATAAAAGTTCTCGCCAACTGCGAGTCAGAGGTTCGAGTCTCTGTGTGTTTTCCGTACACTACCCTATACCAAAAAATATCTCGATTTTCATGAATTTCGTTTGCATTGGTCTGGTCCTACCTTTTCATTAAACTTGCTTCTTGGTGTATAGATTTCTTGGAAAGGAATAACAGGAAGATGACCAGAAATTCTAAAAATAACTAGTTTGGCAAATAAATTATGAAATACCCATAGAATAAACAAGAAACTAACATCTCTTTCCACACTCCTTTAACCTAGCAAGTATTACGTTTAAAATACAGTACCCCTATATTCAAATTCAGATACCATACTTGGGCTGTTCTTACGAGGAACCCATGCTACTTCGAGGCTGGGTAGGCACAGTGGTGGTGGTGATTATTGTTTTAAGAGGAAGTACAACTGGGCAATCATCTTCTATGTAATACTAATCAGAAAGAAAAAACGGAAGGGATCCGACACTTTGAAAAATGAAGGTATCGGCCAAAGAAAGACAGGGCCACAAGGGGCGTGAATTTTCTTTCTACAATTGGCTCTATGTCGCATCGACACAGACAAGTCTTATGGTGACGATGGGATAGGAAAGGGCTAGGAGTTAGAAGGATCCGGTCGTGGCCTTAGCATGCGCCTGGTGTGAAAATGGGAAATCACGGAAAGCCATCTACAGGGCAGCGGACATTGAGGTTCGAACCCAATATCTCCCGGATGCAAGCTCACGGCTGTGGGCCCCTAACTGCACGGTAAACTCGCCCGGACGCGTGAAAATTAAAGACTCCCTGAGCTTCGAGTGCTCTAATACCATCGGAGTCGGAAAAGAACACGAGTTGACTATGGGAGGTCGGATACGATAGATGAAAGAGAGGAGCCTGGCACAAATAAATGGAAACAATGCCAGAACTGAGCTAAAGGCCCCGTGGTCGCCAGCCCACGCTCTGAAGTCAAGAGCCTCTGGGACCCTTTTACAACAGGCACATCGTGGGTGTGTTTCTACCTTCCCTATCCACAGGGGTATGGACCACGAAGAGTGTGTAAATGAAGAACTCCCAAGGCCTTGCAAACCTAATACCGTCGCGTATGGGAGAACAGACAGTAAAGTCCAAAGTGGAAAGTTCAGAGCCACTGGTTCCCACCCACAGGTGGACGGATACATTCTACCACCTCCACTATCGGGGGGATGGTTGTCTTTAGAAGTCACAACATGATCGAGGTAGACTTTTAACTCCCACGACAAGCAGCGAGTGAAAAGAAATCACTGCGCTGATCTCAATAGTTCCCTTTATCTAAATCAAAACCGAACTCCGTCGGTGTGGCAAACCATTCCGAACTTCATATCTCAACAGCGTGGGGATCAAAACGTGTTTTTCAAGAATGGTAGGGGTGACTATTATTTTAGAGGACGTAAAACTAAGCAATCTTCCTCTATTAACAGTAACCATATGTAAAATAGGTAAAATGGAAGAGGTAGAACACTTTGAAGAATGAAGGTATCGGCAAAAGAAAGGGTAGGGCCATGAAAAGCATGAAAATGAATGTATCTAAGCCGTGGCCTCGCAAACATAATAGAGCTAGGTCAGAAGAGAACAACAGTTGTTTTTCAAGAGTGGTTACGCATCTGATGATGATGATGATGATGATGATGATGATGATGATGATGATGATGATGATGATGATGATGATGGTGATGATGATGATGATGATGCTTGTTGTTTTAAGGGGCGTAACATCGAAGGTCATCGGCCCCTAATGGAACGAGATGAACGACATGAGATATGAAGGTAAAATTTTCAAAAGTATCCACTGACTAGAGTTAAAAAAATGGTGATAAAAAAATGGTGAGATTAAAACAATCAGTGGATCTAATTCGCAATGCCTTATTTCTAATAAAATAAGAGAAAATACAGGAAAACAAAGGAATAAGGCATTGACTGGTAATACAACGCATCTGATAACAGCCAACATAAACCAAGCGAGCAGCAACTTTATTCACTCCCACCAAATCGATTGTCTTGCTTCTCACGAATGGCGGAGACCCGCAGCTGAGTCAAATCCCTTCCCTGGAATAACTGGCGCCTGTTATGATCAGTCTCTTGTTGTAGGTGCCTCTGATAATAAATAGACACGACAGCTTTGGTGTAATTCTTCGACTGTATCCTGTAGCTCTCGTACAAACAGAGGACAGGCACCGTAATTACTTACAGGCGCCACTGAAGCTTACTGGGGTATGTTTCTGTCCTCAAGACCCATGCATTTGTGGATGTCGCAACTACAGCCGGCCAGTAGATTTATTTTTCAAGATGAATGTCATCGTCTTACATGTGAAGTTGCAACAGGTAAATTCAGCAGTTTATTAGAATATATAGAGGAGCAGCATGCAACCAATGCTTATAGGACCTAGCTTGAGAGTCAGCTGCTTACAGACGCAGAAGTTGACTATTTATGCAGATGGACACAACTTGGGAGTCACCCACTTAAAGACATAGACCCCTGAAATAGTTTCGCAGTTAAGGAGTGTAACTGAAGAGAAGGTGGTATTAAAAAGGAGGGGAATGTAAGCTATTATTCATGTTGAATAATGATTATATGAGGTATCAATAGACTCTTATCGAAATACAGACTTTTTGAAAATCAGAATACAACTTACAAGGCTCATAACTTGATGATGAATATTGGTGGTGGTGAAAGAAAGTGAAGTCGTGTCCCGATCCCGAGGTGACACAGCTCTTTTCAAGCACACTCCCAATGGAGGTGAGGTGCATATATAATATTAACCACATACCAGCCCACCCACAATTCTAAAATCAGTGGCCGTAACGGGAATCGAAAACGGGCCTCCAGGGACGACAGGTAATAGTGCTACCGTTAACGCTACGAGGCGGACTGTGGTAGCGGTGATTACTGTTTTAAGCAGAAGTACATCTATGCAACCATCTTCTCTCAACTCCAATAAAAAGAAAAATGCCCGACCGTTCGTAGAATGAGAGTGGTGGTGGTAATGATTACTGTTTCAAGAGGAATTACAAGTGGGCAAAAATCCTCTGTACAACACTACTTGGAGAGAAAAAATGGAAGGGGTCCGGCACTTCGAAAAATGAAGGTAATCGGCCAAAGAAAGACAAAGACCACGAAGGGCGTGAAAATGAAAAACTCGGTAGGACTCGAAGGCTCTAAAATCGTCGGGGTTGGAAAAGAACATGAGTTGACCAAGGGAGGTCGGATTGGATAGTTGGAAGTGAGGGGAAGCAATGCCAGGACTCAGTTAAGGACCCCGCAGTCGCCAACCTACGCTTCATAGTTCAGAGCCGCTGGGGCCCCCTATAGTCGCCTCCTACGACAGACAGGGAATACCGTGGATGTTATTTGACTGCCCCCACCCACTGGGGGACACGAAGTGAAGATCCCAAGAAATTACGAAAACACCAGGATTACCGTCTTATTATTATTATTATTATTATTATTATTATTATTATTATTATTATTATTATTATTATTATTATTATTATTATTATTATTATTATTATTATTGGTTTACCCGTGGAACAGAAAGAGGTTAAAGAAGGTGCTGGGGTGAATGGGTCTATCTACAATATCAAAATTAATTTAAAACATGAACTGAAGGTTATAATTATTCAAAAACACAACGACTCAATAAGTAACATGTCAGGTACAAAAGCAATCTTGAAAATAGACTAAGAAGTCCAAGATTAGTGATTTTTACAAATTCTGGGCTTCAAGCCCCTACTTTACAATTTTACAAATGGAAGAGGAATTATTTACTTAAGGGCAGAAATCCCCTAATTCAAGAGCACTTGCTCCCTAAATCACAATATCTAGCCTCCCAGAGGCACACTTTACAGTTACAAAACTTGAAAAAGAGGTAAGAGGCTCACAGTTTCTTACTGCCTACTCAATGCAACATTACATCAACTTACAACCTCTGGCCTCTCAAGGCATAACTTACAAATTGAACCTACTTTTACAGGGGTATTTAATGCCCAACCTACTGGGCCTTTATGGAAAAAGAACAGGTTAGGTAACTGGCCCAAACACAAAATAAATGGAGGCGCACACTGCGCTCCGAGATAATGAAAACTTAAAATCCTACAGGGCTTTGGGCCGAGGAAACTGGGGCTATTCCCACACTACTGAGGTGGATCGGATGGAAATAACTTTAATACATTACAGAAACGAAAGGTTGCGAAAACGTAGCCACCTCAGACCAAGATGAAGGGGAGCTCGAGAGGGTAACTCACTCTCTATCCCTGATTTACAATTAAAGATTTTACATTAACCAAAAGAAAAGTTACATTTTAGAAAAGTACTCTTATATAATTAAAGATTCGGACCTTCCCCTCGAATTAAACTGCGGAGGTAGCAAGAAAGAATTAAGTTATGTGGCCATTACCTTATAGAAGTTCTGCTGACCGAAGAAAGAGGCGGCCCCGCCTCCTGCCTTAACGCACACACTTAGAAGAACGACAATCAATTGGCAAGGAAACATGAAAAGCCGCAGTTTATAAACCCTCAGGGAAGGTTCGAGAGCATTCAAGACTAATTAGGGCCGGGCTGAGTGGTTCAGACGGTTGAAGTGCTGGCCTTCTGACCCCAACTTGACAGGTTCGATCCTGGCTCAGTCCGATCATATTTGAAGGTGCTCAAATATGTCAGCCTCGTGTCGGTAAATTTACTGACACGTAAAAGAACTCCTGCGGGAAAAATTCCAGCACCTCGGTGTCTCCGAAAACCGTAAAAAGTAGTTAGTGGGACGTAAAGCAAGTAGCATTATTATTAGACTAATCAGGACACACCCTCTTAATTTTATTGGCAGATTCAAAATGAACAAGAAATGCGGGATTGGTTGAAAATTAATTTAAAAATGTCCTGATTGGCTAGATTCAAAACTGAAGGAAAGAAAAGGAAGTATTACCAACTCAAAAATATATGAACATAGATCAGTTATGGAAAACCTTGCACCAGAGTCCATGACCATAATTTTTAGTAGTGTCATCTGTAGAAAAATGTCCAAACTTCTGATGTATAGCAAAATGAAACAAGGAGGAATTCAGTCAGTTTAGGCAACTTCACAAAAAAAAACAATTACTTAATATTTCGGTGGCGACATCTTCTGACTAAACTTCCAACTTGTTGTGTTACCAGTTTCATTATTTGACGAATAGAGGAGTTCATTTCGGCGCTAATTTTGAAAACGCGGCGTTGAGATGTACTTTCTATTATTATTATTATTATTATTATTATTATTATTATTATTATTATTATTATAGTTTTGTTACAATACTATATATTCTCAATCCAAAACTCATTTTGGTAATATTTAACAAATTGTATTTTTTCCAGCTATGTTGCTGCGACTCGTGGATCCGTGCACACTGCTCCCCTTCCCGGAAATGTGCCCTATGCCAGCCATCATCTCAACTTGGCCCCTGCTCCAGGAACCATCTAAATTAAAACTTAACAACGGCATGGCATTATCTTCTTCACTTTCTTTTATTCCATTGTTTCACACTGGAAATCAATTCATAAATTCTTTACTCTGTTAATAAAATTCAACCTCTAAAATCTACTCCTGTCATAATTTTATGATGATGATGATGATGCTTGTTGTTTTAAGGGGCTTAACATCGAAGGTCATCGACCCGTAATGGAAAGAGATGGATGGTATGATATATGAAGTTAACATTTTACAACGTATCAACTGACTAGAGTTTAAAAAAATGGTGATGAAAATCAGTATGAGATTAAAACAATCAGTGGACCTAATTCGCAATGCCTTATTTTCTAATAAAATAAGGGAAAATACAGGAGACATTGGAATAAGGCATTGCATGGTAGTACAGATATATATACATAATTTAAGTTCGACATTAAGTAACACATTAAAATAAGCAACGCAGACTAAAATGAAGTCAATAGGATAAAAGCGCAATTGACACAAATACTCTAGCACAAAGGACATCATGACACACGATAAAACCAACCACTATCCCTCATAGAGCGGACGACGAGGTCTGCTGACTGCTCGTCATCTCGCAAGATAAGGGAGTTTGTACTCGGGAGGTTAAGACTACGGCGCAGATCGACCAGGTCCACACACTCCGTAAGGATGTGTACCACGGTAAGATGATCGCTGCAAGTACACACCGGAGGCTGTTCTTTCAATAGATGGGAATGAGTCAGGATACCATGGCCGATCCGAAGACGACACAATGCCACTGCTTCCCTCCGCGATGCCCGAAGGGAAGTCCTCCATACCTTCACTGTTCCTTTTATCGCTCTCAGGTAATTTGGAAGTGGAATGGCCTACCACTCCAACTCCCTATGGGACATAACCATAATTTGCAGCATACGAAAGAACCATTTGATGATGATGATGATGCTTGTTGTATAAAGGGGCCTAACATCGAGGTCATCGGCCAATAATGGTACGAAATGAAATAACAAAAAGTTAAAATTCTAAATAAAATTAAAAATGTCGTGAAGAATGAATGGATGGACATGAACCCAACAGAAAACAAACACAAACAAACATGATGATGATGATGATGCTTGTTGTTTTAAGGGGCCTAACATCGAAGGTCATCGGCCCCTAATGGAACGAAATGAATGACATGAGACATGAAGTTAAAATTTTAAAAAGTATCCACTGACTAGAGTTAAAAAAGAATGGTGATGAAGAAAAATGAGGGTGAGATTAAAACAGTCAGTGGATCTAATACGCAATGCCTTATGTTCCATTAAAATAATAGAAAGTACAGGAAATCGAAGGAATAAGGCATTGCCCAGTAATACAGATATTAACACATAATTTACGTTAGACGTTCAAATAACACATTAAAATGCGCAACACAAACTAAAATGAAGTCAATGAGATAAAAGCGCAACTGACATAAACAACACTAGGACAAAGGACATCATCACACACGATAAAACAGACCGCTATCCCTCATAAAGCGGATGACGAGGTCTGCTGACTGCTCGTCATCGCGCAAGATAAGGGCGATAGTACTCGGAAGGTTAAGACTACGGCGCAGATCGACCAGGTCCACGCACTCCGTAAGGATGTGTACCACAGTAAGATGGTCGCCGCAGGTACACACCGAAGGGGGTTCTCCTTTCAAGATGGGAGTGCGTCAAGATACCGTGGCCGATCCGAAGGCGACATAATACCATGGCTTCCCTCCGCGAAGCCCGAAGGGAAGTCCCCCATACCTTCGTTGTTCCTTTTATCGCTCTCAGCTTATTGGGAAGTGGGATGGCCTGCCACTCCATCTCCCAATGAGACATAAGCAGATGTCTCAGCTGAGAGCGAATATCACTTGCTGGAACCTTAAAAGGCAACGGGGGCAGTGTAACTGCCTCCTTGGCAGCCCGATCTGCTAACTCGTTTCCCTCTATGCCCATGTGGCTGGGGAGCCACACAAACGTAATTCTGGTGCCAGCATCCGAACACCCGGCCAGCAGGTCCTGGATCCGCTGCACCAGAGGGTGTCGAGGGAAACAGGTATCAATAGACTGAAGCGAACTCAAGGAGTCAGTACACACGAGAAAGTGTCGGCGCTCATTGTCTAGTGCGTACCGCAGAGCCTCACAGAAAGCATAGAGCTCTGCCGTGTACACACTACAGGTGTCCGGGTGAGCAAAAAGAAACCGATCATTGTTGACAACGAACGCACAGCCCACCTTCGTATCTGTCCTTGAACCATCCGTGTAAACGACGACTGAACCTGGATAGCGGCCAAGAACGGACAGGTAGATCCTCCGATAAATCGAAGGGTCCGTGTCTCCTTTCGGGCCAGTGTGCAAATCCAGGATGATTTCAGGTCGTTGTACAACCCACGGAGGTACCCCACTTGGTTGTCTGACAAGGCAAGGAATCGAAGGTACGTCGAACAATTCATAACTGCTATCCAAGCGTATCCCAACCGGCCGCGTCGCACGAGGATGAGCAGCGTACAACAAACGGTTGCCATTGTTGAACACGCAGGGATAGCTCGGATGAAGTGGCATCTGTCGCAAATTTGCAGCATACGTAAGTAGTAGTTGCTGGCGCCTCAGGTGTAAAGGCGGCACACCAGACTCAGCGAGCAGGCTAGCGATGGGGCTAGTACGAAAAGCTCCCGCCGCCAACCTAACCCCACTGTGGTGGATACTGTTCAGCTTCGCAAGAACGCTTGGTCTTGCGGAGCCATATGCTGCACCGCCGTAGTCTAACCGGGATAAAATGTGTGCCCGATAGAATCGCAGGAGCACCACGCGGTCAGCTCCCCAATTAGTGCTGCTAAGAAACTTCAAGAGGTTAAGCCTCTTGGTGCATTGCACTTTTAGCTCCCGCACGTGTGACTCCCACTACAATTCACTGTCATAAAGGAGCCCAAGAAATCGGTAGGTGTCAACAACTGGAAAACGACATTTCCTAGATGACGGTGAAGAGTACGTTGACGACAAAAGTGGACAACGGAGGTCTTTGCGGCAGAAAACCGAAAGCCATGTTCTAAGGTCCACTTCTCCACCCTCCTAATAGCTTGCTGTAACTGTCGCTCTGCGACTGCCATACTGCACGAGCTATAGTGCAGAGCAAAATCATCCACATATAGGGACGGTATTACGGCTGGACCAGCAGCAGCGACAATACCGTTAATGGCAATCGCGAACAGAGTGACACTAAGAACCGATCCCTGTGGGACTCCATTTTCTTGAACGTGGTATTGCGATTATGTCCTCCCTACTCGGACACGGAATAGACGGAGGGACAAAAAATTCGCAATAAATACCGGCAAGTTACCTCGGAATCGCCATTAATGCAGGACTGAAAGGATGCCATAACGCCAGGTGGTGTCGTAGGCCTTCTCCAAGTCAAAGAAGACAGCTACCAAGTGCTGTTTACGGAGAAACGCATCCTGGATAGAGCTCTCCAGGCGTACCAAGTGGTCTGTGCTGGATCGAGCGGCTCGAAATCCACATTGGTACTCGGACAAGAGTCCTTGTTTCTCCAGACACCACACGAGTCTGCGATTTACCATCCTCTCAAATAGCTTACACAGGCAATTTGTAAGACAAATCGGTCTGTAACTTCCTGCATACTTAGGATCTTTGTCAGGCTTGAGGACAGGGATGACTATGCCTTCTCGCCACTGAGACGGAAAATCACCCTATGTCCAGATTCGGTTGAACACACGAAGGAGATAGTAAACTATCATGACTAAGGTGTTTCAACATCTGGTTATGGATGTTGTCCGGTCCAGGAGACGTGTCCTTGCAAAGCGCTAAGGCGCTGCGGAGTTCCCACTCCGTAAAGGGCACGTTGTAGTCCTCTGAAGCTTGGGTGGCAAAACTAAGCTGATGACGTTCTGCCTCCCGCTACAGCGGGAGGAAATCAGGATTGTAATTCCCGGAGCCAGAGACATCCGCGAAATGACTAGCGAGATGATTAGCAATCGCGAGGGGATCAGTGGCGACACTGCCTGCAATGGAAATTCCCGGTACAGCAGATGATCCTTGAATACCCGAAATTCGCCGAAGTTTCGTCCACACTTGAGATGATGGAGTATGTGACGTCATGGACGACACATATATCTCCCATGAAGCCTTCTTACTTTGTCGAATAAGAACTCGCGCGTTAGCGCGGAGTTTCTTAAATGTTACCAAGTTGGCCGCAGTGGGCTGTCTACGGTAATGTTTGTGAGCGCGACGGCGTTCTTTGATCTCTGCTGCTATGTCTTCGTTCCACCAAGGAACGAGCTTTCGGCGAGGAGTCCCCGAGTAGAACGGAATGGACTCCTCAGCAGCAGCAAGAATAACTTGGGTGACGTAAGTTATTTCCTCGCCGACGGTCCGCCTGACATCATCGTGAAAGACAGCTAGTGATGTGTACTTTGGCCAATCAGCATGTTTAAGAATCCATCGAGGGGGAGCCTCGACGGGTTTATGTTTCAACAAAGTAAGAATGATGGGAAAATGGTCACTGTCACAGAGATCATCGTGTGCATTCCACCGAAACAGTGGAACCAACGTTCGGCTGCATAGACTTACGTCTATGCGAGAGTATGTGCCGTAACGTACACTAAAGTGAGTTGGTTCCCCTGTGTTCAAAATACATAAATCCAGATCTGTTAGAAGTGTTTCCAGCTCTCTTCCTCGGGGACAAGGCGTCTCAGAGCCCCATATGGGGTGATGGGCGTTAAAATCGCCCAATAAGAGGAAGGGTGGTGGAAGCTGATCTATAAGATCAGCGACATCATTGATGTTCAGATGCTGGCCGGGTGGAAGATAAACATTACACACTGTTGCTATGACAGGCAGCGAGACGCGAACAGCTTACGCCTCAAGAGGGGTTCTTAATGGAACCTCTTCGCTGTAGGTATCAGAACGTACAAAAATGCCAACGCTTCCGGAAGCCCGGTGAGCATAGTATCGTTCTGTCGAGTATAGTTTGAAATGCCTCAAGACCGTATGATGACCAGGTCTTAAATTGGTCTCCTGAATACAGACTATACTCGCTGCGTACTCACTAATAAGCTGACGTAACTCAGCAAGATGCCTGTCATAACCGTTACAATTCCACTGTAACAGTGCCATAGTGTGGACTATAAAAGGAGTGTTAGGTTATGAGCGACAAAATGCTCGTAAGCCTAAACACTATCTAGTTCTACATCCGTAGATGTAGAGGACAGCGCGACATCCATCCCGTCATCAAAAGATGGCAGGGGTGCCGCCCAGAACTTCGACGCTCTTCGGGCGCGAGGGGGTCCCCTACGAGGAGAGCGCGCAGGTTTGGGAGCAGGAGTGCCTCCTGGCGCAGACTCATATACCCCAGATGGGGGGCATGACTTCCCCTTCGCAGGGGAAGTCCGAGAGGGCTCAGGACGGGCGCTCTTCTTCCCCTGTTTCTTTTCTAGTTTAGACGGGCTGGGAGATGGTTTCCTGGCCCTGGTCGACGATGCCGCCTCCGCCGACTGGGGCACGACTTTCGTCGACCTCCTAGGGGGGGGGGGAAGACTAAGTCTTCCCCCCTTGCTGTGCCGGCTGGGAACTGCCAGCCGGCACAGACTTCTGGTTGGTCGAAGGTGTGGTGGTCCCCCCCTTCGAGCTTTGACTATTCGCGACGTTGCTGGGAGCAGCAACAGTCGCCTTGGGCGCAGCGGGCTGGACAGGTGTCGAGGTTGTGAATGACGAACCTGGAAGACTCTGAGCTATCAACCTATAGTCGAGTGTACGGGCAGGTGTATTCGTAGAATTAAACTTACGGCGCGCTTCCTTTTAGGAAAGACCATCCAGGGTCTTGATCTCCTGGATCTTCTTCTCACTCAGGTATGTCGGACACTTCCGATCCCGAGGAGAATGAAAACCGGATCAGTTAGTGCACTTGTATGGAGTTGTGCACTCCTCCGCGCCGTGAGCTACTCGTCCACATGTACCACATACAGCCTGATTCGAACAGCGAGATACCATATGTCCGAATCGCTGACATTGATAGCATCACATAGGAGGCGGGATGTACGGCCTCACATCGCAACGATAAGTTGTTACCTTGACTTTCTCTGGTAACACTGACAACTTGAAAGAGACAATGAAGGCACCAGTGGCAACGTCTTCACCGTTGACCTTGCGCGTAATGCGCCGGACGTGTGTCACGCCACGGTTCTTCATGTCTTCCATCAACTCGTCGTCAGTGTTCAAAATAAGGTCGCGGTGAAAGATGACTCCATGAACCTGGTTCAAGGACTTATGCTCCTCCACTTTGACGGGGATTTCGCCAAAGTGCTCGCACTTAAGCAACTGATCAGCGTGCAGTGCTGTACGAGTCTTTAGAAGCAAACTAACGTTGCGCATTTTCTTAAGTTCCTCCAGTTCGCCATAGACACCTTCGATGTGTCTACTAAACAGGATCGACTTCACCAGCTTAAAATCGTGCCCATCGGTTCTGGTAGCGACCAGAAACCTAGGGAAGCTGGATCCCATTCCTTCACGCTGCGCATGTTCCCAGGGAGTTGAACCTCTCAGGGAAGCAAAAGTTAAAGACTTAGGTGTGCGACCACCTTGAGAGAGCCGACTTCGTTTGGAAGCCATGCCCGATAGCTTCCTCCCCGAATGCCACCCACTCCGATCAGGGGTCTCTGTAGCCGAACCAAGCAGCCAAGGCAATACCCACCTGGTCGTAGCAGGTACTGCCCGGGGTTCAATGTTGGACGATGCCTAGGACGGGATGACTGAGGCAATGAGCACTAAGATTCCCTTCCTCCAGTCACCCACAATAGCATGTAAACCATAGCGTGTACAGAGCACTAAATATAGAAAAAATAAATAAAAATAATTAATAAGAATATGTCCTTCTGGCATTCGGCTGTGTGGGGACCTGCGTTGTCAGGTGGATACTACTGCCCGGGTACACGACACTCCCACCCGCCGCGTCCTGGGTGGTTGCTGGCACGGGCTTTCGAGCGTACTCACACACATAGGAGCTCCATCGCCGAGCAGCACGCACATAAAAATTTGGAATGGTCTACATCTGACCCTCGGAAAAATAATAAAAAATAAAGAGGGGACCATGGCCACATGACCCTTTAAGTCGCCTTCTACGACAGGCAGGGATTACCTATGGATGTATTCAGGGTCGCCCCTTTTTGTCGCCTCTTACGACAGGCAGGGGATACCGCGGGTGTATTCTGCATGTGCGTCCCCAATCCGCAGGGGGCAGTGTGTTTGGTCCGCGAGAGGTACTTTATTTCCCTCAAGTCCGCCGACAAGCCGGTTACGACCCCCCTATCCGCCACCTGGGACGCGCCACGTGGGAGTATTACCTCTCCTCCTGCTACGCCTTCGTAGTAGGTTCATGGACAAACAAACAAGTAAACAAAAAACAGTGGATCAGACTCAAAAGAAGATCGTAAATAATAGTATAACTGACCAAGGGACCACTTATAAAGCACAATGATGCCTGATGCCTAAATGGGTGCAAAATCCAGGTCTAGGGCCCCTCAGAATGGTACATGTCGTGAGTAAAGTAGAACCTTGTTGGGGTACTAATCAAACGTCGCGAAGACTCAAGGTGTTCTATAAAAGATGGTACTACTCACAGTTATTGTACTTCGTACAGTTAACACAGACCTATGGTGTTTCTCACACAATGGTGCCACTCATAGCCAAAGCAAACCGATGAGTTTCCTCACCTAGGAGTACTAGTCACGGGTGCCAGTATTCCCGTGGTGTTACTCACATAGTGGGTACTAATCACAGGCAACGCAGACCCGCGGTGTCGCTCATATAGGGGTACAACTCAGAGGCAATGCCCAGACCCACGGTGTTGTTCACATGGGTACGACGCACAGAGACTGGAAACCCACAGGAGAACCTACCCTTTGCTGCTACTAATCACAAACCTATTTCGTACCTAATATAGTGGTATTAATGGCAAGTGCAGGCAACCAATGGTGTTCCCCGCATGATGGTACGAATCAAAGTAGTTTCATGGTTCTAATTCAATCATCCCTTGGACGCCCATTTTAGTTGCCTCTCACAACAGGCAGGGGATACCGTGGGTGTATTATTCGTCTGCGTCCCCCATCCACAGGGGGTAAAGATAGAGAAAAAGAAGAAGAAAGAAGGCATCCGTCACTTCGAAAGATGAAGTGACGGACGAAGGAAGGCAAGGGCCACAAAGGGCGTGAAAAGGAAAGACTCCCTAGGCTTTGAATGCTCTAATACCGTCATGGTCGGAAAAGAACAAGAGTTGACCAAGGGAGGTCAGACAGGATAGATGAAAGTGAGGAGCCTGGCACAAGTAAGTGGAAGCAATGCCAAGACTCGGCTAAAGGCCCCGTGGTCACCAATCCACACTCCCAAGTTGAGAGCCCCTTGGGCCCCTTGTAGTCGCCTCTTACGTCCGGCAGGGGATACCGTGGGTGTATTCTTCGTCTGTGTCCCCCACCCACAGGGGGTATGTGGTGGTGGGCTAGTCCTATTCTACCAGAAACAAGCAATTAAAGTTTATAGCATGGTTGCCTGCTCCCAAAACAAATTATTTCATAGCACTGTGACAAAATTAAATTATTGAAGATGCAAGGCTGCCCTGTAAAATTCTTGTGCGAGATATATGTTCATTTAAGACATTTATAATAAAACACAACTTACATTATCCCATTACCTAGGTCAGAACTCCCTGGTGGAGCAAGAACTTGGAACGGACACGTCCACCTTGACAGAGAACCAGGATGAGAATTAGAGACACTACCTTCGCGTCTTAGAATATAAACCCCTTAGTTCGCACCACCATCCTTCCAGAAGAAGGGAACCAAATGACCAACCATGTGCAGAATTCGACCAGAGCAGCCTTTGCATCTTCTTAGATGTGGTTGTAGTGTTCCCATGCTCTTTGATATAAACCAAAACGCCAGCCACAAGGGTTTTTTCTGACGTCATTCCCACATCTCTGATATTCTCCAGAACACCAGAAAGAAGAGTTCATTCTAGCACCAGAGAGTCATGAGACATGATGCTTTTCGCCTTCCTACAGGGTATCCAAACAGTTTTCTTCTCTGTTTAAGTGTGCAGATCACAGATCCCCCTTTACAGATTCACGATCACAAATATAATTTTATATGCACTTTATAAACTGGTACAAAATTCATAAATCAAGGCAATGCCTCATTTACTACAATAAGGACTAGCGTCTGTTCACAATTAGAAAAATTGTTTGATTTGAAGAGATGTAAGTGCAGGAACCATTAATTACTTTTATAACTGTACTGGGTTTATACCCGGTAGCTTTTATGGGAAGAAGCGGTGGGCCGAGAGAATGGGACGTAAAGGCACGATAAGTTTGCCAGATAACAATTTATTATATAAATGGAAAGCTTTGCGTTACTTCGGTACACAATTTTTAACAACATCAGGGACATGTCCCAATTTAAAGCACCTTTGTAAAACACTATAAATACATGTGACCAGCACAATTTGCTAATTAGTATAATATTCGTTATAAACCAGGCCTAGCCCTGAAAACACAATACATCGTTTACTTACAAACACCAGACTTAGCGTCTCCTGGTATCCCAGACTTCCCAATAGTACCAAAAGGTTCTGAGTCATGCCAGAAAAATCTTTAACTTAGAAATACTTCGCGAAAGCATATACCTTGAAGGTAAACACACATAACAGCAAGGAATTTAAACACCAAAATACTTGGTCTATCTACCCCAACCTTCTGGTACCTTCTTGTACTCAGTTATTACACTCATTTACACAACTCCTTTAAACTTCTGAGACGGAAATGCTTTACGCAAATACAGATTTAAAGACAATGTTTAAAGATGATCTGTCCCATGCTTAAGGACAACATGACTAAAAGAAACACAAGACCCTAAAATAAATCTGACATGCATACTATGTTTTAAAGTGAAATATGCCCGGGAAGAGAAACCTATAAAAACCTTACATAACTAGGGCTTAAACCTACTCAACATATAGATTCCTTAAGATTGCGATCCGCTTCCTCAAACTGTTCCTAACGCGCTACACAAGGGGGATAACTCACTCAAGTCCTCCTCCACGTCTGGTGGGTACTCGGTTCGAGGCCGCGGCGGGACCGGCTGCAAGTGTGCAGCAAGTGAGCAAGTAAGTCAGAATGACCACAAGGTCCAGCGAGCGCTCGCCTGCCCAGCAGGGAGAGGCGCGTGCATACCCAAAGGGGAGAGGAGTTTTCTCACCAGAACGTGGAGCCAAGAGGACAACAGCCAACATAAGATGGAAAATACCCCAGGACGGGAAGAAACTTCCCTTTATCCTGAGGTCATAAGGGAATAAGGACATCACTTTATTTAAGGAAGAAAAGGGCAATCCCAAGAAAACATAATACAATATAACATGTACAAATTAAACCTCAATTAAAACAGCTTGCAAGCACAATTACACACAAATGAAATAAGACAAGGAAAGAAAACGTTCTTCATGGTACAATAACAATAAGGATTAATGATAGATTGTCAGAATAATAACAACAGGCTACTAATAATTACTAACATGATTGTTGGTTATTTAATGTTCACTTGTATTATGTACAGAGCGATTTCTCATAGGAAGGAGTAATAGCACAACTTACCTGCTGTTGCAGAGTCATTATTCAGTATTTCATTATTTATTTCCTCTAAACAGAGAGAGACTAGCAGTTTACCATTATTCATTTCAAGCACTTCTGCACCTTATAAATATACTACTATGGGTGATGGTTTGGTCCACACTTTCAATATATTATTCCTAATTCTGTACAATTATTTCACTCATACATGTTTCAGAAGCCTTAACTCCCTTCCTCCTTCATTTTTAACACATAAACATTAACAAGAAATGTTAAATAAGGCTATATATTGACAATATGTTATGTATGGGTGAATGATGTTAGATCTTAAGATATGGGGACTGTTGCTTTATGAGGTAGAACTGTTGCTCAAATCACTTCTCTTCTGCTTTTGTTGGGGAACAAAGTGAATACAGCAGTTAAATCCATGTTCCATAACTGTTCTCCTGTGCTGTGAACTAACATATCCTCCACATGGTACTATGAAGCATAGTGGCACTTCTTGCAGAATTATCCCAACTTGCGCACGAGCTATCTCTACGCTACTTAATCAATGCCAGTCAATCATGTAGGAGTAGTTTGATATGGACTTAAAACAGACCTGCACCAACAGATTCATATTCAATACAGTTAGAGTAGGTAACTTATGATGGTCTTTGTTCTGAATCACCTGTTATTGTATTAATAACAAGCAGAAGTAATTCAATATGGACTTTTCAGTTCTGTAGTAGTGGTGATTATTGTTTTAAGAAGAACTACAACTAGAACTCTAACAGCTCTGTATCCTTTCTTTTGTGGTTTTGTTGCTGATGCTTGTTGTTTAGCGGGGCCTAACATCGAGGTCATCGGCCCCTAATGGTACGAAATGAGATAACAACAAAAAATGAAAAGCATCCAGTGACCAAAAAAAAAGTCATGAAGAATGAATGGATGGACATGAACACAACAAAAACAAAAAACAAACAAAACAGTGGATCAGACTCAAAAAAGATTGTAAATAATACTATTAGTGACCAAGAGACCACTTATAAAGCACGATGATGCTAATGGCACTTATCGGTAGTAAAGGAGAACCATGATATTTCTCAAGCTGCGGTACTAATCAAAGGTAACGTAAACTCACGGTGTTCCAAACATTAAGGTACTACTCACAAGTATTGTACGTTGTAAAGGTAACGCAGACCTATGGTGTTTCTCACACAATGGCGCCACTCATAGCCAACGCAAACCGATGAGGTTCCTCACCTAGGTGTACTGATCACGGGCGCCGGTATTCCCGTGGTGTTCCTACAGAGTGGGTACTAATCACAGGCAACGCAGACCCACGGTGCTGCTCATATAGTGGTACAACTCACAGGCTACGCCCAGACGCGTGGTGTCGCTCACACGGGTACAGCTCACAGGCTACGCCCAGACGTGTGGTGTCGCTCACACGGGTACAACTCACAGGCAACGCCCAGACCTGTGGTGTTGCACACACGGGCACGACTCACGGGTACTGGAAACCCACACTGAACCCCACTCGAGTGCTACGAATCACAAAACTATGGAGTACCTAGCAGAGTGGTACTACTCACAAGTAAAAGTTACCGATGGTGTTCCGCGTGTGATGGTACTAATCAAAAGTAGTTTCATGGTTCTAATACAATCATTCCTTGGTCGCCCCTTTTAGTCACCTCTCACAACAGGCAGGGGATACCATGGGTGTATTATTCGTCAGCCTCCCCCCACCCACAGGGGGTGTGTGTTTGGTCCGCGAGAGGTATTTTGTTTCCCTCAAGTCCGCCAGCAAGCCGGTTAGGACCCCCCTATCCGCCACCTGGGACACGCCATGTGGGAGTATCACCTCTCCCCCTGCTACACAGGTCTTGTTAATGTAGAAATGTAGAAGGATATTAACACGGACTTGCGTGCATTCTGTAGAATTTTTTTTTTTTTTTTAATGTATATAAGCTACTTTCGTTCTTCGCATAACATTCAACACATACCTTTCTCAAACATAAAATAATTAGTTCAGTTGCTCGATAATGCCATGCTTAATGAGGGACTAGCACAACTCAATATTGCATTTTTTGGACCTCTGTTCTGTCCTAAGGTGATGATATAGAACAAACAGTAAGGAAATCTAATAGTAATCTGGAAGAGGCACTGCAATTCATGGAGAGGAAATCAAAACACTGAGAGTTGCAATATTGTTATTTTATTGGAGTCTGCAGATCTGAAGAAATTCCTGAATGGTATGGATGCAGTATGAAATAAATAAATCCATATCAAGTGTTGCAGAATGCAGCAACCAAAGTCAGGTGATGCTAAATATATTAAAAAGATCATAAAGGAAGTAGATGAATATTGTTACTTGAATAGTAAAAGTAACTAATAAGAGCAAAAGTAAGGAGAATATAAAAGGCAGACTGGCTCAAGGAACGAGGGCCTTTCTGATCGAAAGACATTTGCTCGCTTCAAACCTTTATACTCTCTAGGGACATCATGATGTCACAGTGTGAGGGCTTGTGTGCTTGTTTATCCCGAGGACTGTGACAGCTCAGTGTTACCCATGCTGGATTGGCCATGGAGTAGAGCCAGATGAACAAGGTTTCTCCCAGTTGCTAGAGAGGTCTGTGTTCTCTTTCCTCAGTCATTATTATTTATTCCTTTTCTATACTAACCACCTTAAATTTAATTTCCCTGACTGTCTAGCCAGCCTCCCTGCCTTGGATAGTAAGGTTGTTTGGAGGTTTCTTCCTCCCCCAATCACAAGTTTTGGGTGATGGTGAGGTAATGCATGACTACTGGGAGAGTAGTCACTAGCAGTCCACCTCCAGATACCAGGAGTCCTCTGGAGTATGAAGCTTTATCCTGATATGCAGGGTTCTGCCAAAGGTTGACTATGTATTTCTCTAGCTACTAAATGAACTAAGAACAGAACCTTCTCTCTCTAAATTTAAAAAGGGTGGCACCCTTAAAACAGCATCTTTTAAACTGAAGAAAATAAAGTGTTATACACCAGTACCTATTGATTATGAAAGTGACAAACGGCTACCGCGATTTCTGTTTACTTCCAGGATCAATGGAAAGAGTTTCTTAACAATCTATTCCAATAAATAAAAGGCAATCCACACACACAAACTCAAGAAGATAGGATACAATAACAGTGGGAAGACAGATACATATTAATCACAGCCCCTTAAGAAAAGAAGGGCTGATGTGATAAGGAGAAGGATTAGCTGAATGCAAGTAAATCATAAGAACATAGTGTTGCTAGGAACAGAAGTGGGCACATGGTAAGATCTTCCCTCATGTATGAAATGAATGAAAAATGTAAGCTTTATGGAATAGTTTTGGATTTAATTGGTTAATTAAAGCTTTCTATATTTATTTGCATACGAATTATTGTAATTTTACAGTATTTCAGTTACAAATGTAGGGTATTTCACAGTGTTTAATCAGTGTCATGGATGTCTCTTTCATGGGTGACTCTTTTATGCATCTCTGCAAATTTGAGATTGGTATAATGCACAACTAGCTCTGCAGTGTCTGCAGGGAAAAGTAAATGCCATGGTTCCATTGCAGAATTTAAATTTTGTGCTTTTCCTCTGGCATTTGGTAGATGTCTCACAAGATTCCTATGCATAGTATTATGTGATGTGTTTCTGCAGTGTATATCCCATGTGGTTCCCTCATCTTTCCCTGTGTATATAGTCTGTATTGTACCACTTGGTCTGTATTTGTAACAACAGGTTCCATTTCAATTCCAGAAAACTTGGTTTAATTCGTTCAACATTATAATAGCAACTGTCAGTTACATAATCTAAATCGTCACCTGCTCCTTCATTCCTGTTCATCTCATTTTCCACTTGATCTAGCCATTGTAACAGTGCCTCTGCATTCTCTAAAACCATACTTTGATATTTTCAAATATAGACAATTTATTTACAGTATTCAACAATGACAGAAATACTAATGTAAAAAATTGCAAGGTGAGGGGGAAAATCTCACTGAACTACAAGGATGACAACAACGCACCACAAACAAAAGTAACGAACCTTCACCAACATGCAACAGTCGCAGACTTGGAATGCTTAGGAGAGAGACACGAATGCAAAATAATTGTGCAGTGCACAAAATAAAGTATTGAGGGAATCCCTCACCACCCACCGGTGCCAGGTTAATAAAAGATTGCCTTGAATATTGAATTTTCATGACCACATTGTAATCAAAACAGACTTTCAATGTATTAGGTCGTGTTACGTACATGTAGTACGTGTTGAAGAGATGTTAAGTACAGAACAAAAATGGCCAGCCGGACACCAGTGGGATCCGAACCCACAACCTCCCGACGCTTTAAATATTTTAAATATGTATATTAGTTAATAAGTTTTTTCAACACAATTGTAGATGCAAATTGTAATTTAAGTATCATCCACACATATTACCTTACCCCCCAACCCTGCCCCACCCTTCTTTTAGAGCATCTAGGGCAATAGTTTTCAAGATCCCATGGGACATAGTTTTAAGGCTTAATGTGCTTACTGTCCAAATGTTTTTCACCTCAACTATCTTTATACAGCTGAAGATGACAACTGTGTGGTTGAAACATGTTCTGTGTGTGCTAATGTATTTTTAATTTTGCCCAAGGCAAAAAAATAAAGTATCGATTAGGTGGTTTTAAAATTAATTTGTTGATTCGTTCAAAGCGTCGATAAAGTGCATCGCAGTGGGCCATCATGTTTTAAATTTCATTATTTAGCCTCGGTCAAGAGGGCGAGTAACTTGTATCTCTCATTTAGGGGCGTGTTTATCATACAGAGTGATTACAAGTGAGTTAAACTTATCTACTTTTGCATCTATATCATCCAATAGGAATATGTCATTCCGTCATTACATGTCTTAGCTTGTCCATATCAATGTCTTTTGAGTTACTGGAAATAACATTAAAAAATTTTCATCTTATCCCAGATATTTCTGAGGTCGCTGGAGCCACCTAGGCTCATTTTGGTTTTAACTATGGATTTAAGGACCAGATGCCCTTCCTGATGTCACGTGATTCTTGAGATGAAAATCGATCCAGAATCGACCCGGATTCGAACCTCAGCCTTCCGGGTGGGAAGCCAGCAGCTAAGCCACTGTGCTGATCATGCCCCCCACCGTTGCTGGAAATAGCATACTTAGGTTTATATTTTGGCATTCGGAGAAGTAGGATAGGTAGATAAGGTCATGGGTGAAGCTGGCTGGAACTAAAATCTGGCCATGAGTTATAAATTATCTGGGTTATTTGTCACAATATGGTTAATGAGCGTGTGTGTTGTGTAGTTATCTGTGTGATTTGTAGGCTCTAGACGAAGGATGGTTATTTGACAGGAAGAAAACATGTCAATAAATTGTTTGGTTTCATATGTTATAGTAAGTAGGTTAGTGTTTAAGCCTCCTATGGCAATAATATGCTCGTAACTAAGCAGTAAGTCAAGTAAATGAAATTTGAATTCAATTATATTCCTTATTTTGGGTGGCTGGTATACAATAATTATAAGGAGTTTCTTTTGATTAATAATGACTTTACAAGCATGAATTCTGGCCCTAGCTGTGCATTATTATATTATACACATATCACCCAGTTTTTAAAGTCATTTCTGCAGTAAATGGCTACCCCACCTCCTCTTCTGCCATCAGATCTATCGTGCCGTAAGAAGAAATGCCGGTCAAGTTGTACCAAACTGAAGGGTATGTTCGGTGTAAGCCAGCTTTCACTAATACCAAGAATTTGGATATTATTTTTCCTCATTATGGCTTGAATTTCATTGAAGTGCGCTACCAAGGAGAGCATGTTGTCATGGCAGCACTATAAACAGGTGAGAAGGTGAGAAGGGGGATGTTCCCAAGGTCAGTGTCTGCTACAGAGCTCTGGATCAGCTGAATAATGGAATGTTATTGAAATAGCATAGCAGAAATAGCATACAACTTACCTCAACATCCTGATAAATGCTTACACTGACTACCACTAACACACACACAGACACACATATAATACACTTAGAGAAACACTTATGAGTAACAAAGAAATACAATATCAAGCTGTATTGTCTCAAATCAATTGTCAATATAGATTGATTGAGTTGGCCGTGTTGTTAGGGGTACACAGCTGTGGTTTTCTGAGATTTCTCATTTTCATACCAGAATGAGCCTTAATTAAGGTCATGGCTGCTTCCTTCCCACTCCTAGCTCTTTCCTATCTCAGTGTTGCCATAAACCTATCTGTGTCAGTGCGACTTAAAGCAACTTGTAAAAAAATAATGATATAGGTTTCGATTCCCACAGGGAACTTGAAATGTTTGTCCTGAATGAGTAAATTAATCATTCCAATATCTGGCCTGTTATTATAAATTATAAACTGTTGGTGGTAAGGTCGACGAAACATGTAAGCTTTCACATGGATCCATAATAATCAAGATATCAATGGCTGAGCAGTCAACAATGTTCATAAATTTGGAAGTGAAAATTGAGAAGCACAAATCCATGAACTCCTGCAAACGAGATATTCCACAGGGTTTTATGGTTAAAGCTTCTGATGACAACATAATCAGAAAGCTTGTACATGGGGCTTTACTGATGTGAGGATGTTAAAGAGGCATGTCAGTGATAAGTTGCTCCATACAGTTGCTTTCAACCTGACCTTTGATGCCCAATCACTGCTAAAACAAATAAAGGTTGCAATGTTCCATCTAACTGTTCACCTGTACATACCAGCTGTGATGAGGTGTTATAATTGCCAGAAATTTGGCCACACCTCATTGCATTGTCAAGGTTCGGTGACCTGTAAGATGTGTGAAAAACGTGGTGTCGAAGGCTCAACATTCCCCTAAAAAGTTGGAGAAGAAGTCTTCTCCAACCCATTTGGGGGTCCTCAAATCCCAGAAGAAGCCTGGCAAACGTCTGCTAGCACTCCTTTGAATAGTCCTCAAATGGTGAGCAAGAGTGAGAGGCCTCAATGTCCTCTTGTTCAATCAATTTCTGGGAAACCTAGTTCTCCTAGAAAAAAGGCCCACCATTCACTTTCAGTGAATTCACCATTTTTGGAGTGCTCAGCAACAATGTCTGTACCGGGCGGTATACCTCCATGCCGCTAATTCAAACTTTGCGCCAGTTGAAACTCCCCTACTGGAGGAAGTCTGAACTTTATCTAATGTGCTAATTTTCAAGTTTCTCAGAAGATGTCACTACTTGGAAATTTTGAAGTTTCTGAACTGGGTCGTTTTCGATGTATTTTTGTTTTACCTGTAGTAAGAAGTGTGAACTTTCTCTTCTAGAGGACACTACTGAAGAACTACAATGGTGCACCCTAGTGCGAAGTGAAAGAACTGTTTTTGGAGAAATTTTTATTTCAAAAGTTTGTTCCTTGTTAAATTTCTTTCTGTTATTGTTTAAGTTGGCTGTATAACCCTTTCTTTCCCCTTGTTTTGAATTTAGCCAATCCTGAATTTCTTTAATTAATTTCTGACCAATCAGGTGTATCTTCTCCAAAGGGGATATATTGCTTAACCCTAGCCAATAAAGTTTTTGTGGGAGGGTGTTCTCTTTCCTGAAACGCCTCGAACTTTCCGCGAGAGTATATAAACTGCTGATTTTCGAGTCTCCGCGCCACTCCAGTAACAACTTTTGGTGTGTAAAGTACATAGCAGGGGGCGGGAAGCGCCTCTTTCTTCGTGCAGCAGTTCAACAACAAGGTAATGGCCGTTTAATAACTTCTTTTCTTGCTAGCTCAGCAGTTTAACTCTCGGGGCAGGTCCGATGCTTTTCCACCATGTAAACTTTCCCTAAAATGTAAAGACTCTTAGTATCTATTCCCTTTTAAGCTACATATTGGGATAGAGAGTGCTTAACCCTCTCGAGCTCCCACTCATATTGCTTTGAGGTGAACTTATTTTTCACAACCGCTTCTTCCTTAACGTAAGGTAAATTGTTTCTTTCTAAAGTCACCTCTTTAGTATGGGATTAGCCCTTGCATTAGCGGCCTAGAGCCAGATTAGGTTTTAAACAAAATGTATTAGGAGTGCAGATCGCCTCCTCTCAAATTGGTATTTTAGAGGCCATGTAATTAACCTTTTCTCACTTAATAGGCCTCAGTAGGTTGGGTATTTTACCCCTGTGTTTATGTCCTTAGAGGACAGCTTGAAGGTGGAATTTGGTGTGGCCTTTGACAGGCTTAAATTTTGAGAGCGAGCTGCTCTTTCTTGAAAATTTTGTTTTTCTGCACGCCTCAAGGAGGCTTTACTGTGTAATTTGGAGCAAGTGCTCCTGGGCATGAATGGGGTTTTCTGCCCCTCTGTTGAAACTTGTTTTGGGGTAAAGCTGAGCTAATTGCTCAAGAATTGTGAGTTCGGGGCTCGAAGCCCAAACCCTGTAAATACTGTAATTGTACTTTTGTTGCCTTGCTACTCTGTACCTGCCATGCTTGTTATTTCTTGATATTGAAAAGAAAATATAACCTTGTTAAATTTTTAATTAACTTTAATTTCGGATTTTGAGGCCCATTCACCCCCGCACCTTCTTTCACCTCTGCTGTTCCACAGATACCTCGGAACAATGTCAACCACAAATGAGCCAATAGTAAGCAATGATGGTGACGAGATGATACTGGTGGAAAATGGCAGATAGCTACATGAAAGAAGGAAAAGCAATTGACCTAATTACTATCAAAAGGGACGTCGATCCAAAATCCAAAATCTTGAGTGGTTCTAGAACCACAACAGATAACAGTCACCGTAATGTAACAAAGTCCACAAGGTTTTGTAGTAGCAATATTATGAAAGAAACAAATCAGCTACTCAAGATTTTGGATTGACGTCCCTTTTGACTAAAACCCTCATAAGTACAAACTACTACCAACGGAAAATCTGATTGTAAAAACAAGACTAGTGCGATGAAACTACCTAATTCAACATTTTACTGTTCAAAACTATGAAATTACAGTAACAAGCCTCAAAATTAAAACCTGAAGCTGAATTCAAAAGTATCCAAGATTTTAATCTTCTGACACCAATAAGTTTTAAGAATAATTACGACTCAAATTTTAACAGAGAAGTCAAATTACAATTGTTTTTAATAAACTTGAACTTTGAGAAAACAATTTTAGCCAAATTTTCAACATTTGAAGATACTGTGTTTTGGACATCAATGTCTTTAGAATTAACGGTTATTCCAATTTTAGTATAGTCATTCATATTGTTAAATTATTAATGTGTTCATAAATTCCTATGTTTATATTTTATTACTTAATTTTAGAATTATAATTAAGCACAAATTTGTCAAAGCAAACCAAATATGACACATCTTAACCTTGGGATGATTATATAGGCTGAGGATGCTTGAAATTCAAGCGAAACAAGTCCCTATAAAATAGTGTTGTAGCATTATGATCTAACAAAACCAAGTGTATTGAAAAGGTGGAATAAAATATCACAATATTGTAAGCATATTATAGCAAATTCAATACAGGTCTAATCATGAGATTAGTTACATGTAAAATAATTCCCAGCTGTAGTTGACAAAACATCATGATCTTACAATTTTTGGCAATTATGCACAATCTGGTTATCACTTTTAGGGCTGACAGAAAAACTGATTATGCTGTTTTACTTGTGATCAACATGTCAAGGTGGTAACTGTAACTGCACTCAGTATTTCTAATCATTTTACATTTTAAGTGAACACATCAATATAAGCACTGTGGTAGTGTCTCATTTTGCTGACCTGCTTACAGAAAATTCCACACTGCTAAGAGGCTGATCACTGCCATCTTCATCCTTCCTCTCCTTGCTTTTTATGTCGGTCGCCAGATGTCTTCCTTTCAGGAACCATGAATTCACATAATCCGCAGGTTTGAAAATTCTTCGTGGAGAGTCAACCAGCTTGATGAACATAAGATTTGCTACTGTATTCAGATGCAATGATGCTCTTGTTGATCAAATTCATTCACATTCACTCGTCGAAACTGGGAAGCTGCTCATAGTGTTCATAAGGGACAAGAGAGACATTGGGCATTTCTCAAATCGTTTCTGTTCAGGTGCTCAGATTATCACCACATTCTAATATTTTCTTTGCATTCTTTAAAGTTACACACGCCGATATGCCGCTCTTCAATACCAACCACACAACAAATCACATACTCAAGAAAATTGGAAGGCACCAGTATCACATCAAACAAAATCCAGTGATCGTAAGTACCTACATTAACTGTACAGTCAACATACAGAACTAAAATACTTATTTTTGCCTAAAAGAGTAAAATTTCTTCCAATAAAGCAGCAGTTACAAAGCATTAGTCGAGCAGATAACAATGTAGCCTAATGTTTCGATCATGTTGCTTAGTGCTGAGTTACCGACCATAGAAACTGATTCGTTAAGTTGATTTAAATCGAAGATTACTTGAAAACTTCTCCAGCTGTTGTGAACAGCATGTTGACGCCAGCTGATCGATGAACTTTCAAGTCGGAAGTTATATTTGCTGGATTAGATAGAAATGAGCCAATATGTTCTTGTTAAACAGTCTTCAAATGTTTAAGGGGTAAGCGTACCCCTGCGTTTCCCCTGCAAAAAAGCCCTGCACCTAGTTTTCCTTTCTCTAATGGATTCCTTGATTTCCCTGTATGCATCATCTACCTTCCCTAGTGTTGTATACAAGAATCACGATATACAAAGCACAACATAAAAGTTTATTAGTTTGTAAATATTCACACAGTATGTACAAAAATGAACGAAATTAGACTTGCTGCTTGAAGTGCTGTACACGTTAAATAACAACATAAACTAGTTGACTGTTGGACAGAGAGATATATACATTTGTACAGGTTAATATTTATATGTACACTGAGATCTATCTTGATGAGATAGGATGTCCGAAGGAATGAATGTTCGTGATAGCTGAGATATCTGTAGTTTGGAGAATTATAAAGGGAACTTGGAGTAAAGTTTATGGTAGCAGAATGCTAGGCAGAAGTTTGAGAGCTTGAAGGGAACTCGGAGCGAAGTACATGAGTAGCAGAATGCTAGGCAGAAGTTTGAGAACTTGAAGGGAACTCGGAGTAAAGTTGATGAGTAGCAGAATGCTAGGCAGGACGTATGTCAGTGATACGGGAGGCAGGATAACTTGAGGCAAAGATGTCCTGAGGTGAGACCTCCTGATCAGAATTAGTCCACCTGTTCAGTACACTTTATAAGAGGGTACCTCCGTGTCTGACATACGGTGTAGTCTGATCGCTGGACACTGCTGAGTGCCGGGAGTGGAGAAGACATCGCCCAATTTATACACACTGGCTGACGTCACATGATTACGTCAGCGCGCTGCTGTCCACACCTTGTGGTATCTAAAAGAGTCGATGCGGATGCGAGTGCAGGTTGCGGAGCTTTCAGGGTGGTGGAGGACACACACAACACCTAGGACCATACAACTTTCAACATCCTTGCACTTCTCCTTCAGCCATTCTTCCTTAGCTGTCCTGCACTTTTTATCCACTTCAATCTTTAATTGGCCTGTATTCCTTTTTGCCCCTTTCATTTTTTGCAATTTTGTTCTTATATCATTCATCAGTCAGGTCTAGTATCTCTTGTGTTATCCATTGATCCTTAGTTGATCTTTATCTTTCTTCCTAACATCTTTTCAGCAGCAGTAGACACCTCATTCCATGACTGTCCATTCTTCCTCTATTGTGTTTCCTTCAGCCTTTTAATTTATTCCTTGTGCAACATGTTTCTTGAAACAGTCCCTCACACTCCTTTCTTTTGATTTGTCTAGATCCCATCACCTTGCATTCCTTCCTTTCTTCAGTTTCTTCAAGTTGGCATTTTATGACCAATAAGTTGTGATCAGAGTCCACATCTGTTCCTGGTAAAGATTTGCAATCCAAAGAAGACCTTTCAGTGTCTCCAGGTCTCGTCCATGTATACAGCCATCGTTTGTGGCGTATGAACCAAGTATTAGCAAGGACTAAATTATGATCAATGCAGAATTCAACCAGCCAACTTCCTCTTTCATTTCTTTGTCCCATTCTGAATTCTCCTACTGTATTACCTTGTCTTCCTTGGCCTACCACTGCATTCCAGTCTACCAACACAATTAGATTCTCATCACCTTTTACGTATTGTATTAAATCTTCTGTCTCTTCATATATTCTTTTGATTTCCTCATCATCTGCTGAACTAGTAGCATGTAGACCTGCACTGTTGTGGTGGGCATTAGTTTGGTGTCTATCTTGACAACAATAAAGTGCTGGTCATAGTAGCTTACCCATTGCCCTCTTTTCTTTTTCATTATCAAACCAACTCCTGCATTTCCTCTGTTTGATTTCGTGTTCATGATTCTGTAGTCACTGACCAAAATCCTGCTCTTCCTGCCAATGTACTTCACTTATACCAACTACATCTAACTTTAGTCTATCCATCTCCTTTTCAGATTCTCTTACCTACCACAATGATTCAAACTTCTGACATTCCACGCTCTGACTCGCAGAATGTCTGTATCCAGCTTCTTGATAATTGCCCCCTCTCGTGTACCGTAGTCCCCACCCAGAGATCCGAATGGGGTACTATTTTATTTTACCTCTGGAATATTTTACCTGGGAGGAAGCCATCATCAGTACATATTTCATACAGAGAGAGCTGCATGTCCTTGGGAGTTAGTTATGGGTGTAGTTTCCTGTTGCTTTCAGCTGTGTAGCAGTATCAACACAGTTAAACCATGCTGAGTATTATTATAAGGCCATATCAGTCAATCATCCAGACTACCACCCCTGCAACTTCCGTAAGGCCACTACCCCCCTTCCCCCACCTTCCTTTTGATGAACCATTCGTTATTCTGGTCTCTCGACAGATAC
This sequence comes from Anabrus simplex, assembly GCF_040414725.1. Classification (NCBI taxonomy): domain Eukaryota; kingdom Metazoa; phylum Arthropoda; class Insecta; order Orthoptera; family Tettigoniidae; genus Anabrus; species Anabrus simplex. Next base: position 70,679,232 of record NC_090268.1, on the reverse strand, counting down.
CCATCTGATGTGTTTGCACCTGCAGCCCGGCTCTCTGCTTCATCGGGACACACAAGCTTCTCCAACGCGCCAAGGTCACATGGTTCGCAGGGGGGAATTATTAAATATATTTTTAAATTTAATATTTCTGTGACATTATATGAAGAATATTGTGTGTGGAAAAATGCATACAATTCTCCCTAAAGTGAATGGACAAGAAATAAAACACCAGAATAATATTCATAATTACTAGCTTCAATGAAATGATCATAAGTTCAAGACCATAAGTCCTTCTTTTATATCTTGTTCCCACCATTATATTCCATTTTTCAAATAACTACATCTTTTCTCAAGTTTTCATACTCGTCCAAGGAAAAATCTTAAATTTCTTCAAAAGCTGTTTCTTCACATATTTCATGCATACGCATCACTGTCTTTTAACTCACAAGCATTTTTCCACCCGACATTTCTAGTGTATTTTCAGGAAGTTCTTGTCCTATCGCTGTAGTTCCATAAGATATTGTAACTGAAGGTCATGATGCAACCATTTTCAGCAAAGAATCTACCATTATGTATTACTGCATCCTTTAATAGCAATTTTGACATTTTACTGTACGCAGATTATTCAGATATTTTCTCTTCTATACCCACTTCTCGACATCTACTTAGATCGTTGTTTGCAAACTGTTTTATTTCACAAGATACCACAAATTACTTCTAACCACTTCAAACTGAGCGAGTTGGCTGTGCAGTTAGGATCATGTAGCTGCAAGCTAACATTCATAAGATGGTGGATTTGAATCCCACTGTCAACAACCCTGAAGATGGTTTTCCCTAGTTTCCCATAAAAACGTCAGGCAAATGTTGGGGCTTACCTCAATTAAGGCCATGGCAACTATTTTCCCATTCCTAGCCATTTTTCATACTTGCACCACCAAAAACCTTTGTTGTGTTTATGTGATGTTACACCACCAGCATAAAAATGAGGTAAATAATTTCATGCATCCACCTCACCAATATCTATTCTCACAAGGTTTTCTCCTTTAAAATATCACCCATACTTAAATTTCTTTCTCATTTCAGACTTATTGCAACAGTCAAACTTTAAAGTCATCTTCAACTATGGTTGTTTTCAAGAGGTCCCGCGAAAATCATATTTTAAGAAAATTGTTAATATTCTTAATTCCAGCATTAAAAGAAGACCCCTTAAATCGATTTCATTAACGTGGACATTGACTTGTTGGAAACTTTTAACCCAACATGAACGAACATTTGATCTTATCATCATTATCACAATCATCACAAGTGTTTTATTTGTCTTGTCAATTTTTGTTAAATCTTTTAACTGAAGATGTTCCATAATTGGAATGAAACGTGTTCTATTTAATATTATACTCAGAGATTAAGCTGGATTTTGTTATGTAAATAATAAACTAACTAAAAGAAACTGACAAGTATTGAAGGGTGGGAATCTCCTTGTAACATAATCTTAGTTGTAAAAATAGAAATAAAAGTAACTTCAAAAGCCAATAATGAACTAAAGTGGATCTCTTATTTTCAATTGCCTAACGGCCAGTATACTCCCCACTTGTGAAAAACCCAGACGCTACGGATATTTTGTATTCAGGTGCAGGTGCACATTGATAGTCAGGTAAAAACCACAGCATCATAATGAATATTTCTTGGATGTGTCACTGCATTTAATTTCTTAATTCTGATTTCATAGACAATAATTTGAATAAAATACCACATACACACTTCAATTTAATAATACATTCATAAACTAATGTTAGATATTCAATTATTTTTGTGGATTCCTTTCAGAAAATATTTAGGGAAGTTCAGGAAAGAAAGTTCTAAAATGTAAAAGAAAAAAAAGACGGATGCTAAATAAAATTAATGAAATAATTATTCAGAAAGAGGAAGAAATATATGGATAGAGAATTGGACCAGAAACATTGTGCTTGGAATGATGATGTTTGTTGTTTAAAGGGACCTAACAGGTAGGTCATCGGCCCCTAATGGTACGAGGTGCAATGAAATGAAACGATTATTTAAACTTAAAAATTTATCCACTGACTAGAATCTAAAACAAATTATGATGGAAAATGACCATGAGTCCAAAACTATCAGTGGACCCAATTCACAACGCCTTATTTTCTGAGATGATGCTTGTTGTCCAAAGGGGTCCAATATCCAGGTCACTAGCCCCTCATAATGGTACTAATCACTAGTAAAGTAGACCCACGGTGTTCCTCATATAGGGGTGCTAATCGCAGGTATAGATTCTTGGTGTTCCTCATATAGGGGTACTAATCACAGGTATAGATTCTTGGTGTTCCTCACATAGGGGTGCTAATCACAGGTATAGATTCTTGGTGTTCCTCATATAGGGGTGCTAATCGCAGGTATAGATTCTTGGTGTTCCTCATAGAGGGGTGCTAATCGCAGGTATAGATTCTTGGTGTTCCTCATATAAGGGTGCTAATCGCAGGTATAGATTCTTGGTGTTCCTCATATAGGGGTGCTAATCGCAGGTATAGATTCTTGGTGTTCCTCATATAAGGGTGCTAATCGCAGGTATAGATTCTTGGTGTTCCTCATATAGGGGTGCTAATCGCAGGTATAGATTCTTGGTGTTCCTCATATAAGGGTGCTAATCGCAGGTATAGATTCTTTGTGTTCCTCATATAAGGGTGCTAATCGCAGGTATAGATTCTTGGTGTTCCTCATATAGGGGTGCTAATCACAGGTATAGATTCTTGGTGTTCCTCATATAGGGGTACTAATCACAGGTATAGATTCTTGGTGTTCCTCATATAGGGGTACTAATCACAGGTATAGATTCTTGGTGTTCCTCATATAGGGGTGCTAATCACAGGTATAGATTCTTGGTGTTCCTCATATAGGGGTGCTAATCGCAGGTATAGATTCTTGGTGTTCCTCATATAAGGGTGCTAATCGCAGGTATAGATTCTTGGTGTTCCTCATATAGGGGTGCTAATCGCAGGTATAGATTCTTGGTGTTCCTCATATAGGGGTGCTAATCGCAGGTATAGATTCTTGGTGTTCCTCATATAAGGGTGCTAATCGCAGGTATAGATTCTTGGTGTTCCTCATATAAGGGTGCTAATCGCAGGTATAGATTCTTGGTGTTCCTCATATAGGGGTGCTAATCGCAGGTATAGATTCTTGGTGTTCCTCATATAAGGGTGCTAATCGCAGGTATAGATTCTTGGTGTTCCTCATATAGGGGTGCTAATCACACGTAATGTAAACCAGTAGTGCTCCTCCCCTAATGATATTTTTTTCTTTTTCTACGGGCTTTACATCGCACCGACTCAGATAGGTCTTATGGCGATGATGGGATAGGAAAGGCCTAGGAATGGGAAGGAAGCGGCCATGGCCTTAATTAAGGTACAGCCCCAGCATTTGCCTGGTGTGACCTAATGATACTAATCACAGACCTATGGTGTTCCTCACATAGTGGTACTAATTGCAGGTAACACTGACCCATGGTGTTCCTCAGGTAATGGTTCTAATCACAGGTAATCTCATGGGTCCAAATCCATCTTCACCTGGTTGCCCCTATTAAATGCCTCTTACAAGAGGCAGGGTATACCGGGGGGTGTATTCTTCATCTGTGTCCCTCACCCACGTGGATTTTTTGCTTGTAAGGCTGGCTGGAATGTTACCCCTTCAGCGATCCTACGGGTTGTGATGGGGAAGCTCTTTTCATATGTAAACTGTTATGAATAAGTTGAACTCTTTTATATCAAGACTGGTTGGCCAATGGGCCCTAATAATTTCTTTTTCTTTTACAATTTGCTTTATGTCACAATGACACAGATAGGTCCTATGGCGACAATGGGATAGGAGTGGGAAGAAAGAAGCCGTGACCTTAATTAAGGTACAGCCCCAGCATTTGCCTGGTATGAAAATGGGAAACCACTGAAACCATCTTCAGCGCTGCCGACAGTGTGGTTTGAACCCACTATCTCCCGGAAGCAAGCTCACACCTGCCCACCCCTAACCGCACGGTCAACTCGTCCGGTCCTAATATTTTAATATCAAACTTCTTTAATAAAAAACACACTACCACCACCATACAAAGCCTGCTCCCAAGGTCAATTTCTCAGGAAGTGTCTTTACCTTGTAAGAAACCTTTTCACCGCACATCCCTAGGTATTACACGTAACTAATCTCATGATTAGGCCCTTATTGAAATTTGCTATAAATGCTTACAATATAGTAATTATTTCAATCCAATCTGCAGCAAGCCTCGTAAATTCTAGAAGCTAGTCTCCAACTGTTCCAAGATTTTAATTTCGAATAATACAGACACATGGAGTCAAATCATAGTTGTTTTTAAATATTTACGTTGGAGATCACAATTATTATCCGAATTCTCAACATCGGAAGTTACTGTGTTCCAGATTTCAATGGTTTTGGAAAAAATGACTCCTATATATTTTAACTTTCAGTTCTTATTCATGACTCAAATTTAAAGCCATATTACGATTGTTTAAATCGTTTGCATTGTGCAAATAATTTTAGCCAAATTTTCAAATTGTAGTTACTATGTTTTGGATGTCGATGAATTTTAGAATTAAGGGTTACTCCAATTCAACATTGTAAATGTGAAAACAATTTTCAACCCAAAAAGAAATTTTTAATTGTAGTTACTATGTTTTAGACGTCAATGTATTTTAGAATTTAAGGGTTACTTCTATCCACCATTGTAATTCATAGTTATACTTTTAATCTGTACATATTTCCTATATTATTACCAAACATGGACATATACTCAAGCAAAATATTTTGTAAAAACAATCCAAATACGACATGGTCTTAACATTGAGACAATTATGTAGGCTGAAGATGCTTGTAAATAAAGCAAAACATGTCCCTGCAAATTCATGTTGTAATATTATGAACTAGCAACATAAAATCCAATTTGTATTGAATAGGTGGATTGAAATAATTACTATATTGTAAGCATTCATCCCTAGGTAGACATACTTCAGTTAATCAAATAGATATACGTCTAGGAAACACATGGAGAGCAGCGACTCACCATGTAAGATCGCCTGGATAGAGTACACTTAAAAGAAAAACATGGTCCAAAATTTTCAGCTGCAGCCTTCGTCAGTGGAGAATAATGATGGTCATTGTTGGCAAGTAGATGCTGTGTGGGATGAGGAGAGTGGGGGGACAGACAAACAAGAGAATGAGGAAAAGGATCGGTTATCTAAAGTTAAGACTGGGTTCTTCCCTGGACCTGACCACCAGTTGAGGACTAGATGATGATGATGATGATGATGCTTGTTGTTTAAAGGGGCCTAACATCGAGGTCATCGGCCCCTAATGGTACGAAATGAAAGAACAAAAATTTCAAATTCATCCGCTGATCAAAATAAAAAAATTAAAAATGTCATAAAGAGTGAATGGATGGACATGAAGCCAACAAAAAACAAAAAAAAACAAAAAGAAAACAAACAAACAAAATACAGTGGATCAGACTCAAAGATCATAAATAATTGATTACTGACCAAGGGACCACTCAGAAAGCACAATGATGCTTGATGTATAAAGGGGTGCAAAATCCATGTCTAAGGCCCCACAGAATGGTACATGTCGCGAGTAAAGTAGAACCATGGTATTGGTCATGTTGGGGTACTAATCAAAAGTAGCGAACTCACAGTGTTCCACGCAAGATGGTACTACTCACAAGTATTGTACTTCGTACAGGTATGATGTTTCTCACACAATGGCGCCACTCAGAGCCAACGCAAACCAATGAGTTTCCTCACCTAAGTGTACTAGGCACGGGTGCCAGTCCCATGGGCCCCGTGGTGTTCCTCACATTGTGGATACTAATCAAAGGCAACGCAGACCCACGGTGTCGCTCATATAGTGGTACAACACACAGGCTACGCCCAGACCCGCGGTGTTGCTCACATGGGTACGACGCACAGGTTCTGGAAAACCACAGGGGAACCAACTCTCTGCTGCGTTTCCAGGACAGTTTATTATCTAAAAATATACCAAGATACTTGTGCACCCGGACGATCGGAATTGTAATATCTGCAATTCTGAAAGAGTCTGTATTATACTTGCGTTTATGCGTAAAAATCATGGCCACATTTTTAGTAGAGGAAAGTTCCAAACCATGCTCGTTTAACCATGCTTTAGCAGCAGTTAATGCTCGAGTGATATGAGTTCTACAGACTTCCAGACTTTCATGAGAAGAATCAATGGCTATATCATCCGCATAAAGTAATATTCTTGCATCGCGAAGCACGACACCTTCTAAATCCTTTAAATATAGAGCAAATCATAGGCCACTTAAAATGTCGCCCTGAGGCAACCCATTAGACGCGTATCGTACATTAGACACAGAGGTTTGGCATGTAATTTCCATTCGCCGAAAATATAAAAGATGTTGGAGTATTTTAATAAAATTAGCAGAGAGGTGTAAGTTATGAAGTTTCGACAGTAACATGTGTATGGGCACGTTGTCATAGGCAGCTTTGATATCAAGGAAAGCAGCAATTGTTCCATGTTTGCGTTGTTTTGCTAGCAGCAAATCCGTTAATAATATATTAATGGGATCCGCTGTGCTTCTCCCTTTTATAAAGGCATATTGATAGACTGGTAGCAAATTGTAATAAGCTAGACACCATAAAAGCCTTTCCAAAAGAATACTGAGGAAGACCTTCCTTAAACATGATCCTAAAACGATTCCTCTATATTCGATGAGATTGGTAGTCGAGAGTTTGGGTTTCGGTATGGGTACACGCGTAAATGTATTCCATGCAGAAGGAGGAGCATCTGAGTTTAGTATTTTATTGTAATACGCTACGATTATTGCATGTGCATGATAAGGAAGGTGGGAGAGCATTTTATAGGTAATATAGTCCGGTCCAGGAGCAGAAGTGGGTTTCTTTTGGAGTATGTTAAAAAATTCTGGATAAGATATAGGTTGGGAGAGTGTGAGAAATTTATCTGAAAGAGGCGTTGTAGTATACTGCTGAAATTCTTGAACAACGAAGTCCGGAGTTAATGTGTCGTAAAATTGGGAGATGCTTTCGAACTGTGGTTGGTCGATTTTATTGCATCCCGTATGAGCTAGTTTTTTTATAGCAGCCCAAATATCCTTCAAACAGGTGTTTCTATGGAGGGAGTTAATAAAACATTTCCAAGATTCTCTTCGTCTTTCGTTGAATACTTTTCTCAGATGGGCAGTGTACTTTTTATATTGCAAATAATTAGCAGGTGTGAAATTTTGATTTAAAATTCTGAGCAGGCTGCGTCTTCGTTTCACCATAGCAGCGCATTGCTTATTCCACCAGTGAATATTAATTCGTCTAGTAGTATTGTTATATTTGCGATAATGAAAAGGGTGATATATGTCTAGGTAGTGTTGAATATGTTGATATAAGGAGGTATAGGCAGAAGCTGTTTGTGAGGCAAATTTAATGCGATTTAAAATATAATCATGAAAGAGGCCAAAATCAAAATCGTGCAGATTCCGTGTTCTACGCTGAAGGTTTAAAACTATGTTCTGCGGATGGAGCTGTGTTATTATGTCAATAATTATAGGAAAGTGATCACTTAGATGAGTGTCTTTGTGCGTACACCACATTGATTTATGGACGATATTTTCGGAACAAATTGATAGATCTACGGCACTGTTATGGTGTCCGGGTGGAGATAGCCGCGTAGGAGAGCCATCATTTAAAATAAACAAATGGTTATTTAAGACTGCATTAAGAATATGACGTCCTTTTGTTGTGATATCGACACATCCCCAGTCAGTATGATGTCCATTGAGATCACCTCCTATTATTACACTGTCTTGGGCTGAAAACTGTGAAAAATAGTGATGCGAATGAAAGGCATTACCTTGTATGGAGGGCGGGCAGTAGAGGTTCACGATAAGGAAATGTTGTACTCTCACAGCTAAGGAGTATGTGTTAGGAATCGTGTAAGGTAGCAAGACATTAGTATATGGTATTTGCGACGCAATTAAAGTGAGTACACCACCGTAGCCACAATCATCGAGTCGTTCAACATTATAACCCTGGACGGAAAAGGTGGAGTCAGGTTTTAACCATGACTCTTGTAATATAATAATATGGGGATGATATTCTTGGACGAGAAGTATTAATTCATGCTTTTTTGGAGTAATACTTCTACAGTTCCATTGCAGTATGCGCATCCTCCTCTACTAAAAACTGACTAACCTTGTTAAAGAGGATTTTTAATAAATGGGCCCATTGAGGCTGTTCACCCAGAACGTCTGCTAATCGCTTGAAGTCTTGCAGTATGTCTGCTTGAACGTTCTTTGTTAATCGCGGGAGTATAGGTCGATCAGATGAAGTCTGAGGACCTTCTGAAGGGGGAGCCGTGCTATTTGACTGTTCCACTTGCACCTTTGGCGGTTGAGACTGTGAAATAGATGCCCGTGGAGCATGGTCCAAAGTAGGATTGCGTAAGATCGCATGATAGCCCGCTCTATCAAAGCCCGGCAGGGGGTCTGGTCGAATTGGTCTTTGAATTACTTCAGTAAATTTCCGTTTACGAGAAGTCTCACGTGGAGACGTCGAATTGTTTGTACTAAGCTGCGGGAATAGATGTGGAACACTAAAGGGGGAAAATCCTGTCGGATGGAGTTTTTCTTGTGCTTCCTGGAAGGAAATATTGTCCACACACATCATGCGCTTGATTGCGATTTGTTGCTGATGAACTTCACAGCGTTCGGATCCGACACTGTGATTTAGCCCACAATGTAGGCATTTACGTAATACATCAGGACATGTTTTAGTTTCATGATTCTTAGAGCAATTACCGCATCTCGAGTATTTTGTTCTGCAGTTTTTGGCTGTATTCCCATATCGTTGACACTTCCCGCAGATAATAGGGCGAAAAATGAATGCTTGAACCTCTAGTATTACGTGAAAAATAGTAACAAATTCAGGTAAAGCTTGGCATTTGAAGGTTAATTTTATCGTTCCGGTAGGAACAAAGTTAGCTTCTCCATCAACTGTCACACGTCGGTTGAGACGTTGGGCTTTGACTATAGGGAGGGGGGATTCAATGTACTTGATAATGTTCTCCTCAGTTAATTTCTTATCAACTCCCCGAATCAATCCAATGCGATACAAGTTGGATTCCGGAATGAAAGCTTTAAGTTTATGAGAGCTCAGAATGGGGTGTTTGAGAAAATTGTTGGCATTGTTAGCAGAGTCAAATAGAATCTGAATACGCTTTGCACCTTTCGGTTTGATAGATTTTATACCGACAATTTTACTATCGTAAAAGAGCCGACCAAGCGCCATGGGATGAATATTTCCAGTGTTTTTCTCATCAGCTGACTCAACATAGATTACGTACGGCCCGCGGTGACCTGAATAGTAGAAAATCGGATTAGTTGTATCAGTCTTATCAGACTGTTTATTGGATGAAGAGTTTTCACCACCGAGAGCAGGTGTGATGACACTATTAGTGGTTGACCGCACTGTTTCTTCATGATCAATATCACTAGAAATGTCCATGTCCGGTGAACGGTTAGTACCGCCACCCCCACTGTCGAAGCAAGCCATACATATACTGTAATGCTTGCACTATAGAATACTGCACTTGTCGCACACGAACTAAGTAGGAAAGTAGAACCGCACACTACCACTGTTCGAAGCGAACTGAACTGTTACGATTTAACAGCCACGCAAATGACCAAAAGTCCCTAAATAGGACAGAGCCGATGTATCGGCGCCGTGAGCTTTCTCGACATAACCTCTCGCGCCATCGGCGCGCCGACGCCGAGCCGAGTGCAAAAGGCTTAACTTGCACCACTGCCTGCTCGATCTGCATCCGAAAGCAGCCGTCGGATGCAGATCGAGCAGGCAGTGCCTGCACAATTCCATGCCATTGACTGCATCACAAACCTTTGTTCCAAACACAGAACACATTATCCGGTACAAATGTAAATAACACACATCCCATCTCAAATCACAATGTTCTTTGTTTTACTGAATACATAATATTATCTTTGTCATAATATTATGTTTGATTATGAATGCAGATTTTGCTTCATCAGTTAGATTTCATCATGAACAACACCTTTCACTTACTTTTGCCTCCCACAACTATCAGAGTGTATATTTCTCCCTCACTCTTTCACCAAATATGACGAGAATGGGGGATAGCTGAAGCACCGCTCAGAAGAGCTTGGGCTTCTGGGGCTTACTAGTGCAGGAGGAGTGCAAATCTTGGCTACCTTGCTGCACTTGCATCAATAATTTATATTACCATATGTACTTGCCTATATCATCCCCTTTTTTCCTCATTTTCAGATTTTTTTAAAAAAATAGGGGAGGGCTTAATACATGAATATTTTACGTAATATAGGTTAGGTTGGAATGGTTTAAAAGCAGAAAAAGGAACATCTAGAGTTAGTAAACCATCAGACAAAATAGTGCATTTAAATCTATACTTTATTCGTGCTGAAAATGAAACAGTTTTTGATCAGCCCACTCCTGTATTACCATCACTGACTGGTCATATGACTTATGCACCACACCACAGTGTCATGTGGAGTTTAAGGCTGCACAGCATTGCAAGGTCATCATACAGCAAGTGCCTAAATTATGAAAGATTTGGTTGTAATAATGACTAACTTTTCTAACCGAGTGGGTACCCACACACGACAGCTTTAGAGCAAAGCTCTGCATTAGGGAGATGAGTAGGTTCGAACCCCACCATCAGCTATTCTGAGAATGGTTTTCTGCAGTTTCCCATTTTCACTTCCAGCCAAATGCCGGGACAGCTCCTTTTTTAGATTCTCAACTGAGGTTGGCATCAGGAAGGGCTTCTGGTTGTAAAAATGGGTTATATAAATTCATCTCACCTTATCTCTGATGCTGTATCAAGAAAAGAAACTGAGGGTTAGATATAAACTTACTGACTTTTATAAAGTACCGGTATGTATGTATGTTAATTTAGGCCTAACTATTTAAAAAGTTGAATTTGTAGGTGGGCATGTTTATAATATTATATGTGTGTGAGGAGCCCTGTATAAGTACTATTATAACTATAGCTTTTCTGAATTTATATACATCTATTGCAGATGGACTCAACCAATATAATTTAAAAGTTTATATATTCGTTATCATGTCTGGATTCCGAGCCTTCCTGGATGAGAAGAAGAGAAGAGTAGAATTGAAGGAGGCGAATAAGGACTTGCCCCAACCATCAGCAGGATTCACGAAGGCCGAGTTGGATTACCTCAAACCCGAGAAATTCCCACCCAGCAAGTATTCTTACACCAATGTGGTACTCACCCATCTGTTCAAGATGGATGAAGTCCCACCTGAAGAGACTGTAAAACTGTTCATTTCTGCAGCCCAAGTCCTGGCAACAATCAAAATGGCCCCTGGAACTAGCACTGCTCATATAGCTTCTGAGCTCTTTTGTCGGGAACTTCGTTGTTCCACTATTGAATCTTTCGATGAAGTGTTTGCTCATTTAGTGAAGTTTGAAAAGGTAAATATTCAAACATTTATTTCAACATCAGTAACAGAGGAGACAGTGAAGTTAGATGACTTGAATTATATGTTAAACCAGCCAGTGACAGGAAAAACCGTTGCGCAGATTTTGGCGCATCTACGAGGAGTAACGTGGGACAAGGTCACTGCCCAAGATCTGGCCGTTGTTATCAACATCTATCGGATTGGACTCAAGGACCAGCAGCCCATCGAAATTCTTAAGACCTGTGTCATCTTGATCCATCTTGCTTTAGCTAAACAGAATTCATTCACAACCGAGTGGCTCAATACGAGATTAACCAATCTCAAGACAGAACTCTCCATAGACACGACTACTGTCATTGTCCCGGCATTGGTGATAGATATGTGGTCAATAATAGACTATCATGTGAAGAGGGGTGTTGACCTTGAAGATATCTTCAGTGCCTTTGCAGGGATTCGGGCATCATTCGCAAGTTTAACTCTCAACAATATTGTTACCCAAAGCCGCATGCGAGGATTGACTGTTGCAACGGCAATTGCACAGGCAATGTTAACCTATACCAGCTTTCCTTGGGAGGCTGTTTTCAATAGTGTAGAAGCTGTGAAGTTAGAATTCTACCAGTTCCTTGAATACTTGGACAGCATCAAGAATTCACCGTACTCCGGGGTCAACACACGAGGTATCGCTGCTGATTTCAAGCATTTGGCCACCATCAGTATTCTCCTGCTGTCGTCTGGAAGTCTACGATCAACTTGGGCAGCTTATAATGGTATTGGCTCCGTCAACGCGAAAGACTCCGTCCCCAACTACAAAATTCTAGAGGCATGGGTTAATGCCTTCTTAAAGAGATCACAAGAAATCGAGATCAATTACCCAACTCATCCGAAGAAGTTCAAGTGCGGTAAGTTGGCTGTTTTATACTCTGACCTAACCGGCAACCCAGTTCATGCCCTGAAAGATTGTGAGGATGCTTCTGAAACTGATACCTCTGATGAGGAATCGAATCAACCATTGGCAGCTCTCCGAGGTACGGATATTGATGAACCGGATGCAACATCTCGACCCCGTCGAAGGGAGAGAACTGCGACTCGTGACACACCTTCTCCCGCTAAGCGCAGGCGAGATGATTCAGCAAAACCTCGCCGTGCAAGCACATCCACCCATCGAGGAAAATCACCATCGCGCTTCAGAGATGAGGCGACCTCTACCCTCGGCACTAGAGAAGAGGATGATCAATCAGAACTGTATGATATCATTCGGTACAAGCGAGTCACTCTAACTCTACTCAGTGCCATGACTGCTGATGACATTCGAGCCTTTTTACAGGTTGCTGGGTCGACCCCTCAATGGACTAATAAACTCATTCAAGACATTCTCCCCGTGCGTGAGTTGACTAACCAGAAATCCTGGAGAAAGACCTTCAAGACCATGTTGGCAGAAAAATCCGATGCTCTCAGGTTTGAGCAATCAGATGATATCGACAGTAAACCTGTTATTAAGTTTTCTCAAGAAGTTTAGTATGTTATGATCTCATAGTACTCAATTGTATATTGACCCTTGTTCAATAACTGCTGTGATGTAATATCTGTGATCATTTGTTAGTTTTTAAGGTAACTGCCTTATCGACACGATTAATCTTTACGATCATGTGTTCTTAAATATTGTATATTATCTATTCTTGTATTACTTACATTCTGTAACTTTTAACCAAAAACTATGACTCAACCAAATATTTATAACCATATAGATAAAAAAACAAAAAAAAAAACTCCCTCAAACAATGTACAGGTTACAGTAGGTGTACAAGAGGGAGGGGAAGAAAAGGGAGGAGTTGTAGAAGACAGGTGGTCTAATGTTCTAAGGGGAAGGAGATTGCAGGCTGAGGGCTCTATTCAGGATCAGAATTCAGGACAGGTGTCTGTGCAAAATCGGTACGAGTCACTCCAGGTAGAACAACAGAGGGAAGATGAGGGACAGGGAACTGTTGCTGAGATGCGTGGAAGTAGGAGGAAGGGAAAAGGTAGGAAAGGGAAATGTAGAGTAGAGGATAGGAAAAGACAGGTGGAACAGGGTCATGGGAAGGAGAAAATGGAGGAGGAAGTAGCTTCTGCAGCAGTGAGAGAAGATAGGGCTGACCAGGAGGGGAGGGGATCAGATGAGGTGGGGAGGGTTGAGGCTCTGGTCATGGGGGATTCCATCGTTAGACACGTGGGGAAAGTGTGTGGAGGAAAAGGAACCAGGGTAGAATGTTATCCAGGAATTAGGTTGAGACAGATGTTGAGGAAAGTAGAAGAGAGGGAGGAGGGGAAGGAGAAGGTGGTAGTGTTTCACGTTGGTACCAACAACGTAAGGCAAGCTGATATAAGTACCAACATAGTTGGAGATGTGTGGGATCTGGTAAATGCAGCACGGGTGAAGTTTAAGAAAGCGGAGATTGTTATTAGTGGAATACTGTGTAGGAGGGATACTGACTGGAGGGTGATTGGGGATTTAAATGAGACTATGGAGTGGGTATGTGGGAACTGGGAGTGAAATTTCTAGATCCTAATGGGTGGGTAGGAGTTAGGGATCTGCGCTCAGATGGCCTTCATTTAAACCGCAGTGGTACATATAAGTTAGGAAATTTGTTTGGAAGGGTAATAGGGAGGTACATTCAGGGAAACGGGATGGCCTAGGGAGCGGTGATAAGGGAACAGGGAACTGGAAATCAAGTAGGGATGACATAAAATTGTTAGTGCTGAACTGTAGAAGTATTGTAAAGAAAGGAATAGAATTAAGTAATTTAATACATATATATTTACCAGATATTGTAATAGGAGTTGAATCATGGCTGAGAAATGATATAATGGATGCAGAAATTTTCTCACGGCACTGGAGTGTGTACCGTAGAGATAGGATAGGAATGGTGGGAGGGGGAGTGTTCATTCTGGTGAAAGAAGAATTTGTAAGCTACGAAAAAGTTAAAGATGAGACACATGAAATTCTAGGTGTAAGGCTCATATCTAAAGATAATAGGCAACTTGATATATTTGGAGTGTACAGAACAGGAAAGGGTAGCACTGACGCGGATTCGGAATTATTTGATAGGATAGTCAGCTATGTGGGAAACAACATGGAAAGAAATGTGATTGTAGCGGGAGATCTGAATTTGCCAGATGTAAATTGGGAAGGAAATGCGAACGACAGGAAGCATGACCAATAAATGGCAAATAAGTTAATATGGGAAGGACAGCTGATTCAGATAGTGATGGAACCAACCAGAGGGAAAAATATCCTGGATGTCGTGCTGATAAAACCAAATGAGCTCTATAGGGAAACTGAAGTAATAGATGGTAGGCCTATTAGTGATCATGAAGCTGTTTTTGTGGTAGTTAAAAATAAATGTGATAGAAAGGAAGGTCTTAAAAGTAGGACTGTTAGGCAGTACCATATGGCTGATAAAGCAGGCATGAGGCAGTTTCTAAAAAGTAACTATGATCGGTGGAAAACGGTAAATAAAAATGTAAACAGACTCTGGGATGGGTTTAAAGAAATTGTTGAGGAATGCGAAAACAGGTTTGTACCTTTCAGGGTGGTAAGGAATGGTAAAGACCCACCTTATTATAATAGAGAAATAAAGAGACTAAGAAGGAGGTGCAGACTGGAAAGAAATAGAGTTAGAAATGGTTGTGGAAGTAAGGAGAAATTGAAGGAACTTATTAGAAAATTGAATCTAGCAAAGAAGGCAGCTAAGGATAACATGATGGCAAGCATAATTGGCAGAAATACAAATTTTAGTGTAAAAAATGGAAGGGTATGTATAGGTATTTTAAGGCAGAAACAGGTTCCAAGAAGGACATTCCAGGAATAATTAATGAACAAGGGGAGTGTGTATGTGAAGATCTTCAAAAGGCAGAAGTATTCAGTCAGAAGTATGTAAAGATTGTTGGTTTCAAGGATAATGTTGAGATAGAGGAGGAGACTAAGGCCAAAGAAGTAATAAAATTTACATATGATAACAATGACATTTACAATAAGTTACAAAAGTTGAAAACTAGAAAAGCGGCTGGAATTGATCAGATTTCTGGGGATATACTAAAGACAATGGGTTGGGATATAGTACCATATCTGAAGTACTTATTTGATTATTGTTTGGTCGGAGGAGCTATACCAGATGAATGGAGAGTTGCTATAGTAGCCCCTGTGTATAAAGGAAAGGGTGATAGACATAAAGCTGAAAATTACAGGCCAGTAAGTTTGACATGCATTGTATGTAAGCTTTGGGAAGGCATTCTTTCTGATTATATTAGATATGTTTGTGAAATTAATAACTGGTTCGATAGAAGGCAATTCGGTTTTAGGAAATATTATTCCACTGAAGCTCAACTTGTAGGATTCCAGCAAGATATAGCAGATATCTTGGATTCTGGAGGTCAAATGGACTGTATCGCGATTGACCTGTCTAAAGCATTTGATAGGGTGGATCATGGGAGACTACTGGCAAAAATGAGTGCAATTGGACTAGACAAAAGAGTGACTGAATGGGTTGCTATATTTCTAGAAAATAGATCTCAGAGAGTTAGAGTAGGTGAAGTTTTGTCTGACCCTGTAATAGTTGAGAGGGGAGTTCCTCAGGGCAGTGTTATCGGACCTTTATGTTTTCTTATATATATAAATGATATGAGTAAACGAGTGGAATCTGAGGTAAGACTTTTTGCGGGTGATGTTATTCTCTATAGAGTGATAAATAAGTTACAAGATTGTGAGCAACTGCAACGTGACCTCGAAAATGTTGTGAGATGGACAGCAGGCAATGGTATGTTAATAAACGGGGTTAAAAGTCAGGTTGTGAGTTTCACAAATAGGAAAAGTCCTCTCAGTTTTAATTACTGCGTTGATGGGGTGAAAGTTCCTTTTGGGGATCATTGTAAGTATCTAGGTGTTAATATAAGGAAAGATCTTCATTGGGGTAATCACATAAATGGGATTCTAAATAAAGGGTACCGATCTCTGCACATGGTTATGAGGGTGTTTAGGGGTTGTAGTAAGGATGTAAAGGAGAGGGCGTATAAGTCTCTGGTAAGACCCCAACTAGAGTATGGTTCCAGTGTATGGGACCCTCACCAGGATTACCTGATTCAAGAACTGGAAAAAATCCAAAGAAAAGCAGCTCGATTTGTTCCGAGTGATTTCCGACAAAAGAGTAGCGTTACAAAAATGTTGCAATGTTTGGGTTGGGAAGAATTGAGAGAAAGAAGAAGAGCTGCTTGACTAAGTGGTATGTTATTACATGTAATAAATATCATTTTTGGTCCGTATTGATGATATTTGATCAATTAAGTGGTATGTTCCGAGCTGTCAGCGGAGAGATGGCGTGGAATGACATTAGTAGACGAATAAGTTTGAATGGCGTTTATAAAAGTAGGAAAGATCACAATATGAAGATAAAGTTGGAATTCAAGAGGACAAACTGGGGCAAATATTCATTTATAGGAAGGGGAGTTAGGGATTGGAATAACTTACCAAGGGAGATGTTCAATAAATTTCCAATTTCTTTGAAATCATTTCGGAAAAGGCTAGGAAAGCAACAGATAGGGAATCTGCCACCTGGGTGACTGCCCTATATGCAGATCAGTATTGATTGATTGATTGATTGATTGATTGATTGATTGATTGATTGATTGATTGATTGATTGATTGATTGATTGATTGATTGATTGATTGATTGATTGATTGATGTTTAGGAACTTAAAATTTATCTTTAATACTGTTATTGTTTGTTTGTTTTTGTGGAACAGGGAGGTGAAAGAAGGTGTGGGTATGAATGGGTGGACAGAGAAAAGATTAAATAGTAATTTAAAACTGTAAAATTCAGAATATATTTCTTTTGTAGGTTTTTTCTTTTCAGATTTTAAATTTTGTTAGACATTAAACATTAATCAGGTACAAAGGTTAAGCTTGTGAGCTTGAGAAACAATGTTAGAAAAGTCTAGAACAATCAGACAACATGATTTAACAACATAAGCTTGAAGCTCTCCACTTACAAATTTAATGAGAGGACCACTGCTCCCTTCAATAAATGCTCAAGGAGACTGAGCCATAAAAATTTACAACAGTAGAAAGAGCATCTTTGCTCCACGCAATGACTCTCTCAGAGACTATTCTCCAAAATTTACATGTTCCAGGCCTCTTAAAGGCACAATCTACATTTATCAAAACCAAACAGTATTTCCTATCTTATCTGATCAACAGTCTGATTTACATTTAAAAGGAAATTATTTAGGTCATCGGCCCCTAATGGTATGAAATGAGACGAAATGCAATGACAAATTAAAAGTCTAAAATCCTCCCCTGACCAGAATTCAAAACGTGAGGACAAAGAATGAATGGATGGATATGAATTTAAAACAATCAGTGGATCCGACCCGCAATGCCTCACATTCACAGAAACTGACGTAAAACAATAGTATTACTGACCAAGGGACTGTTTCTATAGCACAATACTGAATTGATGATGCTTGTAGTCTAAAGAGGTCCAAAATCTAAGTCATCGGCCCCTCATAATGGCATTTATTGCTAGGAAAATAGAACCATGGTATTTGTCATGTTGTGGTACTAATCAAAAGTAGCAAAGACTCACGGTATTCCACACATTATGGTACTACTCACAGGTAGTGAAATTCGCACATGGAATACAGACTTATGGTGTTTCGCACATTGCGGTGCCATTGACAGGCAATGCAAACCTATGGTGTTCATCACCGAAGTGTACTAACCACAGGGACTCGTACTATGCCGTTGTGCTCCTCATAGAGTGGTTACTAATCATAGGCAAGCCAGAACCATGGTGAATTAAATGGCGTATGGCTTTTAGTGCCGGGAGTGTCCGACGACAAGTTTGGCTCGCCAGGTGCAGGTCTTTCGATTTGACTCCCGTAGGCGACCTGCGTGTCGTGATGAGGATGAAATGATGATGAAGACGACACATACACCCAGTCCCCGTGCCAGCGAAATTAACCACTAATGGTTAAAATTCCCGGCCCTACCGGGAATCAAACCCGGGACCCCTGTGACCAAAGGCCAGCAGGCTAACCATTTAGCCATGGAGCCGGACAGACCCATGGTGTTGCTCACCCATGGTGTCACTCATATAGTGATATTAATCACAGGTACTGTAAAAGCCAGAAGCGCACTCTGTTGCTACTAATCACAAAATTATTTTGTACCTAACATAGTGGTACTACACGCAAGTAAAAACAACCCATGGTGTTCCCTGCGTGATGGTACTAATTACAAGTAGTCTCATGTTTTGAATTCGATAATCCCTTGGTCGCCCCTTTTAGTCACCTCTTACCGTGGGTGTATTCTTCATCTGCGGCCCCCATCTACAGGGGGGGGATTCTTCCATCGGATGGGAACATTAAGCCTTGAGCAGGCCCGTTGACAGGGGTAGGCTATGTGCCAGCATCAGGTTTTCACCATTGTGTCCTCATTCCAGAAAGTCAGGGAAAAATTTTGGTCAGCAAAAGTCAGGGAAATAGACAAAAATTCTGGAAAGTCAGGGAAATCTTCACCAATCATGGATTGTAGTCTGCTGTATTCCAAGCTATTGTAACATTATAATAAAAATCTTCCGGGCTATTATGCCGTGGTCCACTCCTCTCGTTTCTTCCAAACTACGCAGTCGAAACGTTTGGAAGAAACGAGAAGTGACACCGGCCATGAAAGATTTCATACTTTATTGTAACACTAGCTGACATACCCGCGCTTCGCTACGGAATTCTAGATTGTATACAGAACTGTAGGTTAGGTACAGCACATGTTGTGAGCAAGACTGTATTAAATTGCATAGATCTTTCAGTTACCCTAGAAACATGACGGATAAATCACCAAATGTCTTTTCTCATTATGAAGACTGCGTTAGGGAATTTTCATTGTAATGGTAGGCCCGCTTGCCTACCATCATTAACAATCAGGTTGGGGTTTCCTCTATAAAGGCAGACACTCCACATCTGTCTGTCTTTCTACATCCTCAGAAAGACTGCCTTAGTGGTTTTCCCAACTGAAATGAACATAGGTCATTAGAATGACGTCAGTAGGAATGGCGCGAATAAAAGCAATGATTTCACATGAAATACTCGATCAAATGAAAAACCACACATTTTCTCACGTTTAACGAACAATACTACGCTGCCGATCTAACAGTCCAAAGTTCCAGAGCTGGAATGACCAGGCCGCAGACAGCTGTGATACGTGAACTCTCTTAGTCTTTTTTTGGGGGGTGGGGGGAGTGGCGGTCTAATAGTGAAGATTCCCAGGGCAAAAGCTATGCCCTTTTACTAATCTGTTTCCTAGGAGTACCCAATGAGTTGGAAAATCTCAATTCACTACAATGGCGGCGGAAAAATCTATCTGACTTGGAGGCAAATTCTTCCTCCAAGCCAGAGAAGAAACCCCCTCTTCCCTGCTAATTTTGAATAAAATGAATGTAGAATTTAATAAAAGTGAAGAGGAAGAAGCCCTTTTTAAGAAACGGCTCTTTTCAGGGTTGAATTTTGAGTTGCTTAGTGAATGGTGGTGCGATAATTTGGAATATGCCTAAATTGTAATTCTATACCAGGTCATATTACTGCTACTACTGCTACTACTACTACTACTACTACTACTACTGCTACTTAGTGAACCTTTGCCTTAAGAGTGCACACTGCTCATTCAAACCAGCACGTCAGAGTGGGGATCGAATAGCTGGAATACTATGATGAACCAGTGAATCACGTACCAGCAGAACGGTATCAGAAAATGTATGAACCAGAGGAATGACATTTTAAAGAAGAAAGTTCTCTAACTCCCCAGCTATTTCCCATCAGTATGCCGTCAGGCTGTTATACTAGGTACGCAGCAGTAATCCCATCTATCCGAGTTGAGCGGCAGCATAACAGACAAAGAACATCACCACAAACAATGGTCAATGTAATGTTGTTGTTGATCAATGTTATGTACTTTCAATATTGTAGGCCTTCACATTTAGTTTTCTTCCGACTTTGAAATACCACTCTTTATGATAGTCGGTACGGTGAAATTGAATAAAACAAAAATGGTCGGAAATTGTATTCTCTATAACTTGTTATGCAGTACTTTTCTATAGGACCAATAACATTGGTATTTCCAAATTAAATTTTAGTTGCCTTCCCCTAAACTACAATTTCATACAGGGCGAATAAAATTGTTTATAACTTAGTCTGTAGTTTCTTATTCCCCAACTCTATATACCAACTTTCATTAAATTCTATTAACCCATTTTTTTGTGGCTCGGCGTTGATATGGACTTGGCAACAAAAATACAAATTCATGAATATCTGTGTTATCAAAGCCAGTACGACAACAATGTATGACATAAATGATCGCAAATTTAATTCTATATAACTTTAGTTATGTAGTATTTATCGATATGACCACTAATAATATAAATATTTGATAATTAAATTTTAGGCCCTCCCCTAAACTACCATTTCACTCAGCGTGAGTAAGGTGATTTATAGCCTAGATTGTAGTGGCTCATCCCCCGTCTTCACACACCGATTTTCATTAAATTCTCTTCAGCGGTTTTCTCGTGATGCATGTACATACATACATACAGACAGACAGACAGACAGAAATTACGGAAAAGCAAAAAGTGCATTTCCTTGTTACTATGGACATGACTGATAAAGAAATACCATTCTTTTCAAATTCTGAGCAATGTACAGACAAAACTCTTATTTTATATATATAGATTTCTTTTACATGTATTTGTTCACAAGAAGTGCACAACAATTCTACAATGTTTCGTTGTGCCCTTGTGTCATTTCTTTCAACCATTCTTATGTTATTCTTTTTTATTTCAGTTCTAGCAAGCTTTCTAGAAATGCTTGACAATGGCTAACAAGCAGTGTACATTTATTAAACTTTGGATAGACAGTAAAGTATTTCCTGAACTGAGTGGCTGGTTGGACATATTAGTAAATGATTCAACTTCAGCATATTGTAAAATGTGTTCAAACTTAGTAATATGGGTAAACAAGCAGTCACTGTTCATGCTAAAGGACCTAATATTGAAAAATGCATAAAAGCTAAGTCTTCCCAGCCAACAATTTCTTGCTTTGCAAAGAATACCTCTACTCCATCTCCACTTGAAAATACGCAGCCAAGAGTTAGCATTACATCCACAGCCGTGCCAGGAACAAGTTAAACGAGTTTAAAGACTTTCCATACGAATGATGATGATGATACATCGGCTGAAGCAATAAGGGCTCTCCAGGTTGTCACCAGAAAGATGTCTCTCAACTCTTTTGATGAAACCTCTGCAGCATTCAAAACAATGTTCCCAGACAGTAAAATTGCTCAAACGTTTACTATGGGCAAGACTAATGCTTCCGATGTTTGAAAAATGATGATGATGATGATGATGATGATGATGATGATGATGATGATGATGATGTTTGGTGTTTTAAGGGGCCTAACATTGAAGGTCATCGGCCCCTAATGGTACGAAAGGAAAATAACAAAAAAATTAAATAACAAAATATTCAAATTCATCCACTGACCAAATTAAAATAAAAATGTCATGAAGAATGAATGGATGGACATGAACCCTACAAATAAACAAAAACAAAAAAACAAACAAACAAAGACAATGGATCAAATACAAAAAAAGATCGTGAATAATAGTATTACTGACCAAGGGACCACTTATAAAGAACAATGATGCTTGATGTCTATAGGGGTGCAAAATCCACGACTAAGGCCCCACAGAATGGTGCATGTCGCGAGTAAAGTAGAACCATGGTATTTGTCATTTTGGGGTACTAATCAAAAGAAGCGAAGATTCACGGTGTTCCACACAAGATGGTACTACTCACAAGTATTGTACTTCGTACAGGGAACGCAGACCTATGGTGTTTCTCACACAATGGCGCCACTCATAGCCAACGCAAACCAGTAAGGTTCCTCACCTAGGTGTACTAGTCACGGGCGCTGGTATTCCCGTGGTGTTCCTCACATAGTGGGTACCAATCACAGGCAACGCTGACCCACGGTGCCGCTCATATAGCGGTACAACTCACAGGCTACGCCCAGACCTGCGGTGTTGTCACACGGGTACGACGCACGGGTACTGGAAACCACCAGACCAGGCTTTTTACTGCAACTAATCACGAACCTATTTCGCACCAATTTAGTGATACTACTCACAAGTATATGCAACCCATGGTGTTCCCCGCATGATGGTACGAATCAAGAGTAGTTTCATGGTTCTAATTCAATCATCCCTTGGTCGCCCCTTGTAGTCGCCTCTTACGACAGGCAGGGGATACCGTGGGTGGATTATTCATCTGCGTCCCCCACCCACAGGGGGTTGTGTGGTATTTTATTTCCCTCAAGTCCGCCGGCAAGCCGGTTAGGACCCCCCTATCCGCCACCTGGGACGCGCCACGTGGGAGTATCACCTCTCCCCCTGCTATGCCTGCGTAGCAGGTTTGTGGTGTTAGAAAAGAATGACTTTAAACAGTGCTCTGAGTACATTGTTTCTTTTGATGAATCATTAAACAAATTTTTCCAAAGAGGACAAATGGACTTATGGTTTTGCGCAATTTTACTGTCTGGGAACATTGTTTTGAATGCTGTGGAGGTTTCATCACAAGAGTTGAGAGACATTTTTCCCGTGACAACCTGGAGAGCCCATATGGCTTCGGCTGATGTAAATCTTGAAAATGTTGGAACGAGATATTTGAATAGTGTATTTTTAGGCAGGGCAACTGCAGATCACTTATTAGTTTTTATATATTGAGTCTCCTTACCTTTAGGAAATATTTTGCAAGTCTCAATGGATGGGCCAAATGTTAAAACCAAACCAAACCCCATGGCACTACAGCCATTCAAGGGCCTTGGCCTACCAGGCGACCACTGCTCAGCCCGAAGGCTTGCAGATTACGAGCTGTCGTGTGGTCAGCACAACGAATCCTCTCGGCTGTTATTCTTGGCTTTCTAGTCCAGGGCCGCTATCTGACCGTCAGATAGCTCTTTAATTCTAATCACGTAGGCTGAGTGGACCTTGAACCAGCACTCAGGTCCAGTCAAAAAATCCCTGACCTGGCCGGGAATTGAACCCGGGGCCTCCGGGTAAGAGGCAGGCACGCTACCCCTACACCAAGGGGCCGGCTGCCAAATGTTAACTTCACTTTTATCTGCAAGTGCTAAGCCCTGAGGGCAAATCTCTTTTTTGATACAGGGTTATGCAGTTTGCATCCTGTGAATGGAGCCATGAAAACTGGGATCTCAAAAAAAATTAACTGGGACCTTTTTCATTTTTTCAGGTCACTTTACAATTTGTTTAAAAATAGCCCTGCTCAACGTGCTAAATTTACAGACATAACAACAGGGGCCTAACATCTAAGGTCATCAGCCCTTACATGTTACCTTTAAAATATTTGTTTATAGGTGAAGTGCCATCAATGTAATTGGTTTTCCATGAATTATTGGGAAAAAAAAGAGAAAGTGGAGAGGGAATTAGGCCAGCTATGGGAATGGTGGAGACTGCAATTTCCTTTTATGTTCCTAGTAAAACATGCTGTTTGGCAAATTAACTTATTGCATAAAATCAATTTCATTGTAAAGTCCATATTGTTGTTTGTATGCTTTTTCAAAAGATACAGCTAAAGGTTCCACCTTTACAATACTAAAAGATTTCTTTTTTATATTTGTTAATTGTTAATTAAATAAAAAACCTTTAGTATTGTAAAAGTGGAACCTTTTGACTGTACCTTTTGAAAAAGCATGTGAATTAACTTGTCACTCGGTTTTCGTGAGTCAGGGAAATTTTTCTTAGTAGGTCGGGGCAAGTCAGGAAAACTTGAGAGAACACCATGTTTCACCCTCTCCCTTTCTACTATCATAATTATATCACGTAATTCATTTCTTCTCACTAACTCCTCTGACGAAGTTGACGTCAGAAAGGGCATTTAGTCGAAATTTCTCGCTACAAATATTAATGTCACTTCGTACCTGACCCCATTGAGAAAGAGGATAAGGGTTAGACACACACATATACAGTATTATGAAGAAGAACTTTGGATATTAACCTTTTTGTTATTACTCTATAATACACAACATTAATGTTTCTATTTCTTTATGGTTTTCATACTGACAGTGTTAGGTGTTGAGGCCTAGGGAGTCTTTCATTTTCACACCCTTCGTGGCCCTTGACTTCCTTTGGTCAATATCTTCATCATTCAAAGTTCTGGAACCCTTCCATCTTTTTGCCCCATTAGGGTTAACAGAGTATAGTTTCCCAATTGTACATCCTCTTAAATCAATCATCACTACCACCATCTAGTGTTCATATGGAGGCTATGTCCTCTTCATAAGGTATCAATGACAAATTTTTGAAAATATTGCTTGGTCCTATTTTGCTTTCATCCGGAAGACAATATATGTCATAATATCTGGCAGTTAGGTATAAATGCCTTTTGGTGTGGCAAGCTTGCCATAACAATAAGCCTCTAGGAAAAGTGGAAGTGGATCAGGCCAAAGGCTAGAGCTTATCCCAGAAGCAATGTACACCTCTTAGGTTACCGGTGTGAGAAGTGGGCAAATGAAGGACAGAGAAAAAGAGAATGAACTTTACATACATGAAGAGGAAAGATTGTGAACTAATTGACTGTATGGAAGAAAGAAGGATAAATCCTTTAGGTCTAAGTGAAACTAAATTGAAAGGGAAAGGGAAGAGGAAGAAGAGGATATACACTGTACTGGAGTGGAACAGAGGAGGCAAAAAAATGTATTTGGAGTTATCATACAGTAAGCAGAAATCTGCTTGAATTTGTCAAAGGAATTCAGAAACCTGAAAGTGAGCCTTAAATCAGAGGACCAGAAGGAGAGGGAAATTGTTCAAGTCTATGGAAGAGAAACTGGAAGATTTCTTGGAAAAACTGGAAGGAAAAGTAAGCAACAAGGAGACAATACTTACGAGAAATTATATATCCCACGTGGGAATGGAAAGGAAAGGAAGGGAAGGGAAGAAGTTATAGGACCTTTGAGATATGGAAAGAGAAATGAAAAAGGTGACTGGCTATTTGACTTTTGTGAAAGAAATGAACTAATTGTAGGTAACACCTGGTTTAGAAATAAGGACTCAAAAAAATCACAAGATATGGGTGGGGTGCAAAGGAGAAAAAAGACAACGACATCATTTTCTGGTAGAAATGATGATGATGCTTGTTGTTTTAAGGGGCCTAACATCGTAGGTCATCGGCCCCTAATGGAACGAGATGGACGACGTAAGATATGAAGTAAAAATTTTAAAACGTATCCACTGACAAAAGTAAAAAAAATAAATAATAATAATGGTGATGAAGAAAAATGAGTATGAGATTAAAACAGCAGTGGATCTAATTCGCAGTGCCTTATTTTCTAATAAAATAAGAGAAAATACAGGAGAAAAGGGAATAAGGCATTGCCTGGTAGTACAAATGTATATACATAATTTACGTTAGACGTTAAAATAACACATTAAAATATGCAACACAAACTAAAATGAAGTCAATAGGATAAAGCGCAGTTAACACAAACACACTAGCACAAAAGGACGTCATTACACACGATAAAACAGACTACTATCCCCCATAAAGCGGATGGTGAGGTCTGCTGACTGTTCGTCATCACGCAAGATAAGGGAGATTATACTCGGGAGGTTAAGACTATGGCGCAGATCGACCAGGTCCACACACTCCATAAGGATGTGTACCACGGTAAGATGATCGCCGCAAGTACACACCGGAGAGGGTTCTCCATTCAATAGATGGGATTGAGTCAGGATACCGTGGCTGATCCGAAGATGACATAATACCACAGCTTCCCTCCGCGAAACCCGAAAGGAAGTCCTCCATACCTTCGTTGTTCCTTTTATCGCTCTCAGCTTTTTGGAAGAGGAGTGGCCTGCCACTCCATCTCCCAATGGGACATGACCAGATGTCTCAGCGGAGAGCGAAGGTCACTTGCTGGAATCTTGAAAGGCAATGGGGGCAGTGTAGCTGCCTTCTTGGCAGCCTGATCTGCTAACTCGTTTCCCTCTATACCCATGTGGTTTGGGAGCCACACAAATGTCATTCTGGTGTCAGCATCCGAACAACCAGCCAGCAGGTCTCGGATCTGCTGCACCAGAGGGTGCCGAGGGTAACAGGAATCAATAGACTGTAGCGAACTCAAGGAGTCAGAACACAGAAGAAAATGTTGGCGCTCATTGGACAGTGCGTACCGCAGAGCTGCACAGATAGCATAGTGCTATGCTGTGTACACACTACAGGTTTCCGGGAGAGCATAAAGAAACCTATCATTGTCGACAACGAACGCACAGCCCACCTTCGTATCTGTCCTTGAACCATCAGTGTAGACGACGAATGAACATGGATAGCGGCCAACAACGTACGGGAAGAGCCTCCGATAAATCGAAAGGTCCGTCTTTTCTTTCAGTCCAGTGTGCAGATCCAGGATTATTTCAGGTCGTCGTACTACCCACGGAGGTACCCCCCACTTGGTTGTCTGACAAGGCAAGGAACCGAAGGTACGTCGAAGAATCTGTATGTGATGAAGATGTTGATTCCCATAGGGAACCTAAAATATTTGTCCTGAATGAGTAAATTTATAATACCAATATAATGGTCCGTTATTGGACATTACAAATTTTCCAGCTAACTCATTCTTGGTTGCCTGCGTTTCGCCCTCGTGTGCTAAGTTAGGCTCGTCAGTTGGGACTTAGCACACCACCCAAGACGCAAGGCTAGTGCATACTGTGGAGGCCACTGCATAGGCTATTTGAAGCCACCAGCAGTGCCAATGCACTATGAGAGCTATGTCTCATGGCCAGGCAGGCATCTATTTTTTGGAAATGAGACATAGCTCTCATAGTGCATTGGCACTGCTGGTGGCTTCAAATAGCCTATGCAGTGGCCTCCACAGTATGCACTAGCCTTGCGTCTTGGGTGGTGTGCTAAGTCCCAACTGACGAGCCTAACTTAGCACACGAGGGCGAAACGCAGGCAACCAAGAATGAGTTAGCTGGAAAATTTATAATGTCCAATAACGGACCATTATATTGGTATTATAAATTTACTCATTCAGGACAAATATTTTAGGTTCCCTATGGGAATCAACATCTACATCATTTGATGGCCAGGCAGGCATCTATTTTTTGGAAATGAGACATAGCTCTCATAGTGCATTGGCACTGCTGGTAGCTTCAAATAGCCTATGCAGTGGCCTCCACAGGAGGACCGGGATCTCCAAGAGGCTTTTAACATTCAAGAGCTCTGGTTGGGGACACGACGACTGCTCTCCTCTGCTTCAACGCAACGCATATTTTTTCTTCGGCCGGGTGACTGCTCCACTTTACTTATCACCCTGCCGAGACAACAAAGCATATAGGCTGGCACCACGTAGGAGGTCGGCCTTCCCACAATGCTCTACACCTGCCTTGCCCGCAACGTTCCTCTCGTCTTCTCAGACCAAGATGTCCTCGCTGCTCTTCGTCCGGCGGGTGCCTATGGTGCCTGCCGGGTAGTCGACGACGAAGCTCAACCACTATCCGATGTACTTCTCTATTTATCCACTCCAGCCGACGTCTCTACCATCATCAAGAATGGCGCACGCATCCACAACCATCTCTATACAGTTGAACCTACTCCAGAGGATCTTTTGGCTGAGCTACCGGACACCGACGACCCTCCGCCTGGAACCATCGATCCGCCCGCTACGACCACACCACCTCCCTACTGCTCACCCCCGCCCCCTTTGTCCTTCCCTCCTGTTACCTCTGCCACTACTCTAACCACTGCTACCTCCACCATTACCACCTCAGTTCACACCTCCTCTTCCCTTCCTATCACTACTACTGTTACCACTCATCCTTCCCCTCTCATGACATTTCCTTTCCCCTTACCTCCCTCCACTGACCCCACACACCCCCAGCGCTCATCACTTCCGTCATCTGAAGAGGGATATTCCCATCAAGATACTCCTGGCAACTTGGCACAGCCACCATTGGTCCCACCGCCTTCCACCAGCACTACCACCTTTAGCTGTGTCGTCTGCGGTGTGGAGCCCAGTCTTCCATCAGCATCTATCATCCAAACACTCCGCCAGACAGGGATACCAGTGCGCCGAGCCTTTCGGATCTATAACTCCGCTGGACCCACCTATCTCGTCCGCCTTCATCTGCCGACTGCTGAAGACGTTGAATGCCTCATCGCCACCGGGATCCACCTCAACGGCCGTCATCATCGCATAGAACCATCTCGCTCACCTCCACCACCTTCATCTCATCCCTCCACACCTCGAAGTAGTCCCCGGCCGGCCCCACCTCCCCAACCACCTCCTCCATCATTTCATCCTTATCTCTTCCCGCCCCCACCTCCTTACTTTCCCCCACCTCCCTCTTTTGATATCCTTCGCCTTCTTCTAACTTCGCTTGTTAGCTTCTCCTCCTTTTATAACACCCTTGCCCTTCATTTATTTTCCTCTCACCTTGTATAACCTCTCTCCTCTTTGTTCACAGCTCATTTTGACATAATCACAACTGTATTCTCACTTCAATAAAGAATAAATACTCAGGAATAGATGCAATTCCCCTCCCATCTCCTAACTTTCCACATCCTTTACCCACCTCCTTCTTCCATCACATCTCCCCAACCCGCCCGCATCTCTTGGCCAGAGAGAGGGCGACACCCTCTAGATGGCCCGCCCCACCCCTTCAGGGTGGGGAATGAAAGCATTTAAGCAGCAGCAGCAGCCTCCACAGTATGCACTAGCCTTGCGTCTTGGGTGGTGTGCTAAGTCCCAACTGATGAGCCTAACTTAGCACACGAGGGCGAAACGCAGGCAACCAAGAATGAGTTAGCTGGAAAATTTATAATGTCCAATAACGGACCATTATATTGGAAGAATCTGTAAATGCTATCCAAGCGTATTCCAACTGGCCGCGTTGCTCGAGGACAAGCAGCGTACAGCAAACGGTTGACATTGTGGAACACGCAAGGATAGCTTGGATTAAGTGGCATCTGTCGCAAATTAGCAGCATATGAAAAAAGCATTTGCTGGCGCCTCAGATGTAAAGGTGGCACATCAGACTCAGCGAGCAGGCTAGCTATGGGGCTTGTTCGAAAAGCTCCCGTCGCCAACCGAACCCCGCTGTGGTGGATTTTTGCTCGGTTTGAAAGAACACTTGGTCTTGCTGAGACATATGCTGCACTGCCATAGTCTAACCGGGATAAAATATGTGCCCAACAGAACCGCAGGAGCACCGTGTGATCCGCTCCCCAATTAGTGCTGCTAAGAAACTTCAAGAGATTAAGCCTCTTGGTGCATTACACTTTTAGCTCCCGCACGTGTGGCTCCCACGATATTTTACTATCGAAAAGGAGCCCAAGAAATCGGTGTCAACAACTGGAAGAACGACATTTCCTAAATAATGCTCAGGATGCGGGTGAAGAGTACGTTGATGACAAAAGTGGTCAACACAACTCTTTGCGGCAGAAAACCGAAAGCCATGTTCTACGGTCCACTGCTCCACCCTCCGAATAGCTTGCTGTAATTGTTGCTCTGCGACTGCTATGTTAAGTGAGCTATAGTACAGAGCAAACTCATCCACATATAGTGACGGTGTGACTGCTGGACCAGCAGCAGCGACAATACCGTTTATGGCGATCCCTGTGGGACTCCTTTTTCTTGAACGTGGTATTGCGAATATGTCCTCCCTACTCAGACATGGAATAGACGGAGGGACAAAAAATTCGCAATAAATACCGGCAAGTTACCTTGGAATCTGCACTGATGCAGGACTGAAAGGATACCGTATCACCATGTAGTGTCTTATGCCTTCTCTAAGTCAAAGAAAACACCTACCAAATGCTGTTTGTGGAGAAACGCATCCTGCATAGAGCTCTCCAGGTGTACGAAGTGGTCAGTTGTGGATCAAGCGGCTCAAATGCCACACTGGTACACGGACAAGTGTCTTAGTTTCTCCAGACACCACACAAGTCGGCGATTTACCATCCTCTCAAAAAGCTTACACAGGCAGTTTGTAAGAAAAATCGGTCTGTATTTTCCTGCATACTTAGGATCTTTGTCAGGCTTGAGGACAGGAATGACCATGCCCTCTCGCCACTGAGATGGAAACTCACCCTCTATCCAGAATCGGTTGAACACACGAAAGAAATATAATAGACTATCCTCACTAGGTGTTTTAACATCTGGTTATGGATATTGTCTGGTCCAGACGACGTGTCCTTGCAAAGCGCTAATGCGCTGCGTTTTCCCACTCCCTAAGGGGCATGTTGTAGTCCTCTGAAGCTTGAGGGCAAAACTAAGTTGATGACCTTCTGCCTCCCGCTTCAGAGCGAGGAAATCCGTATGGGAATTCCCGAAGCCAGATACATCTGCGAAATGACTAGCTAGATGGTAAGCAATCAAGAGAGGGTCAGTGACGACACTGTCTGCGATGGAAATTCCCGGTATAGAAGATGATCCTTGGATACCCGAAATACGTCGAAGCTTAGTCCACACTTGAGTGGATGGAATATGTGACGTCAGAGATGACACATATATCTCCCACGAAGCCTTCTTACTTTGACGAAAGAACTCGTGCCTTAGTGCGGAGTTTCTTAAATGTAACCAAGTTGGCCACAGGAGGCTGCCTATGATAACGTTTATGGGCTCGACAGCGCTCTTTGATAACTGCTGCAATCTCCTCGTTCCACCAAGACACAAATTTTCGGCGTGGATTCCTAGAGAAGGAAGGAATGGACTCGCTCAGCAGCAGCAAGGATAACTTGGGTTATATAAGTTATTTTGCCATCTACGCTCTGTGTGGCATCGGCATTACAGACAGCTAGGGATGGAAACTTTGGCCAATCAGCATGTTTAAAAATCCGTGGAGGGAGAGCCTCGATGGATTTATGTTTCAACAAAGTAAGGATGATGGGAAAATGGTCACTGTCACAGAGATAATCGTGTGTATTCCACCAAAACTGTGAAACCAACGTTCGGCTGCACAGACTTTCATCTATGCGAGAATATGTGCCGTAACGCACACTAAAGTGAGTTAGTTCCCCTGTGTTCAAAATACATAAATCCAGCTCTGTTACTAATCTTTCCAGCTCTCGTCCGCTGGGGAAAGGTGTCTCGGAGCCCCATATGGGGTGATGGACGTTAAAACTGTCCAACAAGATGAAAGGAGGTGAAAGTTGATTTATAAGATCAGTGACATCATTTAAGTTAAGAGGCTGGCCTGGTGGAGAATAAATGTTATACACTGTTGCTCTGACAGGCAGAGGTACCCACACTGCAATTGCTTCCAGTGGGGTCCTTAGAGGTACCTCTTCACTATAAGTATTAGAACAAACAAAAATGCCCACTCCACCAGATGCCCAGCGGGCATAATATCATTCTGTTGAGTATAGTCTGAAATTTCTCAAGAAGTTGGACTCCTGAATACAGATTATACTCGCTGCATACTCACTAATGAGCTGACGTAACTCAGCAAGATGCCTGTCATTACCGTTACAATTCCACTGTAACAGTGCCATAGTGTGGACTATAAAAGGAGTGTTAGGTTATGAGTGACAAAATGTTCGCAAGCCTAAACACTATCAACATCTACATCTGTAGACATAGATGACAGCGTGCCATCCATCCCGTCATCACCAGACGGCGGGGATGCTGCCCAGTACTTAGACGTTTTTTGGGGGCGGGCAGTTCCCCTATGAGGAGAGTGTGCAGGTTTTGGAGCAGGAGTACCTCCAAGCAGAGACTCATACTCTCCAGATGGGGGGGGGGCAAGATTTCTCCTTCACAGGAGAAGTGCGAGAGCGCAAGGGCGCTCTTCTTCGCCGCCCTCTTTTCTGGTTTAGACGGACTGGGAGATGGTTTCCCAGCACTGGTTGACGATGCCGCATCCGCCAGTTGGGGCGCGGCGTTCGCCGACCTCTTAGCGGAGGGGAGACATAGCCTCTCCTCTTGCTGTACCGCCTGGGAATTGCCAGCTAGCACAGACTTCTGGTTGGTGGAAGGTGGGGTGGTCCCCCCTTCGAGCTTTTACTCTTCGCGATGTTGCTCGGAGGAGCAACAGTCGCCTTGGGTGCAGCGATCAGCACAGGTGACAACGTTGTAAATGACGAACCTGGAAGACTCTAAGCTTTCATGCTATAGTCGAGTGTACGGGCAGGTGTTATTGTTGCATCACTGCATCACTATGTACGTGGTCCTTGTCAAGGGCGTGGACGTCACCTACTCGGATTCCTTCATTTTCCAAGAACTTGATATTGGTGCCTCCTCCATACGTGACGTCGTTCGCCTTCAAGACCGCTCTTCAGGTCAGCCTTCCCCGGATATCCTGGTCTTCTACCATAACTGGCGTGAGACACTGGATCGGACGAACAACGGCGCCTACATCAATGGTCGTCGACATAAAGTGGGATATCCTCCAGACAAAATAATGGAAAACTATCGCACTCTCCCTGAACCACTCAAACCAATTCCAACCCTTCCTTCTCAAGAACCTACGCAGTCCTCCTCACCCTCCGTTTCATCTACGTCTACCCACACCACCACCACCACGCCTACCACCACTACTACTCCTCTTATTACTACCACCACAACTACTGGTACCACCAGCTCTACGTCCGTCTCCCCTCCCTTGACTACTACGATTGTCCTCTCTACCACTAGTCACCCGTCTCTTATTATGTCTACTACTTCCACCTCCCCTCCTATCTCCCTACCTAATCATCCTTTGCCCCCTGCCAGTTTTGTTGCTACTTCGGTTCTTGCTTCGCCAGGCCAGACTGCTGCTTCTCCCAATCGCCAACAGTCTACCACTCACAGTTGTGTAATTCGTGACCTGGACCCCACCACCTCTGACCAGGTTATCTTGCAAGAACTGCGCCTGGCCGGCGCTCCGTTCACCGGGCGTTCCGGATCTACAATGAAGATGGCCCGACCTATATGGTTCGCCTTCAACTCACCTCAGCCGCTGAAGTGGACCGTCTCGTCACCGATGGCGTTCTCTTCCGAAGGCGGACATATCGTGTGGAACGTTCCCGTTCCCCCCTCCCCGTCCTATCCTCCCACCACCAACTGATCCTTTTCCTCGACAGTCCCCGACCCCCCTCACACCCCCCTTCGCCAGCAGTTAATCTCTTTGCCTCACAACCAACCACCATACTTCCGCCTCTCCAGATATTAGACCTTCTTCGTCTCTACGCAACTTCCCTCACCAATATGACCACTACCCTCTATTACCTTCTCTTACAGCATTACCCTAATCCGTACCCACCTCTCTTCCTCCACCCCCCCAATTTACTGTCTCCATTCATGTAATTTATTAACTTGTTCATGCACTTGTAGCCACTCTTTGTATTCTCTCTTCTCATTTGCGCGCCCGAGATACGTTGTAATATAAATAAATTTCTCCTCCCGTCTCCTCTGGTGTTCGTTGGGGTCCTGCCCGGGTGGGGTGCCTTGCGGGTCGCCCCTGGGCCCCGGCTTGTTGTCACGGTATCCTTGAGCCTCTTCAATTCCAGTCTTCTTTTCCGGTATGTACGACACATACCCTCTATAACATATTCCTCTCAATACTTTTCATTTCCACTTGGCCTAAGAGCTACTAGTTTAGCTGTGGCCCGCCCACCTCATTTGCAGGTGGGAATGAAATAACTTTTTGATGATGATGATGCCTCCTCGGTCACCTATATAATTGTCGGTCCGTGGATGTCTTTGCAGTCAACTTCTGGTACTTCTAGATCTTTCAAGCAGTTTCGAGTGGTATCTCAGTCACCACTTCAAGAAGGTTCGAGTCTCCTCTCTGTCAACGCTACTGGTCTCCGCAATCGTCGCGACGCTTTGATGGCTTCTGCTTCGTCACTGCTGGGCTCACCCAACATGGATGCTGAGAACATTAAGCAAGGTCGACCAATCTCTCCAGCACCTGCGGATGAACGTAAGAAATTATGTGGACAGGCGGCCAGTTCCATCTCGTCTGTATCCACTTACACCTCACCAAACTCTATTGCTACTCAGGTTTCCGGCATCCAACCATTGGAACTACAGGGTGCAGACAATGAGGAACGATCTCTACCTCCACCACTCCAACCACTGCCTCCGCCTGCGCAATATTCGCCTACTAACGTTCGCAGCTATGCACAGGCTGCAAAAAATCTGGCTTTGGCACCTGCCATCCGCCAGCGCAGTGTAGTTACATCGATCCTGTTACCAGCACCTACATTCTATGTGACAAAACTTATGCACTTCGATATAGATAAGGCGAATCCTCGAGCTGTGTACCAGATTCTTAGCAGGTTCCCATTCGGCCCATAATAAATTACAGACCCAGTCCTCTATACAAATTAGCTAAGTTCATTCAGAAATTCCTTAAACAACACTATAGATTTACGGCAAACAAATCCATAAAGAACTCCATAGAACTGGTTAATAAATTAATAAGCAATTTTAAATGACAAGCTCACCGTACCTTACATTCATTTGATAGCGTCAACATGTTTCCGAGTATTAGAACCAATAAGTTGCTTCCTATTGTTTTTAAGAATCTAAGATCCTACAGTCAGCTAAGTGAACTTGAAATACAAGATTTCATGAAATTGGTTAAGTTACTTGTAAATAATAACTACTTCGTCTTTGACAAGGTCATTTATAAACAGGATGGATTGACAATGGGATCTCCGGCCTCGGGAATCTTGGCGGAGATTTATCTGGATTCTTTGGAAACATACATGATGGAGAACGACAGAGAATTTGACAACATTCTGTTTTGGTCTAGATTTGTGGACGATACATTAGTAATTTTACACGAACGTGTTAGGGACGCAACGGCTACTCTAGATGTACTTAATAACATTGACCCACAGATTAAATTTACTTTGGAGTCAGAAAGTAATGAATCAATTAATTTTCTTGACTTAAAAATCAACAGATCGGATTCATCTTTTGCTTATAGAATTTTTAGAAAGCCTTCACAAACGGCAGTCACTATTAGACAAGACTCAGAACACCCACAGAGTCAAAAAACTCTACATACAATAGTTTAGTAGAACGGGCATTTAGGATTCCCATGACAAAAGCTAACTTCAATAAAGAACTCAATATAATCCGTTCAATGGCTAAGGTTAATGGTTTTAGTGAATGCTTTATTGAACGTATCATCAACAAGTTCAGGTACCGTTTACAAACCACTTTGGCCAAAGACAAACCTAATAAGAAGGCGTTCGCAATATTTACTTATAATAAGGATATATATAAGTTTACTAATGTTTTCAAGGAACATAATGTCAAGGTTTTGTTTCGTACTGATAATAATAATACAGTTGTATTGCACAATTCAGCCTCAGTTAATAGATCGAACCCATATACCAAATCGGGTGTGTATAGATTTAATAAATGTAACGACTGTGGGTGCACATATCTAGGTCAAACAGGACCAAGTTTTAAAATTAGATACACAGAACATACCAATGCAATAAAATATAACAGATTTTCCGCCGCAGGCCAGCATGTACATGATCTAAAGCATAAATTCACATCTATAGAACAGGACATTAAGATCATGGAGAACTTAGGAAAAGGAAGTTTGCTGGATGTTACGGAGGGTTGCTATATACACCTGGATCAGTATTTTAATCCAAACCTTCATTTAAATAAAATTTCTAAAAAATCAAATATTATTTTTGATTTCCTTATTGAGTTTTTTTAAAATGTACATATCCCAGTCAATAGGACGGTGTTTCATATTATGCGTAATAGCTTTACTAGTTGCTTTCTACGACCACGCCCGCCGGAGCTCCACTTCTCAGTTGCTCCTCCCCCTTTCCCCTATTTCCCCCCTTCGGCCCAGACCAACCTTGGACACTTGATTACTAAAACAACACTACTCGCTATTCATTATGCTTCGCATGGACAGCGATCTTTTGAGGTGAGTCACGTAAAAACGTTTACGTTATAAGACGTAATTTTATATTTTGCCTCTTCAGTTAAGCGATAGTTTATTAGATTCCTATTATTTCAGGTCCACATTGAACTGGGAACGTTGTACTTGTTAACATCTTAAAGGACCGATTGCTCGTTTCCACCTCACTAAGATTGCCCCATTAAAGCGACTCTGAAGATTTTATTGAATTACTTTAATAAGATTCTACGTCACGTTTTAAGCGTGTTAAATTAAGCTAATGTTTCTTCAAGACTATTTTATTTTTAAGTTGTTGTTCTTTTAAATCCACGTTAGTTTATTAGTGAGCAAACCGGTTTACATATGTTTTCAATTTAAGGTTTAAGACTCGCAAGTCTCGGACTTGTAGAAAATATGGAGTTTGAAACAGTATAATTGTAACATAGTTTTAGGTTGTTAATATGGTTTTAAATTGTGTTCAATTTGACGTAGATAAACTTATGTGATTGCCAATTTTTCCAAGAACCTATATCAGCTGATGATGACGCAAAAAGGGCGTCGAAACTAGTTCTGATTGAAATATATGTTGTAATTTCATCTAAACAACAGTCTTTATGTATTGAATAAGGTGGATCCTAATTATAATAAAAGCTGTAGCAGGTTTAGAACGAACTTCTCCGCCTATCAATTGGAAATTCAACCCACCAGAGATGGATATTTCAACCTCGAGACTGTTCCACCCTACTGCAAATATCTGAAGGAAACTATTGGCCTGGAACGCTTTGGCAAGCATGCTCTGGGTCAAGACATTACTCGGCAGCCACCCGCTCGGATTTCCGTTCCGCCATCTCGCTCGAGGCCCTTTCATTCAGTGGTGGCTTATCGGGTTGCCAGGGATTGGACGGATGACGAAACTGTTGACCGGCTGCGCCAAGAGGGCGACCAAATTTTCCGGGTGGTTCGCATTAAAAATGCTCAAGGTCCTACCTCACTCATCAGGATTGTTTCCGACGATGTTGCCACCCTGGACGTCCTCCTGCGTGATGGTGTGGTCATCTACGGAATTCGTCACCGAGTGGAGCCGTCTCGTCTGGCACCCCCACAGAAGATCCGATGTCCGATGTGGACGCTGTCAGCGCTACGACCATGCTGGAGCACCGTGTCAGGCAGCCCAGGTATGTGCCATTTGTAGTAGCCAGGAGCACCCCACCACTAGTTGCCCTAATAAGTCTAACCCGAAATGTGTTAATTGCTCCCAGCCTCATCCTTCTTTTTCATACAAGTGTAAATCCTGTCCTGCACCTGACCGTGATTGTCCTGAATCCGTTACTCCTGTGGTCTCCCAGGATCTCCCTATCTCCCATCCCTCCTTCCCCTTTCCCGCTCCCCACTTGGAAAACCTTATCCGTTTCTTGACCATGGTGCTTCAAAATGTCCTTCCCTTTCACCGCCCCCTTATCCTTCAACAGGTTCAGTTGGCCTCACGGCTGGTATTTAATACCCATTTTGACGTAGTCTATTCGGGGAATGCATTTTCCATTTTTTCCCCAAACTGCCTCCCCCTTCATTGGTTAAACGTTACGATTATACTATGCTAACTGAACCGTGAGTTTTATCTCCCCCCGCCTTAACGAACTTGATATATGTGCGGCGCTCCTAGTGAGCTCATTGAAATTTATTGTAATTAATTGTGCATGTTTTTGTCTTTCTTGGCCATTGATATGATGTAATAAATGTGTTCCCTCCCTGTTTCTCACTTATGGCTCCATGGGTAAGGAATTCGTTCCGTCCTGGGGCGTCTCTCCCGTTCTTGCATTTCTTTTGGTATCTCGATCTTCTGTCATGCCCCTCGCGTGCGCTTATCCCCACCCGGCTTCTCCGGGAGAGGGGGCGTGCTGACGTTGGTCTTGAGTCCTTCCCCCTCCCAGCAAGCCTGTGCGCCTCGCCGGGCGGTGGACAGACTCACTCGCCTGCTGCTCTTGGTGCAGAGCACCATGGGTATGTCACCCGCATAGGTCCTACCCTTCCGAGGGCCCAGCTCAGACTGAATACTTTCGCCCTCCACTCTTGTGAGCGCGCTGTTGTACATCACGTCACTCACCCATAGCCCACGTGACGAATACGGCAGCTCCTATTGGTAGAAACATCTTCCGATTGCTATTGGTCGATTTGAGTTTGACACCTTGGACCACGTGGGACGACCACGTTTTTGACGTTTGTGACATTTTGCTTCACTTTGATTTGGATGCGTATATCTATTATCTTCGTTTGCGTGTTTGAAGAAAAAGTACAAGATATTTGAGGTAAGCATCCTTAAGTAAGTTAATAAGTTGATGACTGATAGTTGCTTCTGTTCCCAAGAATGTATTTTTATTATTTTTGACTGTCACCTTTTTATTACCTTTTTGCATGGTGGTTGATATGATAGTTACATAAGCCTACTTGAAACAGACACCTTAAAATTCAGTTGATGTAATGTTATATTATGTCTGATAAGCCACTATCGTTTTGATAGTATTGATATTAGCAGTAAAAATATAAGCTGATTACAGTGTCCTTAATTATTTTCTTCTATTTCTTTTCATGTCTCAGACCGTGCACGAAAAGTGTCAGATCTGTGGAATGTACACAGATAGCGAAGAAGGCCGGCAACAGGGAATCTTATTTCATCATTTCCCTGTTGCTAGACCTAACATTTGCAGAGAGTGGTTGGACGTTGTGGGGGTCGAACGGTTGCGGCAGCTTCCCCCGAAGCAGCTGAGGAACCGCACTGTGTGTTCGAGGCACGTTCGTCACTCCAGCTATCCAGGACCCCTATCAAAGATGCTGTATAAAGATGCTGTCCCGGAAAGAAGTAAGTAGTTGTTATTATTATTATTGTTGTTCACAGTACCGGTACTGTGACCTATCACATTTTCCTGCGATTCATTTCAAATTGCTCTCCAGAGGTAATGATCATAAATTCATCAGTGCCAGATGAGGGGGAACCTCGCTTCTCATAATGAAATTGACTATAATGCCTGTCATACCTGAGCTTGCCTTACCTGTAAGTTGAAATGTGTACATTTCTTTGAGGCAGAGTGTAGCTGAAATACCTAACATTTATTATTCACAAAATAGTGCACACATGTGCAAATGTTATTCCTTGTTATAATCCATCAATGGCTTTACGTTGCCTGTATTGTGAAGGCGAGGTATTTAAATGAGATCACTATCCTAACTGCCTCTTTATCCGAAAACGATTTATACCGTTTTGTCCAGGTTAATTTTAAGTTTGTTGTCTTCAGAATATTTTTCAAGGCTGACCATAGTTGCTTGAAGATAATCTTTGTTGTTAGAACCTATATCTAGGTCATCAGCGTATAAGTACAATTTGGTTGCGTTAAGAATTATTTCTGTAACGCCTGCTGTGGCGATATTGAATAGAAGCGGACTGATAGATCACCCTGTAATGCTCCACCCCACTGTTTAATAGTATCTGAAGTTGTTTTGCCATCATGAATTCCTACTTTATTTTGTGACAAGACATTGTTTAGTATTTACCTGCTTGTTACCATCATGTTTCCCGGATCTGTGTACATAATCTGTTGCACTAGAATCCATACAATGGCGCCTTTCACAAAAACTAAGTCAGTGGTACTGTACTGTTTAGGGCTATATATATCTTTTCCATTGAGTTGTTGATTACTTTGTATCCTTCATCATTTATTAATTATAGTATAATCATTGTCTTTTGATATGGTTTATTAACTCTACAACTTAGGTCACCTCCCAGAACTACAGGCTCTTTATTTTTCACTATTTTGATGGCTTTCATTATGTGCTGAACTGCAGTGTCCACTCTTCATTTAGAGGATGGTTTGAGGTCAGGAGTTCTGGTCAGTGATCTACGTTGACTTGGTGTCTGCACAGGTGACCCTGGGGGTGCTTGGAGTGACCGGGTTGGCTAAGCAGAGGTGAACCAGGCCCATGGGGGGAGGGGATGGGGAATTTCTAACATTTGAATGTACCATTTTGAATTTATTTCCAACATCCTATCAGCATGTAGTGGATCTTTTCTGGACTCAGTGAATATAAAATGTGCAAGTACAATTAGGTTTTCTTCCTTAAGTTCAACTGAACATGAATGGAGCAAAAACAGTTGTATGACATCTCTCAATACAGTTACTGTTAATGTATTCATGTGCTTAATATTTAGGTGGACAATATCATATGCTCAATGTAATTTTATTGCTGTTTTGCCTACTGTAAGAACCATAGAGGGACCATAAGAACCATAATACATGTTTATGAATGAATGACATTATGAGATTTGAAAATCAATACCCTGCATTCACTGTAGTAGAGGAGGAAAAAATGGTACCATTCTTATTGTTTTTTCTTGTGCATGTAGGTGTGCCTGAACACGAGTCTGGTCCTCGGCCAAGGCCTTCAGCTGCGATGACTGCTGCTCCCACCACCTGCACTCCTACTGCCTCTGCTACTACTACTACTACTACTACTACTACTACTACTACTATCACCGGTGCTGTTGCTGCCACCACCATCTCCATGCCTGCTGCTACTACGAATAAACTTTTAATGAGTCATCGCTCGTCTGTGCTGACAGTGATATATAACCCTTAGAAAGAAATCTTCCTTCCTGAGTGGATGTCATTCATTGTAAAGAGTTGTTATTATGAAGAACTATTGAGGTAATTTCTTATTCTCTTCAGCCTGTGGACTGTAATTGTTGTTTCACTAATTGGTATTTATGTGCTCAGTGTTCTCCCTAGGACCTTTCTAATGGGTGCACCACCCTGCCGGTTTTAGAGACTGCTTGACTAAACCTAGATGTATGCTAATTACATAATATTATTAATAGGTACACATTTGAGTCATTGGGTGCTCCAAATTCACCTATAAATACTGTAAATCTGCCAATTTAATTGATAAATCATTACCATAATTGCATCAGTTACATCGGAGATCAAATGTTTAGCTTGACCACTATGTAGTCGCAAGCAGGGGTCTGGATTAGCGTGGAATCGCATGCGAGCCCTCTATTCCGTATGACATCACAAACCTGTATGGCAGTCCACATGTCCACAGCAACCGAGTGGGAGGCCTAAGTCCAGTGTTACATGATTTGGAAGGAGCAATAGAACACTAGACGTTCAACGTACTCTGGTATAACTTGTTCATGATAATAACATTCAAATAGTTCAATTGTGCAGTTAATATTTACCTGTCTGATATTATTGTTAACGCCCTGAGGGGAACGAATTGAAATTTATATTCATATTGAAGTTTTACGTAGTATTCCCCACCTGGCTACTCATTCTTGCCACCCGCCTGACAAACATTTCTGGGGAGAACACTGGTGCTAATGTTATTATTGTTAATTTTACATTCAAATTAAGCAATTTCAGTTTATGAATGCTAATGATTGTTTAGCAATATATTTAATTTTGTATTACAAAACACCCAACAAGTAGGCTGTGCAGTGTGGTCATGTATCTATGAAATTGCTCTTGGGCAGTGGTGGGTTTGAACCCCACTGTCAGCTATCTTGAAGATGGTTTCCCTTCTTTGCAATAGGCAGGCAGATACTAAGGCCCACGAACCTGCTACGCAGGCGTAGCAGGGGGAGAGGTGATACTCCCACGTGGCGCGTCCCAGGTGGTGGATAGGGGGGTCCTAACCGGCTTGCCGGCGGACTTGAGGGAAATAAAATACCTCTCGCGGACCAAACACACACCCCCTGTGGGTGGGGGAGGCTGACGAATAATACACCCACGGTATCCCCTGCCTGTCGTGCGAGGCGACTAAAAGGGGCGACCAAGGGATGAATGAATTAGAACCATGAAACTACTCTTCATTCGTACCATCATGCGGGGAACACCATGGGTTGCATGTACTTGCGAGTAGTATCACTCACATGGTACGAAATATGTTTGTGATTCGTTGCAGTAAAAAGCCTGGCCTGGTGGATTCCAGTACCCGTGCGTTGTACCCATGTGGGCAACACCGCGGGTCTGGGCGTAGCCTGTGAGTTGTACCACTATATGAGCGACACCGTGGGTCTGCGTTGCCTGTGATTAGTACTCACTATGTGCGGAACACCACGGGGCCCTTGGGACCGGCACCCGTGACTAGTACCCTAGGTGAGGAAACTCATCGGTTTGCGTTGGCTGTAAGTGGCGCCATTGTGTGCGACACACCATAGGTCTGCGTTACCTGTATGAAGTACAGTACTTGTGAGTAGTACCATCTTTTGTGGAACACCGTGAGTCTTCGCTACTTCTGATTAATACCCCAACATGACACATACCATGGTTCTATTTTACTCGCGACATGTACCATTCTGTGGGGCCTTAGACGTGGATTTTGCACCCCCTTTAGACACCAAGCATCTTTGTGCTTTATAAGTGGTTCCTTGGTCAGTAATAATGTTATTTTCGTTCTCTATTGAATCCGATCCACTGGTTTTTGTTTTTGTTTGTTTGTTTTGTGTTTTGTTGGGTTCCTGTCCATCCATTCATTCTTCATGACATTTTTTATTTTTATTTTGGTCAGTGGATACCTTTGTAATTTTTGTTCTTTCATTTCGTACCATTAGGGGCCGATGACCTTCGATGTTAGGCCCCTTAAAACAACA
Organism: Anabrus simplex; assembly: GCF_040414725.1. Taxonomy (NCBI): domain Eukaryota; kingdom Metazoa; phylum Arthropoda; class Insecta; order Orthoptera; family Tettigoniidae; genus Anabrus; species Anabrus simplex. The sequence continues at coordinate 70,636,120 of NC_090268.1, read as the reverse complement.
AGCATCATCATCATCATCAGATACTAAGGCCATACCGTAATTAAGGCCACAGTTGCATCCTTCTGAGGCCCATTCCATCGTTGCCATGAATCGGTGTATGAGCCTCATAGGCAAAAAAATGAGATCATTATGAAACCCAGAACATCATTATAATTGTTCATAAAGGTGGAAAAATGTTAAGTTCATGTTCAGTGTTGTAATTCAAAATATGCCATACATCTGCATGTTTTAGACCTCCATTTGTCTTAATTGCATTCATAATGACTTTCATAAATTCCTGCCCTACAGTTGTTATATAATCAAACACTTTATTTAAACTTCATGGGACATGTATTATTATCATTAATATTAGTATTACTATTAATATTATTATAGGGAGATTAAGTACAGCATGAAACATATCTGCTAAATGGGAAGTGAAAAACTGTAATGTGGAGTTATTTTCAAGAGCAATGAACCTTTCAAACATGTGGTTTACTGAACTCATAGTCTGTTCCTTTATATGAGATCATCATTTGTATGATAATATTCAAATACTGAAGTGGAAGTGTCGTGTGATATTGTGTGAATGATATGTATAAAGAAGTCATAGTTTTGGTTAAGCATCCATTTCTACCAAAGGAGGTTTCACTGAAAATCTTGTATTTTGGAGAACATTTCTCATCAGAACACAGGAAATATATTATGCTCTCTCCTCTCTTATTTGCAGTTTGTATGCACATCCTCCTATACAAAAGTATGTACTGGTATGTATGCAATGTCCAAGTAACTAAATTAATATTTGTGAATTTTGTGATGTTGGTAACCCATTCACTTGATGTGATGGTAACAGTTCTACAAACTTTCGTTATCATAGTACTGGGCAAGTTGGCCGTGCGGTTAGGAGGTCGCATCCAGGAGATAGTGGGTTCGAACCCCACTGTCGGCAGCCCTGAAAATGGTTTTCTGTGGTTTCCAATTTTCACACCAGGCAAATGCTGGGGCTGTACCTTAATTAAGGCCACAGCTGCTTCCTTCCCATTCCTAGGCCTTTCCTGTCCCATCATCGCCATAAGACCTATCTGTGTCAGTGCAACGTAAAGAAACTAGCCTTATCATAATTGTCCCCCTGTGGGTAGGGGGTGGGCAACCACGCAGCCCTTAATTGAATTTTGGCATTGTTTCCGCTTACTTGTGCCAGGCTCCCCACTTGGTTGGCCGGGTGGTGTGCATGCTGTCAGACCACAGATCAGCCTACTCTGCAACCACCAACATAGATTTCCGCCTTCGATATACAGTAGATACTAATGGCACTGTCTGAAGTGAGTTTCCACTGTCTTCAACAGGCATTTCGTCTAGATCACAGCAAAGGCCCTTGCACACCATAATGTTGTGGAAGTAGCAGCATATTGTTCATAATACTGTACTAAATTAGCATACAATTCCTTGGACATAGCTCTTAATAGGCGGAGCTATGTTGTGACTTGGCATGGTAATGTTTTGTGCTGGATCAGCTGCCATATTATTGTACGTAGATCCTGATGCTACATATTTCTGTCCATTTATTGGAACTCCTCTCCTGCGGATGGACTGAAAGGAAGCATTATTTGTACCTCCTGCATGTTGTAAGAGGGAACAATCACAGAATCTGTAAGCGCTCTCTTGTCTTTTAAACCCACAAACATATTCATGATTCCATCTTTTTCCATGTAGCAGAAAAATTTAGATATATCCTACTGTCACATAAAATAGAACATTTTTAAGTATTGTAAATAGTGCAGATCAATGAATACACGGGATGCATACAATTTTGTAGCTTGACATTGTTTATCATCTAAATGCAGATGACTGATTGAATGATATGTTGTGTTTTGGTGCAGTATGTAGGAACAGAGTATGTGCTATCATGTCTTGGTTTCTTCAAACACTACTCTGCCAGAGATTTGCCATCCTCTAGTAGATGCAAAAGAAGTACAAATCTCAATATTTCTCAGTGTGTGGCCCTAGGTGCCTCTTTTGACAGACTGAAAGATGTATCATATATTAAGTTCCTTGGGAAAATACAAATGGTGTTGCTGAAAACTTTTGCAATGTCAGTGCAACGTTAGACTGCAATAAGAGAGAAAAGTATTATGTTGTAACTTGTCAGTTCCAGTCTTTCTTTCCTAAATGAATGATTTTGTATTTGTGTTGTATTGCATAGTTTTCTGGCTGATGAATATTAATTGATGATTAACACTGCTGAATGTAATGTCATGAGATTAGATTATTTTGTGCAAATTTCTACACAATTTTATACCTGTAACACTGTGGATAGTAGGTAGAATATAGCTCCATAAACCAAAAGATCATGTTTCATTTCAATTTATCTTTGAATCCTACAAACTCCCTCCTTATCATATGAGTGTTTCCTTTCATCATTGTGGTTCCTGTGTATGGTTTTCTTTCTTACATTGTATTTATATTTCATTTCCTGCATAAGTGGCATATCTTGATACTATTGACTGTTACGGTTGGCTTAAGTAGTGTTAAAGAGGACTGATGTACGAGGGGATGTTAGTGCCTATTTCTATCATAGGTCTTAATCTGAGATAGGGATTGCCAATCCCACTCACCTTCTGGTCACTTCCTTCCTCCCTTTGTGAGTTCGCTTCCATTTTCCTCAGCAGAAACAAACAAAAGCAGCACAGGCAAGGCCAGTCACTCCCATCCTTCATGGCTTTGTGAATTAGTAAAAGTAAAATATAACTCCATAAATGAAATAATTATAATAAGCAGCACAAGCTGGTAAGCTTCTTTTCTCCAGCAAAAAATTATTAACAATAATAATAATAATAATAATAATAATAATATAATAATAATAATAATAATAAAGCACAGGCCAACCTCCAGGTGTATTGTTGTTCAGAATGCAGTATTTCAGAAAAAGGTAACAAAGAAGGAAAGAAAGAAAAGGAAATGAAAGAAAAAATATGAGGGAAAAAAAGAACAAAAATATATTTAATATAATATTTAAGAGGGGGCGGGGGGCGGCGAGAACCTGGGGACCCTCCGCGCGCTAAACGATTTAAATCGCCCGCCCGGTAATTTTAGTTCAGCCCTGTGCTCACTAGAGGCGCTATTGTGCAATTCCTGGCGATCTTTGCGCAGCCGTTGCGTACAGAAGTGAAAAATAACGTTGAGAGTCATCTCTTACTCATTCTCTTTGCAGAGCACTTCTCTTACATTGAACCAAGGACCGTGAGGGGGCCATGGAAGGTAAGATCTTCAGGTTTTCTAAATGTTGGTAGGATGATGGGAGGAACTAGGATACGGATATGTAAAGCCATATATCTGGCGACTTTAGGTTGAAAACTAATAACTGAAGGCTTGGTGCCGAGGTATTATTGAGAAATTAACTTGAAGTGTTATAGCCCTTAAATTCTATGTTTCTTGTATCATAAGCTATTGGTGGCCACTGGAGCCTACGTTATCGATGTTTTGGTTTGTGATCAAAGTGGGAGCTAGAGAATCAGCTCACGGAAATGAGATGAAGGTGCCAGAATGTTCTGGCCGTTTAGTTCGAGAAGCGATGTCTTATGTTTGCAATAGTACCCGAATGGGATGTTAATTTTATGTTCACTTTTAGAGGATTTTTCTTAACACAAGATAGCTGGTGAAGTGTATATACATAGCAGCCTAGTAGTGATATGTTCGAAATTTATATGGTACCAAGTCGAATAGTTTATGTTCATGTTAGACCTCTTGTAAGAGGAGAGGATTACCTTTCTGTTTTACTTAAGATGGATGATGGAAACGGGTCAAAACCCTCCTTTTAACCATGTTGGTTTCCAAGCTCTTCCGAATATGTTTGATCTTAATTGTGTGTAAAATAAATGTTCCAGTCAAGCTGTCCGAACTTGTCTTGAGATTATTCCTCTGGGTTGGTCCTTACGTTTATTAATCCAGATCCCTGGCCCGCTCTCCCTTGGGTCGTCCTGCCGATAGAGTCACGGTACAGTGCTGGCAGCCAGGAGCGTGGTTCGATCTGGATTTTTTCCCCTTTACTTGCGAAATTTGAGCCCTGGGAGCTCTTTCGTCTCGGTATTTCGTAACTCTGCTTTGTGTCTTGTATCATTTACACGATGGCTGCTCGAGACATTGTTTATCCGGGGGCTTTGCGGAAGGAGGAATTGCTGTATGAGCTAGCAATACGTAATTTAGAATCAAAAGGGACAGTTAAGTCCGATGAACTCTTGTTGAGGAACAATTCACATAGGAATGTTTCAGCGCCCTGTTATACTGAAAGCGAGGTCGTGAGTTCGGTATCCCTTATCGAGGCTAATCTCTCTGATATCGCCACAGTGATGGATTTTCTGGAGAGCGACGTAGCTTCGCCCCATCAACTTAAGATAGTACAGAGTCGTATGATGCATTACATTCATCGTGTGGGAGATCTGCTGTCATTGAATTAAAGGAGGAGGTGTTAAATCAGGTTCAGGATTTAAAGGTCAAATCTTCTAAACTTTTAGAGAAAGTTGAGACTTGGCCAGCTGACCCGTCGATCAAAACTAAGCCGGTGTTACCTTCCACTACGTCGGTAGTAGGCGAGTTAAATCAACCTACTCCTGACCTTGGGTCTGACGGGCAGCGAAATTCCCTCGAGCCGCATTTCTCATCTTTAGAGTGCTCTTAAAAACATCAGACTATGAGTCAACAGCCACCCTTGTCTTCGCAAGTTTCACCCTTTTCGAGTATTCCTCATCCATTGAATAACATGCTGAAAGACAGACCTCGCTATTCGGTGAATTCGGCGAGTGATGTGGTTGCATTTCTTCGTTTTCTTGTCGAATTCTTGGATCACGCTCAAGTATTTGGTTTGACGCATGTACAGATTTTGCAGGTGGTTTACCCGCATACCGTTGGCGTTCTTTCTGATAAGATTGTTAATGCAATATCGGAACAATTGTCGTTGCTTCAGTTTCATGCACACATATTAACTCACTTTATCCCCGCTAGGGCTCTTAATTCTTTTGTACAACAATTCTATTTTAGAGTGCACGTTTAAATGCGACTTTATCAGAATTTATTTCTGACATTAAATTTTATGCCAGGGTTTTCGCACTTGATTATACGGAGGAACAGGTGGTTTCTACTATCATGGAAGGGGATTGCTCCATCGTATCGTTCTTGCTTGTGTTTTGTATCTCAGCCTCGTAACTTTGCCGAGTTGGAAGCTATGGTCGTCTCTGCGGAGGGCATTCGTCATGCCGATTCGCTTCGAGTTCCCGATCCTCCTCCTTCTGCCGGGGTGTTACTGAGCGTGCAGTTACTCGTAAACCCGCCCCGTCAAAAGGATGTTTTGGCTGCGGCGCTTCTGATCATCTCCGTAATAAGTGCCCTTCTCGATCTCTTCAGGCACAAGGGCCTAGCCGTGGTTCGAGTACCGAGGTGCCGCCTAGGGTTTCGAATGTTGTATGTTTTCGCTGTGGGACCTCGGGTCATGTGGCGAGGGATTGGACGCAAGGGCCGAAAGGTAACTGACTAGGCCGAGAAAAGGCCAGGGACAGGCTCATTAATTCGCCGTCGCCTAGTCAAAAGCATTGTATGACTCCAGGTGAATGTTTGTCATCCTGTCCTGCCGAGTGTTTGCAGATAACGACCGAGAATAAGGGGGTGGCCCCATTTGTCAAGGCCGAGATTAATAAGGAGCCAGTGACGGCACTCTTAGATACTGGCAGTGTTGTTTCCCTTGTAAGCGAGAAGTGGTTTGGTCTGCATAAATTTGTGTGTAAATTTCCCGTCGTCCACCCGGATTCCTTTTCCTGTGTGGCTGCTAGTTCTTCTAGAGTTGGAGTTTTGGGAGTTGTGAAGTGTAAGATTCGTGTTGCTAATTTTTCGTGGAAATTCCCTTTGTATGTGGCCAAGGATTTGCCGTGTCCTGTAATCCTTGGATCAGATATTTTGTCTTACTCAGGCTGGGTTTTAGATATGCATGAAGGGTCCTGCTGGTTCAAATTTTGTCGTGATGTTAGAATTCCTGTATTGCGGTCTAACTCGGTTTCTTCTTTTGCCGTGGTGCCCTCTCAGGAAGAAAAGGGCTCCGATATTAGCCATTTGCCCGAGGATCAGGCCAAGCGCATTAGGGAGTTGTGTGATGCCTTTCCCGAGGTTCTTACGGAGAAATTGGGGATGACTAACTTGTTGGAGTACAAGATACTGATTCTATTCCTGTTAGGAGTCCGCCCTACCATCTTTCTCCCCCAAAAATGCGAGCATTGAAGGAGATCATCGATAAGATGTTGCATGAGGGAATAATTCGACCTTCTACGTTAGCTTGCTCCTCACCATATTTCTCGTGCCTAAGCCTCAGGGAGGTTACCGTCCGGTTTTGGAGTATAGGGCAGTGAATAAGGTGATATTGCAATCTGTTCCGCTCCCAGACTTGCATTCCTGTTTTTCGTGGTTCAGAGAGGCTAGGTATTTTACCATCTTGGACTTAAACCAGGCATATTATCAAATCCCTTTGGCAGAGGAGTCCCATCATTTGACAGCCTTCGCAACCGATTGGAACCTCTACGAATTTTGTCGTCTGCCTTTTGGCATTTTCCACTGGCGCTGCTGTGCTTAGTAGGCTTCTAGATCAGTTGTTTTCGGATATTAAATTCAGTTATCTTTATCATTATCTTGGCGACATCGTAATTTATTTGGAAACTTTTGAGGAGCACCTTGACCACCTACGCGAAATGTTGTCTAGACTGCGTAACGCTGGGCTGACGATTAAATTGTCCAACGTGTCCTTTGCAAAGCCGCAGATGTCCTTTTTAGGACATATAGTGTCATCTAATGGAGTTTCAGTCGACCAATCTCGCACCCGAGCCATTGATGAGTTCAGACCCCCGCAGAACGTTAAAGGCGTTGCCCGCTTCATCGGGATGGTAAACTTCTTCGTAAGTTTATTCCTAACTTTGCTAAGCGTGCTGGGCCTCTTAACGCCCTCTGGCGTAAGGGGGTTAAGTTTGAATGGGGTACTTCACAACAAGCGGCCTTCGAGGATCTGAAGTTGGCTATAGCTAATGCTCCGATACTTGCGATGCCCGATTTCTCAAAAACCTTCATTGTTCAGACCGATGCTTCAGCCTCGGCGGTTGCAGCTGTCTTATTGCAGGAATCCGACCTGGGCCGACGACCTGTTGCTTACGCTTCCAGGACCTTGACTCCTCTTGAAAGTAAATACTCAGTCTATGAGTTAGAGGGTTTGGCTGTGTTGTTTGCCTTAGAGAGGTTTCGAATGTATTTAGAACATGTAAAATTCGAGCTTAAAACCGATAACCAAGCGTTGAGCTGGGTCCTGGGCAAGCCTAGGAAAACGGGCCGTCTAGCTCGGTGGGCAATAAGAATCTCGGCGTTTCAGTTCGATGTACGGCACATTCGAGGCTCGGACAATGTTGTGGCCGATTCTCTTAGCCGCATGTTCACTGGTCAGCCTGTTCAGGATGATGACTCTTCTGACCCTGAATGCCTAATTTCATTACCCCTTGCTGGAGCGATCCTGACTGATGCCCCGTTGTTATACCATGATCTTGCTAAATTCCAAGTGGAGATCCTACCTTAGGGCCTATTGTTCAGCAGTTGAAAGACGGCGAGATTGTTAACCCATATGTGTTAAGGAACGGTGTCCTTTGCTATCCCTCCCGCTCTGATCACAAAATGAAAGTAGTTGTTCTGTCGGTATTAGTACCGATGATATTTAAATATTTCCATGAAACTCCTTTGGCTGGTCATCTGGGAGTGTTTAAGACCAGGGAGAAAATTCGAGAAAACTTTTTTTGGAAGGGGCTTGATGCTGAAGTCCGTGAATTGATCAAAGCGTGTAAGATTTGTAGGGTAAGTAAGCCTTCCTTAAATACTCGGGTCGGCCTGTTGTCTTCTACCCATGCAACGTCTTTTTATAAATTATGTTGGACCCCTCCCCAAGTCAAGGACGGACGGCAATAGATTTATATTTGTTTGTGTCGACGGCTTCACTCGTTTTTCTTGTTTTTTCCGACGAGATTAGCCACGGCAGAATCCACCATAAGGTGTTTAAAAATCATATTTTCATCCTTTGGTCCGAGCCAGTACTTGGTGTCCGATAATGCGAGGGCGTTCACGTCGAATTTATTCAGGAAGTTTTGCTTTAGCCTGTCTATTACCCCTGTGACAACGTCCCCGTATTACCCCCAACCCTCTTATGCGGAGAGAGTCAACCGTAATTTGCGGTCCGCTCTCATCGCCTTCCATCATGACGATGTTTTGAGATGGGACACTTCATTGCCATGGCTCGCTTTCGCATTTAATTCTGCTGTACATGAAGCGCATCAGTTTTCTCCTGTGTCTCTTATGTTCTATTTCGTTCCCAACTGTCCACTCTGTAATCTTTGGAACATTGATGAGCTGTTACCAGAAAGGATTGGCCCCCTTAACATCAGGGCAATTTGGAAAAAGGCTAAGGAAAACCTTAAGGGGTCCTATGAGAAGAAGAGAGAACGTTACAATGAGGGGCGCTGACCGACCAATCTTGCTGTAGGAGATAATGCTTTTGTTAAGAATTTCGTGCCTTCCGGGAAGCTCGCTCCTCGATTCCGAGGACCGTATGAAATTATTGATTTCTTAACTTCGGTCACCTTGTTGGTAAAGGATCCGGAGACGGAGAGAGTCTTCCGAGTTCACCTTTCGCAGGTGAAGCCTGCTTAGAGTTTTTCTTCGGTACTGCTGCGTGGCAGTCTGTCTCGGCTACGGGTACCCTTGTTTCATATGGTATGAGACTTTAACCTGGTTATCTGGGGAGTTTTGACTCAATTTCATTCTAGGGGATGTGCTCCCCTCCTTAGTTAGCTTAAGATTGTTCCTTTTTTAAAAACTGGATGTATTATTTAATGTGAGTCCTCCCGGAGTCCTATCGTACCCGTACTGTTCCCATGCCCCCCGGTCCGATTACCTGCACTGCCTTGGCCCCCTGTACTCTGTACCGGTGGATGGATATCTTTCGACTCCTTTGCTGGCCTTCTGCTTTATTTTACAGTGGACTGGAGTATCCACCTATGCCCGCTGCTCCATGAGAAGGGCCCCTTGTGTCTGCAATTCTTGGCAAACATCGACTCCAACCGCCATGTCTTACGGCTACCTAGTTCAGAAGGATTGTTTTCCAGCGTCTGATTTGCCTAAGGAGGCTCCGAGACTGTCTGCTACTCTGGCCGTTGTCCTGCGGCTGAGTGCCATGCATGCTGCTCAACGTTTGGTTGGGTTGTATCCCAGCTATGTGTGTTGCCAGCCCTGGTGGCCCACCTTTCCCTGGCGATAGCTGGGGACATCTTCACTGAACTTAATCTACGTGATTTTCTTGCCATATCCCGGGATAATCTTGGCAAGGACTCGCTCCTTCATTTTTGATGTACAGCAAGAATGCTAAGTTCATATATAATCTTGGCAAAGACTCGCTTCTTCTTTTTTATGTGCAGCAAGATGTTACTTTCATATATAATTATTTATTGTAAAGCAAGAATACTATTTTATATCCAGCAAGTATCCAAGATAATGAACTTTACGAGGCTGGATTTTGTGTGGAAAACCGTTTTCCAACCCTGGAAACTTACATTATCTCCTCTTGCTACCTCCCTTTTGAATAATACTCGAACCCCGCACTCTGCTCATCTCTTTCCTCCCGCTCCACTTTAATATCCACTCATTCTACACGCTGCGACCTACTTTCGAATAAGATATCCTCTTTAAGCTCAGACTGAGTTCATTGCTTGATGATGATGATGATGATGATGATGATGATGATGATGATGCTTGTTGTTTAAAGGGGCCTAACATCGAGGTCATCAGCCCCTAATGGTACGAAATGAAATGACAACAAAAAAATCAAAATCATCCACTGACCAAAATAATAATAAAAAAATCGTCATGAAGAAAATGGATGGACATGAACCAAAAAACAACAAAACGAGCAAACAAAAAAAACAGTAGATCCAACTCAAAAAAAGATCATACATAATTTATTACTGACCAAGGGACCGCTCATGAAGCACAATCCTGAATCGAGGATGCTTGATGTCTAAAGGAGTCCAAAATCCAGGTCTAAGGCCCCCTAGAATGGTACATGTCGCGAGTAAAGTAGAACCATGGTATTTGTCATGTTGGGGTACTAATCAAAAGTAGCAAAGACTCATGGTGTTCGTATAGGTAACGCAAACCTATGGTGTTTCTCACACAATGGCGCCACTCATAGCCAACGCAAACCGATGAAGTTCCTCACCTAGGTGTACTAACCACACATCCCGTGGTGTTCCTCACATAGTGGGTACTAATCACAGGCAACGCAGACCCACGGTGTCGCTCATATAGTGGTACAACTCACAGGCAACGCCCAGACCCGCGGTGTTGCTCACATGGGTACGACGCACGGGTACTGGAAAACCCCCGACCAGGCCATTGATGCTACAAATCACAAACCCATTTCGTACCGAATATAGTGGTACAACTCGCAAGTACAGCCAACCCATGGTGTTCCCCGCGTGATGGTACGAATCAAAAGTAGTTTCATGGTTCTAATTCAATCATCCCTTGGTCGCCCTTTTTAGTCGCCTCTCACGACTGGCAGGGGATACCGTGGGTGTATTATTCGTCCGCGTCCCCCACCCACAGGGGGTAAGGAGAGAGAGAAAAGAAGAAAAAAGAAGGGATCCGTCACTTCAAAAGATGAAGTAACGGATGAAGAAAGGCAAGGGCCACGAAGGGCGTGAAATGAAAGACTCCCTAGGCCTCGAATGCTCTAATACCGTCGGGGTCGGAAAAGAATAAGAGTTGACCAAGGGAGGTCGGACAGGATAGACGAAAGTGAGGAGCCTGGCACAAGTGGAAGCAATGCCAGGACTCAGCTAAGGGCCCCGTGGTCGCCAATCCACACTCCAAAGTTGAGAGCCCCTTGGGCCCCTGTTAGTCGCCTTTTACAACAGGCAGGGGATACCGCGGGTGTATTCTACATGTGCGTCCCCCACCCATAGGGGATTTGAATTCATTGCTCCTGGCTATGGTCGCACATACCTCTGCCACTTTCCGACAATGGCGCCTCATGCGCTTTCTCAAGACAGTGCAGTGCATTGAAGTGTTGTGTTACCTCGATTTCTCAATTCAATAGTAGTTTTTCTTCACTCGTTATTCATGTATTTCTTTAGTTCTGTTACTCGTATACCTAGTGTTTACTTACCTGTCGTATTATGTCTTATATTCTTAGGCACACAAGTCGAATCAAATCAAAATCAAAATCTCTTTATTTGCAAATGAGGTGTTTACCTCGGTGGCAGATCGTACACTAAAATACATTATTGTCAAGCACTAAATATTAAATTAACAAGAGAATAAAATTTTCCTATAATACAATATTATATAATTTACGCTAACAATTTTTTCTATTAAACACACAGCTCATCCTTAATAAATTTACATTGTTTACAAAATTCTACTTATAATATCTCCTGTACTACTTACAAATATAGTCATCTGATATACAGTATGTGGAATTACTTCAAATGATACTGTACAACTGGTATAATATTAAATTTACATTGCATTTATTTACTTTTTCTTTTCTTTACCCATTCTGGAACCTAAGTAGCATAACGACCTGCTGCGTCTTAACCAAGGCCCCTTTTACCACCACTTTTCAGAGTTCCTGAAGGGCCTTCACAGCTACCGTAGCGGTCCCAGGGCCCTCGAAGTCCCCACTGTACTTCACCCCTACAGGCAGTCCCCTACGTTGGCTGTCCAAACTCCTTAGACCAGGGGATGGATTTAATTTATTCACACACATTTTTTATTTACATTAACCTGCACTGGTCGAATGCCCTCTAACATTTCATTTATTTTCTCTGTTGCTGTTTATTCTCTTCTTGAATATCTGTACAGATTTTGGAAAAGGATCAAACACTACCCCTGGTAAACTGTTCCACTCCTTCACACCCTTCCCAATGAATGAAAATTTACCCCAATCGCTTCTGCTAAAATTCCTTCTAATTTTATATTTGTGGTCAGTCCTGCCGATATAATTATTTTCCAACTGAAGCCTCTCACGGATATCTCCCCATGCTGCTTCTCCTGTATAGGCTCTATATAAACCTATAAGTCTAGTTTTCTCCCTTCTCTTACTTAAAGTTTCCCTCCCTAGTTCCTTTAACATTTCTGATACACTACTCTTTCTCCTGAAATCCCCTGTTACAAATCTTGCTGCTTTCCTCTGCACACTATCTATTTCTTTTATTAGGTATTCTTGGTGAGTATCCCAAACATTGTTTGCATATTCCAATAATGGACGAACCATACTTAAGTAACTTTTCTCTTTTAATTCTTTGTTGCATCCTTTAAGTAGCCTCATTATGACATGTAACGATCTGTATGCTTTCCCAACAATGTCATCCACATGACCCTTCCAGTGCAAATTACTTTCAAATCTTACACCTAAGTATTTGCACTTGCCATCTTTTGGGATAACTAACCCATCCAAAGTATATTCAAATTCAGTTTTAAAACTCCTGTTTGTAAATGTTGTAACAGTTGATTTGCCTCCATTAACCTTCATGTTATTCTCTTCAACCCATTGTTGGATACTCTCAAGGTCCCTTTGTAATTCTGAACAATCCTCAATGGTATTTATTTCCCTATAAACAATTATGTCATCTGCATACAATCTTATTTTTGATGTTATATTGTTCCCTAAATCATTTACGTATATTAAGAAAAGTAACGGACCGATTATACTACCCTGTGCAATTTCCTTCCAAACTTTCTCTTCCTGCGATACGTTAATTCCTACTTTGACTTTCTGAACCCTTGAATTTAGAAATGTTTTTACCCAACGTGTAACCCTTACGTCCAATCCTATTCCCTCCAATTTCTTTAAGAATATTCCATGTTCCACTCTATCAAAGGCTTTGGAAAGATCTATGGCTATGCAATCTAACTGGCCTCCTGAATCCAACTGATCTGATATGTCCTGCTGAAATCCCACCAGTTGTGCCTCATAAGAAAATTTCTTTCTAAATCCATACTGACTCCTCATGAACCAATTTTTATCATCACATATCCCTCTGATGTACTTTGATATTAAACTCTCCAGTATTTTACAAACTATACTGGTCAGGCTGATTGGTCTGTAGTTCTCTGGTTTCCTTTTATCACCCTTTCCTTTATAAATTGGTATTATTATAGATTCCTTCCATTCCTTTGGTATTACACTATTATTTATAACATAGTCAAAGAGAAATCTTAAATAAGGCACTATGTACCACCCCATTGTCTTTATCACCTCCACAGTAATTTGATCACTTCCTGCTGCTTTTCCTTGCTGAAGCAGTTGGATTTCTCTGAAAATATCTTCATTTGTGAACGAGAAGCTTCTTGTTTCCCTCTGTGTCTATCCCTGTGTAACTTCTGTTTCGGTTTCCAACTCCTGACAATCATCTACTGAATCTCTAAATTCCCTACTAAAGAGGTTTGCTTTCCCAGTATCTGTTAAATAGTGTTCACCCCCTTCTCCCACCATTGTAGGAATTTGGATTCCTTTTTCTTTTTGATTCCTGATATATGAATACAGCTTTTTCCATTTCCCTTTGTGGTCATTACGCTCTTGAAGAATGCCATTCATATAGTTCTCTTTTGCTTCCTTTTTCACTCTATTCAGTTCCCTCATTAGCTGTTTTCTACTTTCTCTACTCTCCCTACCTTCTTTGATTTTCCTGTTTACTATTCTACATTTTCTTTTTAATTTTCTTATTTCCTTTGTATAATAAACAGGGTCTGAGGTCATTTTACCCTTCTTAACAGGTACAAATCTCTTCTCTCCTTCCCAAACGATTCCTTTAAATTTAGCCCAAAGTGTATCCACATTACTCCCTTCACTTATCCAACAACTGAATTGTGATTTAAGGCAAGTCCCAAATTCATCAACTTTAGTTTTTCTGTACAATTTCTTGTCTTGTGTGACCCTCTTATTAAGCCTTTTTGGTACCAGTCCTACATCCATTATTACAGCCTTATGGTCACCTATTCCTTCAATTACCTCAGTTTTATCAACAATTTCCCATGGTTTAACCAAGAATACATCTAGTAAGTTATTGAGACGAGTCGGTTCTTGTACTACTTGTGTAAATCCTCCCTCCCAAATTAACTTATTTGCTAGTTTCTGTTCATGGGCTTCACTTGCAGCTCCATTCCATTCAACCTCAGGCAAGTTTAGATCTCCCCCAATTATTACCACATCATTATTATTGTTTTTATGAGTATAATCTATTATTTTCTCAAATATTTCCATGTCTCTTTCCTCTCTTCCAGGCCTGTATGTTCCTATAATTCCCACCTCCTTCATATTATCACAAATTAATTTTATCCCTAATATTTCATCCCTTTCATCGGTAAACCATTCATGTGAACAATATGTTACCTTCACCAGAATAAACACCCCCCCTCCCTTTTTATCTCCTCGGTCTCTACGATAGACTGTGTACCCTTCTGGAAATACTTCTCTATTACCCACCCCTTCTCTCAACCACGATTCCACTCCTATCACCACATCAGTCTCATAAGATTCCATCAATGTACTGAATTTTAATTGTTTATTTACTACACTCTGACAGTTTACCAAGAGCAATCTCAGACCCCCTTCCTCCCTAAAAATTGACTGTTGCAATTGGGTAACTTGAAATTCCTTAATTTCCTGAGTTTCATTTTCTAGTTGGCTGAGCCAGCTTGAAGTACAGCTGGCTCTTTCTACTAGTTTTCCTGGTCAGTATTATAACTCAAGGGAGTTGCCTTTTTTACAGTACATATCTTATGATTAATAAAATCTAGAACAATATTTGCTATCTTTCGTTTACCTGAATTGTTTAGATGAAGGCCATGCTTTGTGTCTTAGTGAATGACTTTCTTACATGTGCCGCTAATTTGTTGCGTTATATACATTCGATTGTCTGTGGTTTTACATGATATGGCTGTATATTTATTATTATCTTGCTCTAATTCTTTGTGTATCTTCTTCTCCTTTTGCTACGATTGATACGAATGAACTGTCTTTAAGTTTGTGCTATTATTTTCCTCAAGATGAACTCTGTTCTTTTGTGTGTATATCGTAACTTATGGACATATATTCTATAGCGGAATTTCCATCTTTGCCCATTTCTATATATTATATATATTGCTTATCTCTGTATGTTGTTTTTCTCAATAAATGGGGTCTAGTGGGGGTTTTTCCTCTCCAGGGTGGGGTGAGTGTCTCTCTCTGGGGTGCCTCTTGTGGTCGCGGTTCTCTTGCGCCAGCGCTTTCTTGATACTCCTTCCTTTTCCCAGCATGTACAGTACATGCCTTCTCTTGTTCATTTTTCACGTTTCTTCATTTCTTTCTATGGCCGAAGAGCTCCCTCGTTGAGCTGATGGCCCGCTTTCCCTCTTCTAGGGAAAGAATTGAAATAACCTATTTTATGCTTATGCTTATGCCTCCACGGTATGCACTAACTTTGCGTCTTGGGAGGTGTGCTAAGTTCCAACTGACAAGCCCAACTTAGCATAAAAGGATGAAATGCAGGCAACCAAGAATGAGTTAGCTGGAAAATTTATAATGTCCAATAATGGACCATTATATTGGTATTTTAAATTTACTCATTCAGGACAAATATTTTAAGTTCCCTATGGGAATCAACATCTATATTAACTTTTGCATGTCGAATGATATCACGCTGAATTCATAGTTAGATTTACTCATCAGTTCATCATTCTTTGTAGCATCTCCTGCATGCTCTGCTTCATGGTGATGAAGTACTAGCCTTCCCTTCAACTGTGCTACATCATAACAAAGATTACTGGCTTCACTGACTGAATTTGAATTTTCACAGAATCACATGTGTGGCATGTATCTTTTTGTGGGTGATGGAAACTTAAATTGATATCACATCTGAAGACTCTCCCATACACCAAATGACAATTCATCTTCTGAACATAACCTTCTTGTTTAATGTTTCAGCAAATAGCTTGTACATTAAACTCAAATTTAGATTTGTACTAGTATACAGGTACGGTACTTCTTATTTTAATCTTTCCCAGTGTAGTGTCTATAAACTGCAGAGAAGCTCTCAGTGTGTTCTCTAATACGATGTACAGTACTGGATGAACTTTTATTGTATGGCTCATGCACTTCTCACTGGTCTTTCATTGTAACTATCGAGGTCATCGGCCCCTAATGGTACGAAATGAAACGACAAAGTAAAAGTTAAAAATCATCCACTGACCAAAATAAAAAATGTCATGAAGAATGAATGAATGAATGATTGAATGAATGAATGAACATGAATCTAAAACAATCAGTGGATCCGACTCAAAAAAACTATCATAGTTAATAGTATTACTGACCAAGGGACCACTTCCAAAGCACAATCCTGAATCGAGGATGCTTGGTGTCTAAATGGGTCCAAAATACAGGTCAAAGGCCCCTCAGAATGATACTTATCGCCAGTAATGTAGAACCATGGTATCTGTCCTGTTGCGGTACTAATCAAAAGTATCAGAGACTTGCGGTATTCCACACATTATTGTACTACTCAGAGGTTATGAAATTTGACGTATAATACAGACCTATGTTTTTCCCACTTTGTGGCGCCATTTACAGGCAACACAAACCTATGGTGTTCATCACATAAGAGTACTAACCACAGGGACCTTCCGCTATCCCATGGTGTTCCTCATATAGTGTGTACTAATCACAGGCAAGGCAGAACCATGGTAGCTATCATCCCATGGTCCTGCTCATATAGTGGTACTAATCACAGGTACTGCAAAAGCCGACTGCACAGTGCTCCTGTGTGCTACTAATCATAAACCTATTTCGTACCTAATATAATGGTACTACGCACAAGTGGTTCTCCGCACGGTGGTACTAATCACATGTAGTTTCATGGTTCGAATGCAATCATCCCTTGGTCGCCCCTTTTAGTCGCCTCTCACTACAGGCAGGGGATACCGTGGGTGTATTATTCGTCTGCCTCCCCCACCCACAGGGGGTGTGTATTTGGTCCGCGAGAGGTATGTTATTTCCCTCAAGTCCGCCGGCAAGCCGGTTAGGCCCCCCTATCCGCCACCTGGGACGCGCCACGTGGGAGTATCACCTCTCCCCTGCTACGCCTGCATAGCAGGTTCGTGGGGCAGTGCGCTATGAATTTTAGCACTGCGTACTTGCAATGTCTTCATAAACTTGACTTTGCATACCTCCGAGCCCCTTTCCGTAGATTACTGTGTGTAGTATTTTAGGCTGTGATTTCTTGAAGGAATGCCTACATGTATTACTTGCCCGAGGCTGACACCTTGGTATTTTATAGAGTCAATAATCTCTGCTGTTTTGTGATGCCCAAGAATTGCTGTTGTAAAACTGGTCAATAAATTATTTCTTACCATCTTTCAACACTTGAGTATGGCAGTCCTTTGAACATTTAGACTCATAGTCAATAAAGAGTTTTTCAGGAACTATCCTTCCTTTGGCAGTTGTGTATGCCTTTCCTCTAGTTTATTTGACCTGCCTAATGGTTTTCTTCCACTTTGTAAGCACTCTTTATTTCTATTCAATGGGAATAAATGTTGGGGCTGCATTCTCTTCTCCCTTTTCTCTTTTATTTTCTATTCAATTTTGCTTTCTTTCTGCTCATTCATTCCTTTGTCTTCTTAGTGCTATTTTGTTGTTCTGCATCCTTATTTGACTGAAAAAGTTATAGAAAATATCTATAAATGCTACAATTTTGCATTGAAAACATTTACCAAAGTGGACCAACTCCAAATACATAGCAACGACTATTGGAAACATATGCCAAACAGGACCGATTCCGATGAAAGCACCACAATGAACTCTATTCATGGGATTGTACAACTAATGCAACTAAACTATTTATTCTTTGGATGCAATGAATCAAGTACAGTAACACTGGATTTTAGATCAAAAGAGTAGCTATGAGTGTCATGTGTAAACATGCCAGAAGCTTGGTCCACTTTCGCAAAAGAATAGACTATCTGTTCCTCATACCTCGAAATATACCTAGCATATTTACTGTAAAATATATTGAAAAACTTGCAGTAGGTTCTTCCCATTCTTCGGGTTCATACAGGTCTGAGGAGCCAGGACTGAAGTCATTCTGGAGACCTGCTGTTTTTCTACAATATTTCTTGATAGATCATATCCATCGGAAGCTATTTTCCTTTGGTGTTTGTTTCATTCTGGCGGAATGAAATCAGCATAACCAATCTTATGCCACAAATACTTCATAAAGTCAGTTCCACTTGGCTAACTTTAGACCACTGAGGTAAAACAGATATATTAGTATCCACATTCATTCTATACCAGTTTATGAAGATATCTAATTTTGGCACTTGTTACATTTGGCATGAGAACATCCACATGCCTTCCATCTGGAAGGTATGTGTCGGCACCAGCAGATACACCTGTTGGGAAACCTGCATGGTCCCATTTTAGGAGGAAACCCTATCTCTGAATAGCATCGAAGAAGCACTTGGCATCCATCACCTCGTCCATTGACATCACAGATATAAAGAGGCTGGCCTTATGAGAAGTAAACATTACAAACTGTAGTTGTGACAGGTAAAGAAATACTTACTGCTACTGCATCCAGCTAGGTTCTTAGTGAAATCACTCTGAATGAGTGAACGAGTGAAAACAAGTGAAAATACCATTTCCATCAGAAGACCAGTTAGCATAATCCTATTCTGTTCAGTATAATCTAAAGTTCCTCAAGACTCTATGATGACCCAGTCAGAGATTAGGTACTCGCTGCGAACTGACAGATTAGCTGGTGCTGCTCAGTCATAACCATTACAATTTCACTGTAACAGTGCTATAGTGTAGAATTCACTAAGATTTTAGGTTGTAAGTGCTGAGAAATTATCCTACACTAACATCTCCATCAGTGGATGAATATGTTGCTTGATATCACCAGACGAGGTGGTGTAATCCTTGAGCTTTTGAATGATTTTCAGGAGGAGGTTTCCTCCTACACGGGAGCATACAGGTTTTCTAGCAGCTGGATTTTCTGATGCTGACACAGACCCTCTGGATGGACGGCATGTTTCCCCATTCGCAGGAAGGGACCGTTTTGTAAAGGTGTCTTTTTTCCCCCACCCTGTTATCTTGTTTAGATGGGCTGGGAGATGGATTCCCAGCCCAGGTCGACGATGTCACCTCCGCCAGCTTGAACACAGCTTTTGCCGACCTCTTGACAGATGGAAACTTGCCCTTCTCCCCCTCTTGTGCCGGTTTAGGTTTCCTCTCTGGCACATGCTTTTGTGTGATCGAAGGCTGGGTGGATCCCACCTTCAAGCTTTTACTCTTTGCGGCATTGATTACTGGAGCAACTGTCATCTGGGCAAAATGATCTTCAAAGCTATTTGTGAAACAAATGATTGAACCTGGTGAACTCTTTGCTATCACACAATTGCAGGGGCATTCATGGAATTAAACTTACAGCTTGTATTCTGGTAGGAAAGACCATCCTGTGTCTTGATCTCATGGATCTTCTTCTCACTGAGATAGCCTGGACTGTTTTTCTCTCTAGGAGAATGAAGACCAGGGCAGTTGGTGCACCTGTTGGCAGGTGTGCACTCTTCTGCTCCATGAACTTCTCTTTCACATCTACCACACACAGACTGATTCAGACAATGAGATACCATGTCTTTGAATCTTTGGCATTGATTAGCACCACAAGGAAGGTGGTATGTATGGCCTTACATCGCAACATTAGGTTGTTACCTTGACTTTCTCTGGTAATGCTGACAACTTCAAGGAGACAATGGAGGTACCAGTGGCAATGTGTTCACCACAAAATTTGCACAGAATGCACCAGACATGTGTCATGCCATGGTGCTTCATGTCTTCCATCAACTCATATCAACATCCAAGATAAATTCATAGTGGAAGATCATTCCATGAACCAGATTTAAGGGTTTGTTCTCTTCCACTTTGATGGGGATTTTGCCAAAGTGGTTGCACTTGAGCAACTGATCAGCCTGAACTGCAGAGCACATTTCCAATAACAAGCAACCATTGCACATTTTCATTAACTCTCAAGTTCACCATAGACATCTTTGATGTGCCTACTGAACAAGATAGACTTCACCAGCTTAAAATCTTGCCCTTCGTTTCTGGTAGCAACCAGGAACCTAGGGAAGTTGGACTCTATGCTTTCACAGGACACTTTTTTCAGGTGGTTGACCCTCTGAGGCAATCAAAAGTGACTGATGCTGATGCTGGTTGTTTTAAGGGACCTAACATCTAGATCATTGGCCCCTGATGGTACAAAAAAATGAAATGACAAAACAAAAGTTTTAAATCATCCACTGACCAAAATAAAAAATGGCATGAAGAATGAATGGATGGACTTGAACCCAAAACAAACAGTGGATCCTACCCAAAAGCTACCATAAAGAAACAGCATTACCGACCAAGAGACCACTTCTAAAGCACAATCCTGATGATGATGATGATGCTTGTTGTCTAAAGGGGTCCAAAATCCAGGTCAACAGCCCCTCATAATATTACTTAGGTGTACTCATCACGGGCGAGGGTAATCCCGTGGTGTTCCTCACATAGTGGGTACTAAGCGCAGGCAACGCAGACACACGGTGCCATTCATATAGTGGTACCAATCACAGGCAATGCCCAACCCGTGGTGTTGCTCACGTGGGTATGACTCAAGGGTACTGGAAATCTACAGTGAACCACTCTCTGCTGCTACTAATCACAAACCTACTTCATACCTAATATAGTGGTACTACTCGCAAGTACAAGCAACCCATGGTGTTCCCTGCATGATGGTAAGAATCAAAAGTAGTTTCATGGTTCTAATTCAATCATCTTGGTCTCCTCTTTTAGTCACCTCTCACGACAGGCAGGGGATACCGTGGGTGTATTTTTCGTCTGTGTCCCCCACCCACAGGGGGTAGAGAGAGAGAGAAATATGGAGAAGAAATACGGGATCCATCACTTCAAAAAATGAAGTAACGGACGATTAAAGGCAAGGGCCACGAAGGGCGTGAAAATGAGACTCCCTAGGTCTCAAATGATCTAGTACTGTTGGGGTCGGAAAAGAACAAGAGTTGACCAAGGGAGGTTGGACAGGATAGACGAAAGTGAGGAACCTGGTACAAGTAAGTGGAAACAATGCCAATACTCAGCTAAGGGCCCCATGGTCGCTAATCCACACTCCCATGTTGAGAGCCCCTTGGGCCCCTTTTAGTCGCCTCTTACAACAGGCAGGGGATACCGCGGGTGTATTCTACATGTGCGTCCCCCACCCGCAGGGGGTAAATCAAAAGTTAAAGACTTGGGTGGAGGACCACCCTGGACAGGCTTGGGATGTTTACGTCCTGCCATGCCTGAAATCATCCTACCTGAATGCTACCCACTCCCATCAGGGGCCTCTGTAGCCGAACCAAGCAGACAAGGCAATACCCACCTGGTTCTAGCACGTATTGCTCGGGATCTGATGTTGGTCGATGCGTAATGTGGACCGACTGACGCAATGAGTACCAAGGCTCCCTTCCTCATATCATTCATAACAGCATCTACCCCATCTCATACACAGAGTTGTAAATACAGATTTAAAAAATTGACAGTATTTTGTTTTTCTGGCATTTGGCTGTGTGAGGGCCTGCGTTGTCAGTTGGATATACTGCTGAGTAAATGGCACCCCTACCCGATGGGTTGGGGTTATTGTCTGGGCTTTTGAGAGTAGTCACTCACATATGAGGCCACTCCCGAAGCAGCACGCAAATCAAATTTTGATTCGGTCTACAACCAACCTCAAGAAGGAATAGAAGGAAAAGGTGGGGGGGGGGGGGGTACTGATGGGTACATGACCCTTTTATTCACCTTCTATGACAGGCAGGGATTACCTGTGGATGTATTCATCCCATCCCATCCCATCCCATCCCATCCCATCCCATCCCATCCCATCCACAGAGGATACAATGCATGGTTCCAAAGCCACAATCCATTTCCGCGGCAAGGTCGCCCCTTTTGTCGCTTCTTAAAACAGATACCGGTAGGGGATACGTTGTATGTATTCTTCGTCTGCATCCCCCACCCACAGGGGCTAATTTCAAGAGTAAGTTTGGAGGAGATAAGTGATGGAAAGAGGCCAAGAGGGAGATGAGAAAGTGATGGGCAGACCAGATTTCAGAGGATACTGGAAAACGACATATGGAGGTGGAAACCCTATACAAAGTAGAGTAGTGGAAGGAGAGGATCAAATGGAGGTTAATGATCTTCTGCCTGGCCTGGGAATCCCTTGAATAAGAAGAAGAAGAAGAAGAAGAAGAAGAAGAAGAAGAAGAAGAAGAAGAAGAAGAAGAAGAAGAAGAAGAAGAAGAAGAAGAAGAAGAAGAAGAAGAAGAAGAAGAACTATACACCTCAAGAAAAGTTTTGAATATTGTCGGATTAGGCATGTTATTTACTTTTTATTTTTTTGCTATTTGTTTTATGTTGCCCCGACACAGATAGGTCTTATGACAACAATGGGATAGGAAAGGCCTAGGAATGGGAAGGAAGTGGCTGTGGCCTTAATTAGGGAACAACCTCCTTGCACCTTCTTTTCATTTGCTGATAATTTTTTCTGAAGTACCAGTATTCCATTTTATCCCTATCCCATAATTGCCATGCTTTCTTCATATTTTCCACTGATTCATTTTCTGACTCATTGGCTGAATGGTCAGCGTACTGGCCTTCGGTTCAGAAGGTCTCGGGTTCGATTCCCGGCCGGGTCGGGGATTTTAACCTTAATTGGTTAATTCCAATGGCTTGGGGGCTGGGTGTGTGTGGCGTATTCAACATTAGAAATCATCCTAGGTAGGGTCCTCATCTTCACAGACATGCAGGTCGCCTAATAGGCCGTCTACTAGTAAAAGACCTGCACCAGGCCTCTCCGGAGGCCATACGCCATTAATATTACTGATTCATTTACCCTCTATTCCACCATGGGAGTCCCCTTCATCTTTCACTCTTTCAGCTATTCTGCCAGAAAAACTCTCAGCATAACTTTTCTCGGTAGCATGGGATAATAGAGTTGTAGACGCTTGACACTTCTTTTCATGTACTTTTGTGGGCTGGTGTTCACACACTTCATTACTGATGAGGGAGTTAATAATGAAACCATAGCCATCTCATCAATACAGCTTGATATCCTACTCGCTGCTAAGCTGTGAACCTCTTTTTCCATTTGATAGTTCTATCACACAGGGCTGATGCTATTACTAAACTTATCCTGAGATGATGGGTATTTCTTGCTAATTGTCCATAATGACAGGCTCCTTGAAGGTGTGCAAGGGTTTCTTTGATGATGATGATGATGATGATGATGATGATGATGATGATGATAATGCTGATGCTTGTTGTTTAAAGATGCCTAACCTCTAGGTCACCGGCCCCTAATGATACAAAATGAGATGAAATGTAATGACAATTTAAGATTCCAAAATTCATCTGCAGACCAGAATTCAAAACTTGATGATGAAGAATGAATGGATGAATATGAATTTAAAATAATCAGCAGAACCAACTCACAATACTCCAAGTTAAAAATAATTCCAAAATCAATCCACTGACTAGAATTCAAAAGAGACAGTGATGAACAATGGTTATGAACTTAAAAACAATCACTGCGACCTTCCTGGAAACTAACTAAAACAATGATGTATACTGACCAAGGGGCTGCTTCCAAAGCAAAATCCTGAATCAATGATTCTGTTTGTCTAAAGGTGTCTACAATCCAGGTCAATGGCCCCTCATAATGGTACTAATCGCTAGTAAAGTAGAACCATGGTATTTCTCATGTAGCGGTACTAATCACAAGTAACGCAGACTCACGGTGTTCCACATATTGTGGTACTATTCACAGGTAATGTACTACGCACAGGTAATGCAGACCTATGTTGTTTCTCACATAATCACGCCACTCATAGGCAACGCAAACCCATGGTGATCCTCACATAGTGGAACTAACCACAGGCACCTATACTATCCCATGGTGTTCCTCACATAGGTGTACTAATCACAAGGACCTATACTATCCCATGGTGTTCCTCACATAGGTGCTAATCACAGGCAATGCCCAGACTCGTGGTGTTTCTCACATGATGGTACTAATCACGGTACTTTAAACCCATAGTGGTCCACCCATGTTGCTAGTGTTCATAAACCTACTGTGTACCTAACATAGTGGTACTACGTGTAAGTAAAGTCGACCCATAGTGTTCCTCGTATGATGGTACTTATCACAAGTAGTCTCCATAGTCGCCCCTTACAAAAGGCAGGGGACAAAGTGGGTGTATTCTTCATCTGTGTCCCTGATCCACAGGAGGCAAAAGCATCCTGGCATTCATTGCTCATAAGACCATAAAGTTTTAGTAGCCATTTATTATTTGGTGTTTATTTTTTGTATTCTTCTTTCCTTTCTGAGGTAAAGAACATCAAGAATCAAACTCCTTTTCTTGAAGCTGTTTCCATAAAACTTTTCTATGCCTTTCTATATAACATTATGATCAAATCACTTGTGTTACACACATTGATGTTACCAGCTCTAATAAAAGTGTTGATATCTCTTCATTTCACCCTTGTAATGCTTAACAGTTCCAGACTAAAAAATTAGGATAACAGCATAGCTTCTTCACATATATTTATTATCACTAAAAACCACACTCTACCTAGTACAAAAGGAATCCCAGAAAATCAAATGGCACCCTGTTTCTCCAAAGAATGATGATGATGCTGATGCTTGTTGTTTTAAGGGGCCTAACATCGTTGGTCATCGGCCCCTAATGGTACGAAATGAAAGAACAAAAATTACAAAGGCATCCACTGACCAAAATAAAAATAAAAAATGTCATGAAGAATGAATGGATGGACATGAACCCAACAAAACACAAAACAAACAAACAAAAACAAAAACCAGTGGATCGGATTCAACAGAGAACGAAAATAACATTATTACCGACCAAGGAACCACTCATAAAGCACAATGATGCTTGGTGTCTAAAGGGGGTGCAAAATCCACGTCTAAGGCCCCACAGAATGGTACATGTCGCGAGTAAAATAGAACCATGGTATGTGTCACGTTGGGGTATTAATCAGAAGTAGCGAGGACTCACGGTGTTCCACAAAAGATGGTACTACTCACAAGTATTGTACTTCGTACAGGTAACGCAGACCTATGGTGTTTCGCACACAATGGCGCCACCCACAGCCAACGCAAACCGATGAGTTTCCTCACCTAGGGTACTAGTCACGGGTGCCGGTCCCAAGGGCCCCGTGGTGTTCCGCACATAGTGAGTACTAATCACAGGCAACGCAGACCCACGATGTCGCTCATATAGTGGCACAACTCACAGGCTACGCCCAGACCCGCGGTGTTGCCCACATGGGTACAACGCACGGGTACTGGAATCCACCAGGTGAGGCTTTTTACTGCAACGAATCACAAACATACTTCGTACCATGTTGGTGATACTACTCGCAAGTACATGCAACCTATGGTGTTCCCCGCATGATGGTACGAATCAAGAGTCGTTTCATGGTTCTAATTCATTCATCCCTTGGTCGCCCCTTTTAGTCGCCTCGCACGACAGGCAGGGGATACCGTGGGTGTATTATTCGTCAGCCTCCCCCACCCACAGGGGGTGTGTGTTTGGTCCGCGAGAGGTATTTTATTTCCCTCAAGTCCGCCGGCAAGCCGGTTAGGACCCCCCTATCCGCCACCTGGGACGCGCCACGTGGGAGTATCACCTCTCCCCCTGCTACGCCTGCGTAGCAGGTTCGTGGTCTCCAAAGAATAATACACATGAAAAACACTTGAAAACTAGTTACCAACATGAAAAAATTTGTCATAGGTTGCTTTGCTCCCCCCTTCCCATTTTGAAGCATATTATGAGATATCTGTGTCATACTAGGATTATGTTTAACAATTGTGAACAACCTGTGCAAGTATTTTTCAATGCAAATTGGGGAGGAGACACTGAATTGAGAAGATCAGTGAATGTGTATATAACTTTTTCTCATGTAAAATAAACTACACTTCAATCAAATACCTCTTCATCACAATCCAATAAAACTATAAAATCTCTTTAGTTTGTTGCTTGATATATTCTTAGTAGACAATTCTGCGGCATTTCTTTTTGATGCTATATACACAAGCTCAGTGAGACCTTTCTCTACTATTTTGCAAAATTGCTACTGCATTAACAGAATCTTTTTTACAAGGAGTATCCATAAACCTTTCCAGCCCTAGCTCTGATAGCAAATTTTTCATCCAGGTTACTTCTCAAGTAACGTCTGCCATTGCCATGTGTTCAGCAACCATGGTTCATCTAGCAATACAACTCTGTTTATAGGCCTAACTATACCAAGAAACTGCTCCCCTTGTAGTAACATAAATTCACTGATCTTCTCAATTCAGTGTCTCCTCCCCAATTTGCATTTCAAAATGCTTGCACAGGTTGTTCACTATTGTTAAAACATAATTGTAAATCTCTAGTATGACACAGATATATCATTAGATACTGGTATTGAAAGGAGCTGAAGTATTTTATGTTAGGTTTTTTACAATTTTGGCTAACTTTACTTACTTACAAGTAACAACTCTCATTATTTTTCTATATTGAAGATGATGCTAGGCATAGAATCTCAAGGATAATTTAATATAACTACGTATTCAATACTTTCCACTTTTAATGTGGCTTGAATCTACATGAATTTATGTAGATATCAGGACAGGTACATGTTTCACCCATTATTTGGGCATCTTCATCCTGTAGAAAACCTTTAGGTCAAGGTTTGGGACCTATTTAACCATATTATATAGTATTATTTATGAACGTCAATAATCTCTTAAGACTAACATGCCAGGTTAATAATTTTAAAAATGTGAACAAAACATAAATGCAGGTAACATAAATTAAACTAAAATGGATCTTCTTCCTCTAGTATAATTCTTGAGAAAAGAGGATATTGATACTATGTTAAAGGAAAGAGTTCCATTTTAGTTTTGAACATATTTTCAAGTTAAATAGAGTAGGACTGACAAGTTTTAATTGTGTAAAATCACCATTAATTGAAATTCATATTTTCATTCACAACAATCTTGACCAGCCTACATATAACAATCAGTTCTAAATCTCTGCTTGTGGTTGACAACACATTCTGACATTAGTTACACTACACCAAGAATATGAAATGATATAGGTGGGTCAAATGAACCCCAGTATGTAATATCCTCTTTACCCAAGACTTATGCTAGAGGAAGAAGATCCATTTTAGTTTTGGACATATTTTTAAGTTAGATAGAATAGGACCAACAAGTTTTAATTGTGTTAAAACACTGTTAATAAATTTATGTTATCCATAGTAATGTTTTATTCACAATTTTAAAATTATTATCTTGGCATGTTAAGTCTTAAGAGATTATTAATGTTCATATATAATAGTATATATGGTTAAAAAGGTCCCAAACCTTACCTAAAAGTTGTCTACAGGCTGAAGATGCCCAAATAATGGGTGAAACAGGTACCTGACCTGATAAGTCTACCATAAATTCATGTAGATTCAAACCACATTACACGTGGAAAGTGTTGAATAGGTGGTTTCATTAAATTATCCTTGAGATTCTATGCCTACACTGCAAACACAATGACAGGTCTTGTATTACTTGACAAATATTGCAAGCTTTGTACTGCACTACGATAGATGGTACAACCAAATTACTGTTCAACATATTCATCTGCCATATACCTGCTTGGAAAAATAGTTCTACTGAGTTCACAGCTATCCATGGAAAACTCAGGAAGAAATTTAGGAAATTTGTCTATGTATGACCTTTGAGTTAACATTATCCCTTCTTCGGCCTCTTCTATTTCAACATTATCCTTTCTTTGGTCTCTTCTATTTTGATTGACTACTATTTTGTGGCTTTCCCTAGATCTTTAAACTTTAAGACATCTGCCAACCTTATTCTCACCATCCTGACTGCCTCTTTGTTGCCTATCACGATTACATAGTTAACATACAAACCAACGATACAACTCTCCTTTCATCCACACATGGTTCTTTGACACATCTCTTAAAATCTAGCTTTCTTTACTGCAATTTGGTAATTCACAGATACTTTTATTCATTTCACATATATAGTTCTGAACTTCCTGTTCTATGACCAATCTTGGTTGTTCCGTGTATATAGTACAACTGATTTCACTATTTAAGTAAGTACTAGTTACATTCTGATGTTCTAATAATGTTATTTATTTTATATCCCACTAACTACATTCATGGTTTTTGGAGACACAGAGGTACACTAGCTTTTCACTGGGAGTTATTATATGTGTTGACAAATCTACCAACACAGGGATGACATACTTGAGCACTTTCAAATACCACCAGACTAAGTTGGACTTTGGAAGCAGCCCCTTGGTCAGTATACATCATTGTTTTAGTTAGTTTCCGGGAAGGTCGCAGCGATTGTTTTTAAGTTCATAACCATTGTTCATCACTGTCTCTTTTGAATTCTAGTCAGTGGATTGATTTTGGAATTATTTTTAACTTGTAGTATTGTGAGTTGTTTCTGCTGATTATTTTAAATTCATATTCATCCATTCATTCTTCATCATCAAGCCCACACCGCCTTGAACCATTTCCCATCCCTCCCACCTTCCACCACTTATGTCACTTTTCTCCTCCGTATTTCCCCTCTCCTCTCTCTTGCTGATCTACTCCGCATGACGCTCACTCCGCCAGTTGCATTCAATACAGCAAGTTTGTTCCACATAGCGCAAGGTTCATTGGGTTCTGATTCCATTGAGACTACTTCTGTTTAACACAGCAAGTTTTCATTCCACCATTGAACATGTCCAACTCTGTCAACTTTTAATCTTATGCTGGTCTCAACGGACAATTTTCCCTCTACGCTAATGTGGTACTCACATCTAGAACTTTCCAGAAACATACGACATCGTATATACCAGATATAACTTTAATTGTGCAACACAGGAGTAACCGTCAACCAAAGACTTTCTCATCAGGAGATTTTTTGTGACCTCACAAGGATTTTATTTGTCAATGTTAACGCATCTTTGTTACTTTTATCATAATTCGTGTATATGGTTCTCACTTTTGTATGTCATTCCACCACCATCCCATCCTTCTAGATCCTCTCTCATTTCTCCACATTACTTTATTCTATGACTATGTCTTTTGCTTTTATACTTTGGCTAGGCTGATGATGGTCCACAGTGGACCAAAACTAGTACCTACTAATATCACTGTAATGTTTTTGTAAACATCAAATGATTTTTAGTATTGAGAAGGTGGAACATTAAAACTTTGTATTTATTCCATGTGGATGTGCTAAACATGTAATATTCCAGTGTAAAACTTGAGTAAAAACAAAACATGTGTCCAAGATTTTACACAAATGTTAGGATAGCATTGCTCATAATTAGAGAAGCATTGCAATGATTTTATGAATATTTTTTTGGTGTTTTATTTATTTTATTTGTGTATTTTTTTACTTTGTTGTTATCCTTTTTGCCATAAATTAATATAATTCAATTAACTTAAATTCATTATTACATCAATGTTCACTAAGGTTTAGAGCAGGGAAAATAATAGTAAAATGCAACATATTCCTAATCTTTAGCATAACATTGGTTTAAAATGACACAGGCCAACTGGCACGGTGGTATGTTATATATACCACCTTATACCACCCACACCAAAACATTTAGAGTCAAAATCATTAAGCGAGCTGTAAGTTTTATTCCTTGAATGGACATGTTAAGCCACTAGATTTCGGTATTATAGCACAGAGTCCACTAGGTTCCTCCCACTGTGGGTGGGAGAGGTAAAATAACACCCACAGTAACCCCTGTCTCTTGTAAGAGATGACTAAAAGGGGCCTCAGGGGCTCTTAACTTGGGAGAGTGGATTGGCAACCACAGGGTCTTAGCCAAGTCCTGGCATTGCTTCCATTTAGTTGTGTCAGGCTCCTCAGTTTTGTGTGTTCTATCCAACCTCCTTTGGTCAAATCTTTTTCTTTTTTGACCCCGACTGTACAGTATTAACTCTTATCTTTCTTTATCAGGATCTGAGGACTGGTTTGAGGCCCACTCAGGAGCTATCTGATAGTGAAATAACGGGTCTGATCTCGAAAGCCAAGAATAGCGGTTGAGAGGATTCGTCATGCCGACCACAGGGCACCTCGTAATCTGCAAGCCTTCAGGCTGAGCAGCGGTCACTTTGTAGGTCAAAGCTCTTTGGGGATATTACGCCATGGGGTTTGGTTTTCGTTTGCTATCAGACGTAGTGATAAAAGAGGATCTCAAAAATACATCACTTGAAGTTCAATTACTTGGGAGTTACTATTAAATTAATCAATTTAATAATTAATTATTAGATATGATTTGAACAAAAAGGCATCCCTCAACTGTTTCTAGAACTAACCACCCCTGCAATAATAAGTATGCCTGACAAAAACAACAAAAGTCGGTGGAGATCAGTTGTTTCTAAGGATGTTTAAATACACCAACTCCATGTACTATCAACTGCTGTGGGACAAAGTTCTGCACACCGGAGTCTCTTGAAATACGGTATTCAGAAATTGAAGCGGTTTTAAACGGTTATTATTATTGTACTGGAAGGTACACCTCAACCCCGTACATTTAAAAGAAGCACCTTGAAGAACGCTACCTATCATATAAAACTTGAAACATCTAGTACAAGAAGTTGGGACATTGATCAAAAGATGTCACTACTAAATGATGGAGTAATATGTTATTTAAAGTTTCTTAAAACTGACTGGATTTCTTTGTTTTGTTTTGTTTTGGTGTACCACTAGTTGCAACAACTATTTCAAGAAATTTGGTCTTTTTTCCATAGATGTCTCTATGAAAGAACTGAGGTGCAAACTCTGGTGCAAAGTGGAATAACTAGAGATTTAAGGAAGTTTTTTTGTTTATAGGTTTTCTGAACTGAATTGACTTTTCTTATTTTTGGTACTTCAAGGTTTGCAACACTTCTCATTCATCCCGCCAACATTGGATTCTAACCAATCATAAATTTTCTGTATTTATTTTGCAGCCAATCATAGGCTTCTTGTAACTTTTTTTTTATCAAATAAAAATGAGAGGGTGTGTCTGGATTTAATCCAGAGCCTTCTTGAAGCTTCATCTTGGGTATAAAAGCTGACGCCTTTTCAAGTTAACTGGTCTTATTGATCGCCGAATTACTGAGTGTGTGTGTTAAGAGAGGAGACGGGGGTCCTCATTCTTCGGCAGGCAGATCATCAGCCCAGGTAATGGCCACCAGTTTTCTATCTCTGTAGTTATCTCCGCAAGCTGAACTCGAGGGGAAGGTTCCAATCTTTAACTATGTAACCATCAATTCCTAAAATGTAAACTTTCTTCTTTCTCATGTGAAATTTCATGTAAGTCATTAAGACTTGAACTGTAAATCAGTGATAGAGAGTGCGTTACCCTCTCGAGTTCCCCTTCAATTTATCTTGAAGTGACTACGATTTTGTAACCGTTTTTCTCCTGTAAATTACCAAGTAACTTGTTCTTCTAGTCACCTCAGTGGTTGGGATTAGCCTCTGCATCGTCCGGCTGCAAGCCCAAGTAGGGTTTTTACCTTGGTTTTCTAGGAGCGCAAGTGTACGCCTCCATACATTTTCAGTTTGGGCCGGTAACTTAACCTGTTCTTTTTCACGATGGCCCAGTAGAATGGATATTAGATACCCCTGTGTAAACTAAAATTCATATAGTATTGTAAATTGCAGGTTGTGCCTAGAGAGATCTAAAGGTGTAATTGTACTAACCAGACACACTTTTCCGTCTTGTAATAGTTAATGGCTGCCTTGAGTAGGCCGTAAGAGTTTGGGAGCGCTGTCTCCCTGGTAGAATTTGTAGAGCATTTAAGCTCTTTTGTAGTTAAGTAAGAGATATTTGTGCACTATTGAGTGGTGTCTTTGGAAGGCCGTATATTGTAACCATTGGAGCAAAGTGCTCTTGAAAATTGTGTTTTGGGAGATTTCTCTCCTTATCTAACTAACTAAATGCAACATTTGCGATGTTGGGACCTTGTAAATTAGGAGCTTGAAGCTCAAAATTGTAAATTACCAATTCTCTGTTTCTCTATTTTTGTACCAACTACCTATGTACCTGAAAGCTTGTTATTTGTTGAAATTTAAGATCTGAAAAGAAATAATATAACCTTTATTTTTAAAATTTTAAATTTATCTTTCAGTTGCAAGTAATATATTATTCACAACTTTGAGATGACGTAATACCACGCCCCTCCAAGGCACTCCGCACTTAAAGCTCAACGTCTCTTTAGTGCTCGACCAACAGCCTTTGCTATGGTATGTCGCTAACAATGTAAAGTTTATATGTGTTATTTTCATACTCTCACACTTGTTTTTTTTATTTTCTTTTATCTTACAGTTGATCTCAGCAGGGCTCCATTTTAACATATTTTGAAATTCAATTTGACGACACACTCATTTGGACTTAAATGTTGTAAATGGTTTTAACACTGATGATGGACCCTGAAGTCCGAAAACCGGTTATGTAATAAAATACGATTGTTGTGATTAATAATAATAATAATAATAATAATAATAATAACCTTACGTTGTTCTGTTATATTAGAGATTTAATAACACAGCACGCCACGCTGCCAATCATGCTAGTACAATACATTCGTCCACATAGGCTTAGCTGTAAAACTAGGCCAAGTCCATATGTGTGTGTGTGTGTGTGACATTCCACTCACAATCTCACCAAGATGTGAAGAAAATCGACAGCAGAAGGGAGAAGTACCCTACTATTGTACTATATTCGGAAAGTGACAAAGAGTGTTTTGAGCAATTTGTACCGAACGTTATTTCTTTTGAAGAAATTTTACAGCCTCTCAAACCAGTTGCACCCCTGTGGGTGGGGGACGCAGATGAAGAATACACCCACGGTATCCCCTGCCTGTCGTAAGAGGCGACTAAAAGGGGACCCAGGGGCTCTCAACTTGGGTGCGTGGTTTGGCGACCACGGGGCCCTTAGCTGAGTCCTGACATTGCTTCCATTTACGTGTGCCAGGCTCCTCACTTTCATCTATCCTGTCCGACTTCTTGGTCAACACTTGTTCTTTTCCGATCCTGGCGCTATTAGGTTTCCGAGTCTCTCATTTTCACACCTTTCGTGGCCCTGGACTTTCTTCGTCCGTTACTTCATTTTTCGAAGTGATGGACCCCTTCTTTTTCTTCCATTTTCTCTCTGTTTAGCCCCTTTTGGGTGGTGAACGGAGACGAAGAATACACCCACGGTATCCCCTGCCTTTCGGAAGGGGTGACCATGAGGTGATCGAATTAGAGCCATGCGACTACTACCTACACGCGGGGAACACCATGGGTCGCTTTTACTTACGCGTAGTACCACTATGTTAGGTACAAAATAGGTTTGTGATTAGTAGCAACAGAGTGCGCTGTCCGCTTTTACAGTACCTGTGATTAGTACCACTAAATAGTGACACCATGGTTTGCCTTGCCTATATGAGGAACACCACGGGGTAGTACGAGTCCCTGTGGTTAGTATACTTATGTCATGAACACCATTGGTTTGCGTTTGCGCCGCGATGTGCGAAACACCACAGGTCTGTATTACATGTGTGTATTTCATTACCTGTGAGTAGTACCATAATGTGTGGAATACCGCGAGTCTACGCTAATTTTCATTAGTACCGCAACGTGACAAATAACATGGTTCTAATTTCCTAGCGATAAGTACCATTATGAGGGGCCGATGATTTGATTTGGGACACCTTGAGTACAAGTATCATCGATTCAGTATTGTGGTATAGAAGCAGTCCTTTGGTCAGTTTTACGTCAGTTTCTGTGAATGTGAAGCATTGTGGGTCACATCCGTCCGTCCGTCCGTCCGTCCGTCCGTCCGTCCGTCCGTCCGTCCCTTTAAATAACAAGCACCATCATCAAACCAGTTGTACATTTTTCGTAGAGTTTGGATTCACACGTGGTTATTTGAGGTGGAAGGTATCAAATTTGAATTGGTTATTTGAAAATCCGTCTCTTATTTCGTAATTGTCATGTTATATGAGAAAATGAAGGTTGCAGCATAGGTGCATCATTCTATGCAGAAATCCCGCAAGTCTGATGAAGAGAATGGATGTGAGGACACTGGGAACTTTGGGTATGGTTTCGAAACTCTTCAAATCATTGATTTGCGGGATTTCTGAACGTAACTATGGTTGACTACAACTTCTGGAGACCTCTACTGCTCAAGAATCTGTCCTGTCCATTGAATTCAATGAGAAAGGAGTGCCTCGGGATATGAAAATAAAGTTTCAGGTGTCATAGTACAACTGTTTCGTGTATTCTAGGGATCACTTGGTATAGTTAATACTACTCAGTACGTTGATGGTCTTATAACTTAAAACCTCATGTTTCTTGATGATGCTTGATGATGCTAGTTTTAAGGGGCCTAACATCGAGGTCATCGGCCCCTGATGGGTCGAAATGAGACGAAATGCAATGACAAAATACAAAATCCTTCACTGACCAGAATTCAAAACGTGAGGACGAAAAATGAACGGATGGATGTGAAGTTAAAACAATCAGTGAAGACGACCCACAGTGCCTCAGTCTCAGAAACTGACGGAAAACAATAGTAATACTGACCAAGGGGCTGCTTCTATAGCTCAATACTAAATCGATGATGCTTGCAAGCTAAAGGGGTCCAAAATGTAGGTCATCGCACTCTCATAATGGTACTTATCGCTTGGAAAGTAGAACCATGGTATTTGACATGGTGCGGTACTAATCAACAGTATCGTAGACTCGCGGTATTCCACACATTATGGTACTACTCACAGGTAATGGAATTCGCACAGGTAATACAGACCTATGGTGTTTCACACATAGCGGCGCCATTTACAGGCAACGCAAACCTATGGTTTTCATCACATACGTGTACTAACCACAGGGACTCGTACTATCCCGTGGTGTTCCTTATATAGTGGGTACTAATCATAGGCAAGCCAGAACTCTGGTGTCGCTCATATAGTGCTACTAATCACAGGTACCGTAAAAGCCTGACCGCACGGTGCTTCTGATTGCTACTAATCACAGACCTATTTGGTACCTAACATAGGGGTACTACGCGCAAGTAATAACGACCCATGGTGTTCGCCGCGTGGTGGTACTAATCACAAGTAGTTTCATGGTTCTAATCCAATCATCCCTTGGTCGCCCCTTTTAGTCGCCTCTCACGACAGGCAGGGGATACCGTGGGTGTATTATTCGTCTGCCCCCCCACCCACAGGGGGTATGTGTTTGGTCCGCGAGAGGTATTTTATTTCCCTCAAGTCCGCCGGCAAGCCGGTTAGGACCCCCCTATCCGCCACTTGGGACCCGCCACGTGGGAGTATCACCTCTCCCCCTGCTACGCCTGCGTAGCAGGTTCGTGGTCAGGTTTCTTAACAGTACTTGTGGTGCCAGAAGAAAAGAGCGTGCAAACGGAACCTTCTAATATACATAAAATGGAGAATTTGAAAACATTGGAAGTATATATACCGAATGAAGGGGAAATTGAAAGATTCTGGAAAACCGTGTATGACTGAGATATCACTGGCAGAGAGACTGGTTAAAAAAAGGTCGTTCAATGAAAGGATCCCTTCACAGCACTCAGAAAGAGAAGAATAATGTCCGCGAGGGAGGTTTCAATGGAAACCTGGGAACATCATTTTGAAAACATACTCAACCAGCAGCATAAGGAGACTGGAAACGAATTTTCTCCATAAGAAAGAGTAGACACACCCTCCCCAATCACTACAAAAGAGATAGGAGGGGGGTTGTATTCTGCCCGAAGGCAGGTCCGAACCTTCGCAGAAGGGTGCCCGAGCCGGAGTTTACGTACGGTAGGATGGCCAGTTCCTTTCCGCTCCTCCATTCCCTTACCAACAGCGCGTGGCAACCCATCCAAATCTTGAGCACGCCAAATGTTTCTTAACTTCGGAGATCTCACGGGATCCGGTGTTTCAACACGGCTACGGCCGTTGGCACAAAAGAGATAAAACAAGCAAAAAATAAAAAGGCTCCAGGACCAGACGGCATATGTGCCGAACACCTCAAGGATTCTTTTCACATAATGGAAGAGTGCTGGATACGCTTACTTAACAAATGTATCACAACTGGAAAAATCCCAGAAGCATGGAGAAACTCAACTATAAAAGTACTTTTCAAAGGGAAAGGTGACGCCAATGATCCAGACTCATACTGTGGAATTGCACTTGAAAATATGCCATATAAAATGTTCTCAAATATCTTAACAAACAGACTTATGGAAATTATAGACCCAGCTCTCCCAGAAAATCAGTTAGGCTTTCGGAAGGGGAGAAGCACCCAACACGCAATCACTTACCTGATAGAGCAGATACAAGATGCCATACGAAACCCTAGAAATAAATATTATACAGTCTTCATAGACTACAAGAAAGCTTTCGACAACATAGACAGACAGATACTCGTCCACAAACTTAGACAGGTGGTTGGGGAGACTAACCCACTTACAGAAATAATAACACATATATTGAGTCACAATTACATTAAAATAGGAGTCACATAATCAAACAAAATACTACAGACAAACGGTGTTCTTCAAGGTGATCCAATGAGTCCTACACTCTTCAATATTATGACAACAGATATCACCTCAGTCGTCGAAAACACCTCAGCTACTCTAATAATGTACGCAGATGACATGGTCCTAGGATCAGCTGACATAAAAAAATTACAAGAAGTGCTATTAAAACGCGAAAGATGGAAAGAATCAAACAGTCTACAAATAAATCAACGGAAAACAAAAAAATGACCTTCAGGAAAGGAGGGAGGAAAACTCCGAAAGACACTTTGGCTCTCCACGATGAACCACTAGAAGTTGTCTCAAAATTTAAATACTCGGGTATCACCCTCCAAACAACGTTGACATCTTTCAGAGTACATGTGCAAGAAAGGGCAGCTGAAGCAATAAAAGCAACATATAACATCAAAAATCTCCAACTTCTCGCAACCCGAACAGGAATGAACCTCTTTCAAACTAAAATAGGCCTAATGCCAATAGCTACCTACGGACTCAGCATAATATGGGATACTCTTACAGTAAAATACCTCCTAACGCTAGAAAAAATTAAGGCCCGATTTATGAAAAAAGTGCTTGGAGTAGGAATATCAGCACCATAAAGGCTGACCTACGTTATGATGAAAGATAGCCTTCATAGAAGACATGAGGTTGCAATACCAAGACTTATGAAAAAACCTACAAAATATTGCTTGAGAAAAGGAACGCTATCTGGAGCGAATTCTATACAACTGATACCATATTGACAGATAACTGGCCAACTACAAACTGAGACATGCCTTCACGCGATTTTCAGCGCATGGTTTTCACCACAAGCTATGCACCAACAAAATATTTCACATTCCAAGTGGGGATTTTATATGCGAACTTTGTAACAATCAATGTAACCGGTATCATGCTAATATGTGGAAGAAAAGACAAATATCACTAACGAAACTGTGCAGTGATTAACTATTAGTAAATTTCTTTTTATTGTATCTATTGTGGCCTTTTGCTGCAATAAACCTTTCATTCAATTCAAAATAGTTTCTATGTTGTGTACATTCATAAAAAAACAATTTTGTTAAGTTTTTAGCGATGTTTTTACTAAATGACATGGAAATTATTTTCTAGACGAATATTGTAATTCAACATATTATTGTAAGAAACATGTGCCATGTTATGGTAAAAAATTCTTCATTTGTTTTTGAAATCCTGCAAGTCATGAACATTTAAACCAGTCTTGCATTAATTGTAATACCCGGTATTTATACAAGCAAATTACATATCTCCATGGCATGCTGAATCAAGATGAAAATTTTAGAAGCAATAAAAGCATTTAAATTTCTCTACGTAATCAATTATTCCGTTTTTCTTATTTTCCCACAAATTTACAATTCTTGACTTGTGGGGTTTTAAAAATAATCGATTCGTTTAAGCCTAGACAATGATGGTGGGCGAGGAAGGAAGGGGGAAATCAGCCAGGGACAATTAAATATTGACACACAACATATCGTACTCCAAATCAAATAATGTATATATTTATATAGATTAAAAATTAACATAATTTTTTCTTATTAGACCATGACTAGAATGGATATCTTTGGATAAGCATACTGACGTAAGCCAAACTTGTGACAGAGAGTTGATGTTGCAGTCTATGGATAGACCACGTGTTTAGTCTTCTCTTTGGGATCACGGAGTAGTTTCCTAGGTGTCTAGCTATTGTCATTGATCTACATCATATTCTAGTTTTATCAAACAAAACAAATCGAACAACGTCACCTAGTTCACTTTCCTGGAGAACAATAAACGTGCAAAAAGGGTTCCACATACACGGCAGAGTTAAATGAAACAATCCACGCATGCGCTGCGCTGGCGGGGAGCTCGAAGGAGAACACATAAGCTACAGTTTCACGTCAAGATTATTGTTCAATAACTCACTGATATTTATATCCGTTTTCTTATCTGAAAATTATATCGAATATCACAATTTTTTTTTTAACATTCAGTAAATTCCTGTGATCTTAAGCTGTATAATACACTGTACTGTCTTTGAATTACTTTTTAAAACTCTTAAAACACACATTAGAATTTCACCACTCACAAGAAAGTAAGTAAGAACAAAGTTTTCGAACGCTTTCAGA
Source organism: Anabrus simplex (assembly GCF_040414725.1). Taxonomy (NCBI): domain Eukaryota; kingdom Metazoa; phylum Arthropoda; class Insecta; order Orthoptera; family Tettigoniidae; genus Anabrus; species Anabrus simplex. The sequence continues at coordinate 70,597,277 of NC_090268.1, read as the reverse complement.
CGAAGTAATTAGTGTCTTTCTTTTGAACATAATGTTCATTTGTCTCGGTTTCATTGGAGCTCTACGGAGGGCAAGATTATTTTTTTAAAATATTTATTTCAGCTCAGCAAACGTGAGTTCGTCTAAGAATAAGTTACGATTACATCTGAGATCAAAACACAGGTCACTGTTTTCTTCTCCTGTTTATAAATCAGTACACAACATGTTGTAAATAATTTGAAACACTAAAGGGCAGTTCATTAGTTAAAACATTTTATCGGATTTGAAATGTTTTAAAGCATCAATGCTGCTTTCTTTGTGGAATACATTATAATCTGTTAGGCATAGTAACCGAATGTAAACATATTGTTTAACGGAATCGATTCATACTCATACTGATTCTTTAACCATTATTAGGTTGAAAATATTCATCAGGCCAAAATTATTAAATGAATCTAAATATATACATGTAAACATACCGCAAGGAATGGCAAAGCACACACTAATACGAAAAATGCAGGTAACCTAATGTTTAGGTTTGAACAAACTGTTCAGTATAGAATACAGACCATGAACGAAATAAGAGGAACAGAGAACGTATTTTCATAAAATTAAAGCAGATAATAATAATAATAATAATAATAATAATAATAATAATAATAATAATAATAATAATAATAATATTTGTTTGTCCAACTCTTATCCTATTTCTCTACGCGGTCGGGTATGAGGTGAGATGAATCTGTCGTGGCAGGTTTTTATGACCGCAGGCCTTTCCTGACGTCAACCTCATCAGAGGAGTTAATGAGATGAAATGAACGACGTCATGTATGATAGTAGGAAGGGAGAGGGGAAACCCGGTGCCGGCACATAGCCTACTCCTGTCGAATAGCACCGATGGGCCTGCTCAAGGCTTAACGTCCCCATCCCAACGGACGAATCACCATCAACAGCGTCATATCCCTTCACTCCATATGAGCACTGCCGAGAGGTTTGGAAGTTAATCCAGGCTTATGGCACGCAATCTAGTGATTAGAAATTGTATACCACCACCTTCCCTATCCTGCCGGCCAACACCTCTGATGGTGAAAATTATTTCGACCAACGGGACTCGAACCGGCTAACCACGGTGTCAGATCATTTAGTCTTCAACGCCTTAACGATCAAGGCCACCCGGCGGGCTAATAATAATAATAATAATAATAATAATAATAATAATAATAATAATAATAATAATAATTGTACCGGGTGGTACACCTCCACGTCGCTAATTCAAACTTTGCGCCAGTTGAAACTCCCCTACTGGAGGAAGTCTGAACTTTATCTAATGTGTTAATTTTCAAGTTTCTCAGAAGATGTCACTACTTGGAAATTTTGAAGTTTCTGAACTGGGTCGTTTTCGATGTATTTTGTTTTGCCTGTAGTAAGAAGTGTGAACTTTCTCTTCTAGAGGACACTACTGAAGAACTACAATGGTGCACCCTAGTGCGAAGTGAAAGAACTGTTTTTTGGAGAAATTTTTATTTCAAAAGTTTGTTCCTTGTTAAATTTCTTTCTGTTATTGTTTAAGTTGGCTGTATAACCCTTTCTTTCCCCTTGTTTTGAATTTAGCCAATCCCGAATTTCTTTAATTAATTTATGACCAGTCAGGTGTATCTTCCTCAACGGGGATATGTTGCTTAACCCTAGCCAATAAAATTCTTGTGGGAGGGTGTTCTCATTCCTGAAACGCCTCGAACTTTCCGCGAGAGTATATAAACTGCTGATTTTCGGGTCTCCGCGCCACTTCAGTAACATCTTTCAGTGTGTAAAGTACGTAGCAGAGGGCGGGAAGCGCCTCTTTCTTCGGGCAGCAGTTCATCCACAAGGTAATGGCCGTTTAATAACTTCTTTTCTTGCTAGCTCAGCAGTTTAACTCTCGGGGCAGGTCCGAAGCCTTTTACCATGTAACTTTCCCTTAAAATGTAAAGACACTCGGTATCTATTCTATCTGTTTAACTATAAATTGGGATGGAGAGTGCTTAACCCTCTCGAACTCCCATTCATATTGCATTGAGGTGAACTTATTTTCTCAACCGTTTCGTCCTTAAAGTAATGTTAATTGTTTCCTTCTATAAGTCACCTCTTTAGTATGGGAGTAGCCCTTGCATTAGCGGCCTAGTGCCAGATTAGGTTTTAAACAAAATGTATTAGGAGTGCAGCTTCGCCTCCTCTCAAATTGGTATTTTAGAGGCCGTGTAATTAACCTTTTCTCACTTAATAGGCCTCAGTAGGTTGGGTATCTTTTACCCCTGTGTCTATGTCCTTGGAGGACAGCTTGAAAGTTGAGTTTGGTGTGGCCTTTGATAGGCTTAAATTTTGAGAGCGAGTGGCTCTTTCTTGAAAATTGAGTGTTGTATGCCTCGAGGAGGCTTTACGGTGTAATTTCGAGCTAGTGCTCCTGGGCATGAATGGGGTTCTCTGCCCCTCTGTTGAAACTTGTTTTGGGGTAAAGCTGGGCTAATTGCTCAAGAATCGTGAGTTCGGGGCTCGAAGCCCAAATCCTGTAAATACTGTAATTGTATTTTTGTTGCCTTGCTACTCTGTACCTGTCATGCTTGTTATTTCTTGATTTTGAAAAGAAAATATAACCTTGTTAAATTTTATCTTAACTTTAATTTCGTATTTTGAGGCCCGTTCACCCCCGCACCTTCTTTCACCTCTGCTGTTCCACAGATACCTCGGAACAATAATAATAATAATAATAATAATAATAATAATAATAATAATAATAATAATGTCCGCCTCTGTGGTGTAGTGGTTAGCCTGATTACCTGCCACCCCCGGAGGTCCGGGTTCGATTCCCGGCTCTGCCACGAAAATTTGAAAAGTGGTACGAGGGCTGGAACGGGGTCCACTCAGCCTCGGGAGGTCAACTGAGTAGAGGTGGGTTCGATTCCCACCTCAGCCATCCTCGAAGTGGTTTTCCGTGGTTTCCCACTTCTCCTCCAGGCGAATGCCGGGATGGTACCTAACTTAAGGCCACGACCGCTTCCTTCCCTCTTCCTTGTCTATCCCTTCCATTCTTCCCATCCCTCCACAAGGTCCCTGTTCAGCATAGCAGGTGAGGCCGCCTGGGCGAGGTACTGGTCATTCTCCCCAGTTGTATCCCCCGACCAAGAGTCTGAAGCTCCAGGACACTGCCCTTGAGGCGGTAGAGGTGGGATCCCTCGCTGAGTCCGAGGGAAAAGCCGAACCTGGAGGGTAAACAGATGATGATGATGATGATGATGATAATAACAATAATAATAATAATAATTGCTTTACATCCCATTAACCACTTTTATGGTTTTTGGAGACGCCGAGGTGCCAAAATTTAGTCTCGCAGTAGTTTTCACTGACATGAGGCTGACGTATTTGAACACCTTCCAATACCACCGGACTGAGCCAGGGTCGAACCTGCCAAGTTGGGGTCAGAAGACCAGCGTCTCAACCACTCAGCCCGGCACAGTAGGTAGAAAATGCAAAACCAATGTATTCTGAAATAACCCTCCTCATTCTAAACAAACATTTCAAGCACTTATTAGCTCTTTTCACTTTTGGTCTTGAAGCATGTTTACATGTTCTACTTTTTTTTGTTGGGAGTATATTCCGCTTGTCAAGGATCTAATGCCCTCTTGGTGTGCTTCAAACAATTTATACACAATTTGTACTTCATCACTATTATACTAATAATGCAGTTATCAAGACATTATTTGGAGAATTAATTTTTTTACACTATAAATTGAACCGCACTAGTGTCCATTTAAATGTCACTAACTCTGTCAGCTTTACGAATTTAACGTTCAGTATCTAACCTTTTTTTCGCAGTTCTCTCATTTTAATTAATAACTATCGTTGATGTGGCAGGGCAGTTATCTTCTTTAAAACATACTGTGTCGTTTTTGGTACGAAGGACCTGCTACGTACCTTCCAAGAAGTCTTTTAGTATCAAGACACATTTTTATGGAAGCGAATCATGTTCTGAGGGCGTCTATGTTGAGTATAGACTCTATTGCACTTACATTAGAATTCAAGACGGAAGTACACATCCCTCAACTGCAGACACAGTCATTCACTGATGAATATTACCTTCTGCTTGATAGTCTGGGGAGAAAATATCGTATTATAACTTTGATAAGATTTACTTCATTTGAAAGCTGTGGAATAAGTCATGTGTCAGGTCTGGCCAACAAGTCGATCGGAATTGATTGGTCATTCACGATGTAAATATAGTTTGGTTGCGTCCAAAAAGTAACACTAGAATTTGAATTACCTGCACGATTACAGAAAACGAAGCCATTTTTGTGGGCGTATCACTGGTGAGATTCACAGAGTGGGCAAAAAGAAAGTGTCCCGAAAAATATTCATACGTCACAGGAAATGCTGGAATCCGCGATTTCGATGCACCAATCGGGTGCTGTCACATTTCTGTGCGTGCGCATCTCCCGAGTACGTCGCTGTGTTATTGCGTGTGAGTGAATGAGGGGATCAGATGTGTTTAGTGACCAGTTGAATGCAACACAAAATTGTGCTCACGATTAAATTCATTGTCGAATGTTAAGCGAAGCACGATTCGTGGAGAAACCTGTGCGGAACTTTTTGCCCTAGAGTTTAAGACTGGAAGTGTTTTTTTGGTAAAAACCTCCAGCAAAGTCTGCAATGCAAAATTTAGTGGCAAAATTGCGCGAAACGGGTTCTGTAGTGAATAAAAACCGTAACTATCCGAAAAGAGTTCGAACACCAGAAAGCTTTGCTCGAGTGAAGGAAACCCTGGAACGAAGTCTGACAAAATATCAACGCAAATGGGAATTACGAGAGCGCCGTGTCAGATGGTTATAAAAAAAGTGAACATTACTCATGATTAGTTGTTGCGTAATCTACTCTGTGCACAGCGACTCCCCAAGTGAGGAAATCTTATGTCATTGAGCAGGTGAAGTTACATATTTCTAACAACAATAAATAGTTTCTACCCTCATCTTTATGGCATATTTTATGTTACATGTAATTAATCTCATAATAGAACCGCATTGAGGACAATATATTAAAATTATAAAATCCTTTTAATAACAACCACCTACTCAATACATTATATTACTCATTGAATTATAAAATAATCATGAGGTGTCTTAAATAAAGGAACATGTTTCGTTCGACATAGCGAACATCATCAGCCTTAATTTACAAAGATTAGGTCAGGGCCCTGAGCTGAATGATAAAAATTGTTAAAAGAGTGACAATGCCATAATAAAAAGTAAAATGATAACACTAGACTTGAAATTATAATAATATTTACAGATTAACAGCAAGCATTTGTAGAGGAAGTTAAAACAAACATGAGGTTGTTAAAATAAAAAGATATAGATATAGTGGATCTTAAAATATATGTCAATGCGTGAAGCGTGGATTAATTATTGACTATGGAGTTCTAAAATTGAGCAAAACAAAAGTTGAAGTAGAGTTTATTGAATAGTACGAGTCAAGCTGAGTCAGTTAAAAGGCGCATGGCGACGACATTAAGGTTGAAATGGCGTGAACTTCAGTAGTTAGGAATTCTGTAGGAGAGCCAACATAATGCCAGAAGGAAATACAAGTTGAACTAGTCCGTATTTACACGCTAGCAGTAGAATTAATCTTATACAACGTAGGACACCAATGTAGACTCGTTAAAAAGTAACTATAACTTGAAAGTAGGGAGAGTTCCAGCAAACCAGAGATGGATGGAGCAGATTATGGCACAATTGGAGTTAGAAATCTGGAATGAAAGAAAAGGGAGGAAAAATAAAGTTATGTTATTAAAAAAAAGAGGCTTACCCTTGGGACTAGTGTGATGTGTTCGCTAACGTTGGCTGCGTGAATCAAACTCCTCAGACACCTCATGATTATTTTATAATTCAATGAGTAATATAATGTATTGAGTAGGTGGTTGTTATTAAAAGGATTTTATAATTTTTAAATATATTTTATGTTTCCTTACATACAACGTTTTCACTCTCTTGCATCTGACTCTCCCTTATATAGAACAACGGATCACAGAAGTACGTATATAATATTAGGTGAATCAGTTATCGTGGGTAGTGAGCCTGCCTCTCTGTTCAATTCCTGTTTAGACCCGAATTTTAAAATCTAAATATGAGGGCTGGTTCGAAGCCTACTCAGCCTACACGAGAACAAATGAGGCACTATCTGACAGTGAGATGGCATCCGAGAAGTTTCGTCGTGCTAACCAAGCGTCACCTCGTCATCTGCAAGCCTTTGGACTGGGCAGGGGTCGCTTGGCAAGCCAATGCCTATCAGGAATCAATTGCAATGAGATTTTCTGTTTTGATTGGTTGTAGTTCTCGTGGGGACACACCAGGACTGCTTCACAAAACTATTGTCCCAGATGAGAACTGCACACCCTTATCGATCCTGTTATACCCTAGGTATATACGTTCACTACCCGCAAATTAATTTTTGGGTACAACCAATGCGTGTGCAACCATTTAAACGTACGATATATTTTATAAGTATATTAAAAGTACTTTACGAATAATAAGACTCAGTACATCGATTAGACACTAACTTATTCTCTTCCTATCACAGAACCTCCTTGATGAGAAATAAAACACTTTGTGTATTATTATTATTATTATTATTATTATTATTATTATTATTATTATTATTATTATTATTCATGTGTTTTGACTTGGTGCGAAATATACGCATTTTTGTATAACGTATGGGTAATATATATATTTAAATAAAATAAAACTTAATTAAATTAAATTAAACCAATTAAATTGTTTGGATCGATCTCACTGAGAGCATCATCGAGGAAGGAATATGTTAAGAATTCTTAAGAAATTAAGAATGTACGGTAGGTAATGTCTGAAATTTATGCAAAAGAATAGAAATGTAAAGATAGATCCGTTGTCGCAAATCATAGAACTCGTCAAGTTAGCCAGACCTGACGGATGCTATATTGCACATCTTTGAAATGATGTAGTACTTTGTATTTCGCTTGTGTTGCATGTTGGGAAAATGAAAACTTAACTCTCTCTAAGAACGATATGTGGAGACAGCTTAAGTTTGTTTCCATAAAGAAGTAATAAGGAAATATACTGGAATAGAATATTAATTTTAATTCATTAATTTAATTTTGATTAGTGGTATTAAATCACAGTCCTTTGACTAAATATATATTTTCCTCCTGTGGGTTAAGGCGGTAGAATAATATCCGCGGTATTCACTGATTGTCGTAAAAGGCGACATAAAGGGGGGCCCAGGGGATCTTGTCTTCGGAGCGTGGTTTAGCGACCACGGGGCCCTTAGCTGAGCCCTTTCACTTGTGCCAGGTTCCTCACTTTCATTCATCCTATCCGCCCTTTCTTGGTCAACTCTTGTTTTCTTTCCGACCCCGACGGTATTAGTTTTGCGAATCCTGGGGAGTCTTTCATTTTCACGCCCTTCGTGACCCTTGTCTTTCTTTGGCCGATACCTTCATTTTTCTACGTGTCGGACCCCTTCGATTTTTTCTCTGTGATTAGTGTTATATAGAGGATGGTTGTCCAGTTGTACTTTCTCGTAAAACAATAATCACCACCACCATCTCTTCCTATCCTGACAGCATTAGGCTTGAGAGGCCTAACAAGTCTTTCATTTTCACGCCGTCTATGGTTTTCTTTTGCCGAGACCATCATTCTTCGAAGTATCGGGCATTTTCCAATTCGTTTCTCTGATTAATGATATGAGAGGACGATTGCCTAGTTTTACTTTCTCTTTGAACAATAACACAACCACCATCTTATTTGGTTATTTATTTAATTTACTTACGAGTACTTTAAGAAGATGGCATGTGATAGAAATATAATTGTGTATTATTGTCAACGTTTGAATGAGTTATTCGAGAATTCTATTAAACATTTTAATGTGCCGGCCAAAATAAGTTAAAAATCAGAGACAGAAATTTTCAGCTAACGTTCTTCACTCGTGGGTGCTTTGAAATATTACTCAACGCGTATAATTCGCAGTTACTTTCTAGGCCTTTGGTGACAGGGGTCCCGGGTTCAATTCCCACCAGGGTCGGGAATTTTAACCTGAATGGTCAATTTCGCTGACACAGGGGCTGGGTATATGTGTTGTCTTCATAATTTTATCCTCATCACGACGCGCAGGTCGCCTACGGGCTGTCAAATCAAAACACCTGCACGTTGCGAGCCGAACATGTCCTCGGACATTCCCGGCACTACAAGCCATACGCCATTTCATTTTGAATATGCCGCTTTTAGTAAGTTTTAGTGAGTTTTCATAAAATTATTTCTACTCAAGGTTTACTGTAACATTTAGAAAGTACCGGGCGAGTTGGCCGTGCGCGTAGAGGCGCGCGGCTGTGAGCTTGCATCCGGGAGATAGTAGGTTCGAATCCCACTATCGGCAGCCCTGAAGATGGTTTTCCGTGGTTTCCCATTTTCACACCAGGCAAATGCTGGGGCTGTACCTTAATTAAGGCCACGGCCGCTTCCTTCCAACTCCTAGGCCTTTCCCATCCCATCGTCGCCATAAGACCTCTCTGTGTCGGTGCGACGTAAAGTCCCTAGCAAAAAATAAAAAAATAAATAAAAAAAATTAGAAAGTTAAGTTTTCATTTCGCCATCTGAGAAATTTGTTTTTGAATCTGTATTCGACCTGAGGATATTATCGGGATTAAATGAAATCATGTCAGTGTCTATTCAGCTGGTAGCAGGATGCTCCTCTTCTAAATGACACTTGTGCCTGTCAGATATGCAAAGTTCCGATTGCAAAGGATTGTTACATCCACGAACTGCTCGCGTTTGTTGGCTGGTAGAGTAACAATCTCTGTGGTTGACGAGCAGCAGAACGGGGGCGCTACTTCCGCTTGCTCCGAGAGCGGGGTCAGTACTGGGAACCGTGGGCCGGTGGTGCTGAGGCGCTCACCTCACCCAGCCACGAGTCTGGACTTGGAGGAAAATCCGGATATCCGTGCGTGCTGCTGCTGTTGCTAAGGTCGGAGGCGGGTCCGCTCGCCAGGCTGGGATGTCCTGCCGGCAGGTGTCCAGGAGGAGGTCCTTGACCTGAAACAAACAAAGTTCTTAGAAAAAAAAATGTCACCACTGAGAACTCTCAAAAGCAATAAGGAAGAGGTTACTGACATAATAGCATGCAACAGTTTGACGTGACAGCCGAAAAAGATGGAATAGGACATTAGAAAAGAGACAGCCGGTATATTAATATTATTATTGTACCGGGAGGTACACCGCAACTCCACACATTCAAAATAAGCGCCTTAATGAACTCCTCTATCGACCAAGATGGGAAATTGCTACTACATAAAGTCGAGACTTTAATCAAAAGACGTCACTACTGAAATATTAAGTAATTGTGTTATTGTGAAGTTTCCTAAACTGATTGGATTTCTCTTGGTTTTGTTTTTGCCATACATCAAGAAGTTTGGACATTTTCCCACAGATGTCACTACCAAAAAACTACAGTAATGCACTCTGGTGCAAGGTAAAGAAAGTTGTTATTGAAAGAAATTTTGTGTTTATAGGTTTTATCAACTTCATTTGTTTTCTTTATGTAATTCTAGGTTGGAACACTTCTGTCTCATTCCTCCAGTTTTGAATCTGGCCAATGAAAATTTTCTGTAATTAATTTTCAGCCTATCACAGGATTCTTGTTCGGTTTTGAGTGTAACTTTTGGGTTCAGCCAATAAAAATGAGAGAGTGTGTACGGATTAGCCCAGAATCCTCTCGAACCTTCCCTGAGGGTATATAAGTTGCGGCTTTTAAAGTTTCCTTGTCTCTTGATCGTCGTCTTTGTGTGTGTGTTAAGGCATGAGGCGGGACGCCTCATTCTTCGGCAGGCAGTACATCAGTCAGGTAATGGCCACCTAAATTCTCTTTTATGTAGCTACCTCCGCAGACTTATTCGAGGGGAAGGTCAGAATTCTTAACTATGTAAGAAAAATTTTCTAAAATGTAAATTTCCTTTCGGCTAATGTAAAACTTCATAAAGTTTTAAACTGTAAATCGGGGATAGAGAGTGAGTTACCCTCTCGAGCTCCCCTTCATCTTGGTTTGAGGTGACTACGATATCGTAACTATTTTCTTACTGTAATGTATTAAATTTATTTCCATACGAGTCACCTCGGAAGCTTGGGACTAGCCCCTGTTTCGTCGGGCCCAGAGTCCTGTTAGGGTTTTAATATTTCATTATCTAGGAGCACAAGTGTACGCCTCCATTCAGTTTGTGTTCGGGATATTTATTTAACCTGCTCTTTTTCTGCAAAGGCCCAGTAGGTTGGGTACTAGATACCCCTGTGTACAACTATTTCCATTTGTAAACAGTGCCTTGTGAGGCCAGAGTGTAAGACTTGGATATAATGTTGCCTTAAGTAGGCTGTAAGAAATTGAGAGCATGTAAGTTTTGGTAATAGTGAGGGGTGCCTCTGGAAGGCTAGAGATTGTAATTTTTGGAACAAGTGCTCTTGAATTGGAGGATTTATGCCCTTGACTATATTATTGCTCATTTTGAATTGTAAATTTTGTAAACTTGAGCTTGTAACTCAGAACTTGTAAATCGAGGGCTTGAAACCCAAAATTGTTAAATTTCTCTATTCTGGGGTGTTCCACCCTTGTTTGGCGTTGTACCTGAGATATCATTGTTACTTTTACCAAGTGAAAAATTGTTAAGTTTATTGTTTTTGAAGAAATACACCCTTCAGTTCAAATTTTAAATTAATTTTGGTATTGTAGATAGACCCATTCACCACAGCACATTATTTTACCCCTTTCTGCTCCACGGATATCTCCGCAACAATTATTATTATTATTATATTTATTATTACTATTATTTAGTTAGAGGAGTCCTCATAGCCACGGGTGTTTCCTTTTTGAAGACGTACAGCGAAGTCTTCACCAAACGTGATGAATTTCTCTTTCTTTTATTTGACACGGCAAAATCTAAAAAGATGTTCATGCCAATTATTATTATTATTCACAACGTTGTATCCAAATAAGGAGCGCGATTGAACTTAGCAGATGAATTTGCTTTCTCCTCTCCCAGAACCTCTTCATCCTCACGCTGTGTTTTTTCTTCCGTCCTTCCGTCAATGCAATGTTGGTTCTCATCTTGGTTTTCCAGCAAAACGAGATTTGTCTACCAACGTTCTAAAGCTAGGCCTGTTCCACATAATTTTGACTGTTATTCTGATTTCTTGAAGGTATTTTTCAATTCCGATTATCCATTTATTCTTGACTTAGTGAGGAGGCGTAATTAAATGTCGTAAATGGCGTAATAAAATGTCAGTCGTCTTTTTCTAATAGTATCTGATATTTTCTCAGATTGCTGGTATAATTCAGCAGATCTTTTCATTCACACTCCTGTGCATACTGGGCCAAAGGGTTTCCTGTATATTTTTCTTTGTTTTTCTAAAGTTTTATTTGGTGATCTGCCTCCACTAATCAAGATTTCTGATGCGTATTGTGCTTCAGGCTTAACTACAGTGTTATAGTATGTTCATTTAGCGTTCCGAGATATTGGTTTTTTGTACGTGTTCTCTCTGTCTCTGTTTTCTTCACAATTTAATCCGGATGGTTCGATGATTTCCTCCAAGTATTTGAAATTAATATTATTGTTACTGTACTGTGCCTTTGTTGGCAAGATGTAGTGATTACAGTGAACTATGTCTTCTGGTATGGGCTAGAATAAATTTGTTACTTTCATTGACCCGTCTCAGTCTTTTCCTTGGCTTTGACAATATGAAAGTGACTGAGGTATGAGCGATGCTAGTAATGCCATTCCTTATGCAGCCAGTCCCTGCTATGAATTGCGTGAAAAAGTCGCTCGTAGAGTCGGTTGGTGCATGCATTTCAGTGGACTTGGCAGACTGATATGCAATAGCAACATCTGGCTCAGCGAGGAAAGCAACGGGAATCTACCTCACTCCTTATTTCCCTAGTACGCCTCTTCAGTGACAATTACAGCATCTATGACAGCTAATGGTGGAGCTGTTGAGGATCCAACCAGCCTTCGGGCTGAATACCCAACATATATATTACTGTACTTGTTAGTAAAATACGTCTGTATAAGCGTGAAATTCTGTTCTTGTTGTTAAAATCTTTAATGAAACTTTAAGATAGAACTATTGCCACATCTCTACAATGTATACGACTTAATCAGCAAGTAATTACAACAATACCATTGAGTCCACGGCAAAATTATCGTTACCATTAAATTTAGGATATATTAATTGATCATTCTAACAAAGATTAACTGAAATCTGTCCAGTTTAACCTAAACTGTTCCCTTTCAAGTTACTTCAAGTTCAAAAATCCAATTGATGATGATGTTTGTTGTGTAAAGGTCATCGAGGTCATCGACCCCTAATGGTACGAAATGAGACGAAATGAAGTGACAACTTAAAAGTCCCAAATCCTCCACTGACCAGAATTCAAAGCGTGAGGACGAAAATGGATGGACGGATATGAATTTAAAACGATCAGTGGATCCGACCCACAGTGCCTCACATGAAGAGAAGCTGGCAGACAACAATAGTATTACTGACCAAGGGACTGCTTCTATAGCACGATGCTGAATCGATTATGCTTATAATCGAATCGGGTCCAAAATCCAGGTCATCGGCCCCTTATAATGGTATGAAAGTAGAACCATGCTATGTGTCATGTTGCGGTACTAATCAAAAATAGCGGAGACTCGCGGTATTCCACACATTATGGTACTATTCACAGGTAGTGTAATGCGCGCATGTAATACAGACCTATTGTGTTTCGCACATTGCGGCGCTATTTGCAGGCAATGCAAACCTATAAAGGCAACGCAAACCTATGGCGTTCCTCACATAATTGGACTAACCACAGGGACCCGTACTATCCCGTGGAATTCCTCACATAGTGGGAACTGAGCATAGGTAAGGCAGAACCATGGTGTTGCTCATGTAGGAGTACGAATCACAGGTACTGCAGGACCCACATCCTGATTCACACACTGTCGCTACTAATCACAAACCTATTGCGTACCTAACATAGTGGTACTACGCGCAAGTAAATGTGACCCATGGTGTTCCCTGCATGATGACACTAATTACAAGTAGTCTCATGGTTCTAATTGGATCATCCCTTGGTCGCCCCTTTTAGTCGCCTCTTACGGCAGGCAGGGGATATCGTGGTTGAATTCTTCGTCTGCGTCCCCCACCCAATAATCCAATTCTTGAAACTTTTGTTTTTGAAAGTCGAGATTGTTACTTTTTGCAAACGTATGCACACATACGACGGATATGGCTATGATTCAGAGACGTCTTTCCATTAGTTCAAAAAGTCTACATGCGAGACTTAGTTCGCACCCATGACCCCACCGGGTGTGAGACAAGCGGTAGAATAAGAAGAAGAAGTGAAAGTTAGGATAGTAATAGAAATAAGTCAATACGCTAGTTTTCTTAGCATTTATATGGAAAATTGTTTGAAGTTCGTATTGCTACATTCACCTCTGTGAAAAACTGCCTAATTTATAAATGAATGATAGTATGAAAGTTTGATTAACTTTAATTCGCTTGCATGTAGTTCCAATTTAGACAAGTTGTTTCTCTAAATGATAACGACAGTGAGGTTTAAAAGGACGATGCCGGTGATTGGATAAAGTTAGACGATCATGTGAATACCTCCCAACCAAAGAGAAGAGACTATAAAAAAAGCTATATCTTAAATGTAATGGAGTGTTGCTGAAGGCTTCGGAAAAAAGTATGATGAAGAGAACCAGTCCCCAGATCTTACAACAAGCCGATGTAAATTTTCACGATATTTCACCATGTCGGATTTACGGTTAATGGCGTTCTTCAAACAAGAGCGGCTGGCAACTTTAGATGCTTTCTTTTTCCTACATTCATTCAAGAATAACTCGAAAATTTGCTAACGATAAACGTAAATAATATATTAGTACATTAGTCACTAAAGCACTAGGAAATAGGAAATTCAGCGTATAAATTCGTGGGGGATGCCTATTCTCGAAACCACGGGAAACAATGGGAATTCACTTGGCGATTCTCAGGATACACAATGAGATGATGATGATGATGATGATGATGATGATGTTTGTTGTTTGAAGGGGCCTAAAAGATAATGGCTAGAGGTGAACGAAACGAAAATTAAAATTTCAAAATGTATCCACTGACCAGAATCTAAAAAGAATGATGATAAACATATGATCGTGAAACAAAAACAATCAGTGGATCCTGTTCACAATACTTTAATTACTGATGATGATACTCATCTAAAGGGGTCCAAAATCCAGATCACCGCCCCTTCGTAATGGTACTAATCACTGGTGGAGCAGAACTACGGTGTTCCTCCTATGGTGGTACTTATCACAGGTAACGTGGACTCATAGTGTTTCTCGCGTGGTGGTACTAATCACAGGTTATGTAGATTCATGGTATGTCACACGCAATGGCACTTTTCACAAGTAACACAGACCTATGGTGTACTACCCGGATAGTGGGTGCCGGTATTCCCGTGGCAATGACATTTTCGTCCATGGACACAATGACCGCTTAGTTGCCTCTAGAAAGTATTATTTGTGTATAGAAATACTTACCGAGAGTAGTGTAGACGGCCAGGCCCTCGCCGCCGTAGGGGAAGGCGGGCCCTAACGCCGGGTGTGGCGGTGTGGGCGAGTGGCTGGATGACAGGTAGGGCGGTGTGCCGGGCCCGTGCAGGAAGTGAGATGGACGACTGCCTCCACTATGCGGTGACGAGCCCTCGGGATCCAGACCCATGTTTACCACCGTGCCGTAACTGTCGTTGCTGTTCAGATCTGAAACATTCAAACATTCACTTTTATAACACCAATGATCAACAGAAAATCAAATACATATTTTCCCCACATTCATATCAGTATCATCTTGTGTAATTCTATCAATTAGCAGACTTGGTAATCGATCCATTTTGTGGATGATATATGAGGGGTTTCAAACGAGGAAATCTGCCTTTCTCACATCAATGTGTTCGTTAAATTACTAATGCTTACCTTCAAGCGTAAGCTAGTTAACTACCTCATGTCGGATACCGTTTGTGTATAATTTAGCTTACATCTGCTGTGTAATTGAATGTATTTACTGCACCATTACGAGCTTAGGCTCAGGTGCCCCTTGAATGAATAAATTAAATGTTTAATAAAGTTTTGGCATTCTGGAAGAAGAATGCGAATGGGAAACAGTATGTAATTTTTCATAATGTACTTAATTTATCTCAGAATAATTATTTCAGATGTCTGTAAGTTAATTTTTTCTGTTCAAGTTTGTGGAATTGCTTTTAGGAGCAGATGGTCATCACTGAAGAGTGTGTAAGTTTTTTTTTCTTGCTAGTCACTTTACGTCGCACCGACACAGATGGCGACGATGGGATAGGGAAGGCCTTGGAGTTGGAAGGAAGCGGTCGTAGCCTTAATTAAAGTAGAGCCCCAGCATTTTCCTTGTGTGAACATGGGAAGCCACGGAGAACCATCTTCAGGGCTGCCGACAGTGGGATTCGAACCCACTATCTTCCGGATGCAAGCTCACAGCCGCGCGCCCCTAACCCCACGGCTAACTCGCCCGGTGCTGTGCGTACAAACCGGCTTCCGGCAAATGGAGGATCATAGGTTACTTAGGAGAATAATGGAGTCGGACATACAGGGTAGGAGGAGCAGAGGAAGATCAAGTGACGTCGTTAGGCTCAGTTTTTGAATTTTTAAGAGGCGAGAACTAAAGTATGGCAAAGAGCTAGTTGCAAATAGAGGATTGCGTTAGGAAGTAGTTAAGTCACAGAGGATTGCAGACGGAATGCTGAAGGCATCGGACTTCTTCTTAGCCGCACTTCTGCAGAATTTATAAGCCTTTCTCGTGGGGAGGTGGGGAGAGTTTTTTCCCTCTGAAACTTTCGTCCTAAAACTCACTCTGTCCCAGACCTTATAATGTTCGCCCTATTCAAGTCTTGGTTTACTCTTGGGCGCCACGGATGTTGTGACTTCTACTGTACCTATTAACCAACTATGACTTCCATTGCAAAACATGACGTATACCATCGATATATGAACCAATAAAAACGTTACACGTTACTTTAGAACTAATCTGATATAAGAAAGGTTGGGCTTAAATAGCAAGGAAAATAAACGGTCAATTGAAATCATTGTCGGGGCTTCCGCGCCGTGAGGTACATCAAGTAGGCAACTTACATGCCACTACTTATATGCAGGTTGCATATCCAACGCCTGCAACTTTTCGGCTGCGACCGTATCTCTTTGTTAATGGAACAAGCAGACCAACTGCGCTGTCTATCATTTTCTTCCATCCTTTTTTACTTACATTTTAAATATTTTTCTCGCTTCCTCTCTGAATTATTTTGAAACTATATTTTATCAAAACCTTCTGAGTTACTTATAACCTTTCCTGGTCATTATTTTGTTTCTTCTTGTTATCTCTCGCTTTCTTTCTGAATTATTTTCAAACTGTATTTTTTATAAACTTTCTAGGTTTGGTATTTATAGTTTTCTGTTTTTATAAATGTTTCATTGTATTCCGTAGTTGTTACGATATCCGTATAACTGGTCACACTTTATCGATTTTGGCCATCCAGCTCATACAATGGTGGACTGTAATTACAGCTGCTGTATATTGTCCAGTTTTTACTCCTATGTCACTTTTATGTGTATTAATGGATCACTGTGCAGAGAGGATCAGTTTTAAAGCTAATTTATCTCTGCTCTTGATTTTATAACATTCTAGTTCTACTTACGCGTGTCAACTAGCGGCAGAGCTATTGATTTGGGTATGGGATCGATGCTTGCTAGCTGCATCAGATTGGTTACCACAAAATTTGCCCCTTTCCAGCAACGGAATATTCGAAAGTCGATGCGTAAATGCTCTCAGAGTGTATTCATCATTCCAATCCTTTAGGCATGGACAGCTGATTATTTTATTAGCCATAAACACGAAAATGTTACAAAGTTGTATCAAGAAGTATGAACTGGTTTTTATCATAAATATGGTTGATTGATAGCAGTAAATGTTTCGTGAATTTTCGCAAAACTGGGCACTTTTCAATAACAACGGAAATAAGTATAGCTCCTTGGCGGCCTTCGGTTCAGAGGGCTCCATATTCGATTCCCATCGGGTCGGGGATTTTGAATGCGTCTGGTTAATTCTTCTGACTCAGGGACCGAGTGTTTGTGATTGTCTCAATACACTACCAAACACCACAGAGAAAAGAAGTAGTGAATACATCCCTCCACAATGTTTTAGCGTCAAGAAAGGCAACCGGCCGTACAACTGGACCATATTTAGACTACATGTGCGAGACAGTACGCACCCGAAGCCTCATCAAGGTGTGACAAAAATGGCAGAAAGAGAATAATAGTAGTATTTAATATGTTTGCTGTTAGAGAACTGTAATGAAATAATTTTGAGAACTTGGCTTGGAATAATATTTCTCTCTGTAATGCCCTGCACGAACATTGATGGCTGGGTTTATCTAAACATTTCACAGGTACTGGTTTCATATTTAGACCTACCTCCGAAAATATGTGAAGCGGAAGTGCACATTGGTAGTAGGTTGGGTCTCTTAGATATTGTTCAGAAAGAAAGCAGAGCACATATTTAAAAGTATCAAAATGAAAAGGAGGAAGTAAATGCTGTCATATAATGTAGGGCCTATGTTAATATTTGATCATTGACATGAACTGCGAGACAGACAGTTTTGTCAACAGTTTTCTTTTTAATATTGTTGTTGTATAAAACTTAAAAAAAACTAAAATATTCGACTCCTTGGCTAAATGGTCAGCGCTGAGGCCTTTGGTTCGGAGGGTCCTCGGTTCGATTGCCGGTCGAATCGGTGATTAATTCTTGCTCGGGGACTGGGTGTTTGTGCTTGACCCAGCATATTCAGACAACACGCCATACTACTGATCACCACAGAAATACGTAATAGTGATAACATCCCTCCACAAAGTGTTGGCACCAGGAAGGGCATCCGGCCGTAAAACATGGCCAAGTGAACATGTGCAATACAGTTCGCACCCGCGACTCCACAGGTGTGGGAACAGCGGTAGAAAAATAATAGTCATTTGTAGAAAACTAAAATAAGTAAACATAGAGCTAGTTTACTTCATATAGAATTATCAGCTTTATGAACGTTGCAAATACAATACTTGGTATAGGCCTAAGACTGCTTCTAACTGAACTGTGTACGACATTGCATATTTCTTTTTTTTTACAATTGGCTTTACGTTGCACCGACCCAGATAGGTCTTATGGCAACGAAGGGATAGGAAATGCCTAGGAGAGGGAAGGAAGCGACCATGGCCTTAAGGTACAGCCTCAGCATTTGCCTGGTGTGAAAATGGCAAACCACTGAAAACCATCTTCAGGGCTGATGACAGTGGGATTCGAACCCACTATCTCCCGGATGCAAGCTTACAGCTGCACCCCCTGTGGGTGGGGGACGCAGACAAAGAATACACCCACGGTATCCCCTGCCTGTCGCAAGAGGCGTCTGAAAGGGGCGACCAAGGGATGATCGAATTAGAACCGTCAGACTACTTGTAATTAGTACCACCACGCGGGGAACACCATGGGTCGCTTTTACTTGCGCGTAGTACCACAATGTTAGGTACCAAACAGGTTTGTGATTAGTGGCAATAAAGTGCTCTGTCGGCTTTTACAGTACATGCGATTAGTACCACTATTTGTGCGACACCATGGTTCTGGGTTTCCTATGATTAGTAGCCAATGTATGATGAACACCACGGGATAGTACGAGTCCCTGTGGTTAGTACACTTATGTGATTAACACCATAGGTTTGCGTTGCCTGTAAATGGCGCCGCAATGAGCGAAACACCATAGGTCTGTCTTACATGTGCGAATTTCATTACATGTGAGCTGTACCATAATGTGTGGAATACCGCGAGTTTACGCTACTTTTGGTTAGTACGGCAACATGACAAATACCATGGTTCTACTTTCCTAGCGATAAGTACAATTATGAGGGGCCGATGACTTGGATTTTGGACCCCTTTAGACAACTAGCATCATCGATTCAGTATTGTGCTTTAGATGCAGTCCCTTGGTCAGTAATACTATTGTTTTACGTAAATTTCTGTGAATGTGAGGCATTGCGGGTCGGATCCACCGATTGTTTTAAATTCATATCCATCCATCCATTCATTCTTTGCCCTCACGTTTTGAATTCTTGCCAGTGGAAGATTTTGGACTTTTAATTTGTCATTACACATCGTCGCATTTTGTACTATTGGGGGCCAATGTCCTAGATGTTAGGCCCCTTTAAACAACAAGCATCATCATCATCAGCTTACATCTGCGTGCTCCCAACCGCACGGCCAACTCGCCCGGTTAATTACTATTATAATTTATCGAACGTTCTTTATGCTCGATTTTTCCCATTCATAACAGTCGCCTAGGCACTGAATATTGTTGATCATTATAGACTTTAGACACATGCAGTAGACGAGTGAAAGAGAAAGCCATTATTCCCGCTCCATGCACAAAAGACATCTGATTGGTCAAATACCTATTTCAGGACACACAAAGTCGTTCTTGGCACTAGAGCGGTGCTTATATCGACTCTTCTTTCATGTTAGGGGTTACCGCTATGAACGATGTGACTAACATTTTTCCTGAAACACAGCAGATTTTGTCACTTCTTCACGAAAAGGAACAATGTCACCTTTTTGTATTTTTCTCGATTTGTAGGATTACCTACTTGATGTGGATTTTATATACTTGTAAAAACACACAATAATAAAAATACACACTATTAAACAAAGAACGACATATTTCGTTCTTAACAGAACTTCATTAAATTCTATCAAATCACAGTTAATATATATATTTCAGGTATGTGGTAGTGTAATATTGATATAGAACTTGTGTATTCGACAGGCTGGAAAGCATTTAAGTTACGTTTAACTGAATCGACAATGGAAAGTATCGCTTCCTTCTTAAGGCTACACACCGGAGATAAAATTATTTTTTACTTAATACATGGATTTTCACGAAACTTTGTAGGAATGTCGCCTACATAAAAGTAGAGATATCACGAACATTCCTTTCATATACAATTATTAGTTTCTCCAAAATATTCTTTTTGAAATGGTTTATTCCGCTTTTTTCATGAAATTTAATTAATATGTTAATGTAAATTCGTAATTAGGTAGAAAATATTTCTTTTAAAAGCACTACGTATCGGTTTTTCATTTACATAATTTATATAAGGAAATATATCGTACTAAAATTTGTGTAATTTTTTCGTTCTAAAATTTTGGACTTAAAAATCCCTCCTACTTGAAAAATTTTGCAATCAAAAATTCCATACGCATGTTTCTTAATATAGCTATGATACATATACCATACAAATTTTGTTACATTTTGCAGAATATTATGGGAAAAAAATGGAATTTAAATGTAAAATTACAATCGGCAAACAAAGCATTATTACAGTGATAAATTGTTTGAATTCAGCGAAATAACTTCGTGACAAGAAAAAAGAAACTCAGTCCTTTCAATTTTAGTCATAAAAGGATTTCAACAAAATGACCAAAATATCTCCGGAATGTCGCCTTAACAACCGAATGTCCTTCCTGACACCCGCCCTATGTGGAGGTATATATTCCCTTTTGCGTGTTTCTGTGGTTGACAGTTCTCGAGACAGTCAAATTAACCATGGTCCTACAGAGGTAAAATCACTATCCCGGCCGAAATCGATCCCGGGGTCCTCTGAACCGAAGGCCAATATGCTGAGAATTTAACTGAGGAGCCGGACGAGCAATGCAGTTCTACAAAGAATTTTTTTTTTTTTTGCTAGGGGTTTTACGTCGCACCGACACAGATAGGTCTTATGGCGACGATGGGATAGGAAAGGCCTAGGAGTTGGAAGGAAGCGGCCGTGGCCTTAATTAAGGTACAGCCCCAGCATTTGCCTGGTGTGAAAATGGGAAACCACGGAAAACCATCTTCAGGGCTGCCGATAGTGGGATTCGAACCTACTATCTCCCGGATGCAAGCTCACAGCCGCGCGCCTCTACGCGCACGGCCAACTCGCCCGGTTCTACAAAGAAAGAAGATCATTTTTAATCTTCCCGTGTTGAGGATACCTAACTGACCGAGTGAGTTGACTACACGGTATGCGCCATATAACTGCAAGATAATGATGATGATGATGATGCTTGTTGTTTTAAGGGGCCTAACATCGAAGGTCATCGGCCCCTAATGGTACGAAATGAAGTAACAAAAATTTCAAAGGCATCCACTGACCAAAATAAAAATAAAATATGTCATGAAGAATGAATGAATGGACATGAACCCAACAAAAAACAAAAAACAAAAACAACAAACAAACAAACAAAAAACAGTGGATCAGACTCAAAACAGATCGAAAATAATATTATTACCGACCAAGGAACCACTTATACAGCACAATGATGCTTGGAGTCTAAATGGGGTGCAAAATCCACGTCTAAGCCCCCACAGAATGGTACATGTCGCGAGTAAAATAGAACCATGGTATGTGTCATGTTGGGGTATTAATCAGAAGTAGCGAAGACTCACGGTGTTCCACAAAAGATGGTACTACTCACAAGTATTGCAATACGTACAAGTAACGCAGACCTATGGTGTGTCTCACCCACACTGACCAATGGCGCAACTCATAGCCAACGCAAACCGAGAAGGTTCCCCACCTAGGTGTACTAAACACGGGCGCCGGTATTCCCGTGGTGTTCCTCACATAGTGGGTACTAATCACAGGCAACGCAGACCCACGGTGCTGCTCATAAAGTGGTACAACTCACAGGCTACGCCTAGACCCGCGGTGTTGCACACATGGGTACGACGCACGGGTACTAGAATCCACAAGGCCAGGCTTTTACTGCTACTAATCACAAACCTATTTCGTACCTAATTTCGTGGTACTACGCGCAAGTACATGCAACCTATGGTGTTCCCCGCGTGATGGTACGATTCAAAATTAGTTTCATGGTTCTAATTCAATCAGCCCTTGGTCGCCCCTTTGAGTCGCCTCTTACGACAGGCAGGGGATACCGCGGATGTATTCTACATGTGCGTCCCCCACCCGCAGGGGGTAAACTGCAAGATAACATTCAGGAGATCGTGGGTTAGATGTTCGACGTCGGGAGCCTTAAATATAGTTTCCATGGTTTGCTATATTCACACTAGGCAAACCCTGGAACTGTGCCTTAATTAAAGCGAAGACCGCTCTCTTCTGGGTCCTCGTCATTCCCCATCCTATCATCAACGAAAACCTGCATTATTATTAAATTATAAAAATAACTTCATCCACAGATAACAGGAATGTTGTGAATGTGTTCTCTCCATCAGAAGCATATTACTCTACAATTTAACTCAAACAGTAAAGTAGATATGATATTGAGAAATAATGAGAGTACTTCGCAAGAGTTTTCAGAACTTGGTCCTGGCTGGGGTCGTGGTCTAAACTACCTTCAGAACATTAATGTTTTACGAAAGTTGGCAGGCAATCACTGCCCCGAGGGTGCTCTCTACGTTTCATCGTCGGCTCAATCTTTTGTTTATATTTTTAAAGTGCCGCAGTATTTGCCCCGCGGAGGTCATTACACGCTTCACTCGCCCCGGGCGAGTCGTTGCCTGCCGGCAAGTAGAAGCTTCAGCCACAGACATTGCCCCTGGGGTGATGTAGCAGCTCCGGCTAGGTGGTCGCGCCCGGAGCGTTATGGGAGGAGGGTGGAAGGCTTCCTTGGGTGTGGCTGTCAGAAGGTAATGCAAGGTTATGAGATGTTTTGTTAGGAGATGAAATGGCGTACATGTCTCTTAGATGGAAACGACTTATTTAACGATCCAAAATGGAAAAGGGTCCTGAAGCTTGATTATGGAAAATTTAAACTACCTTACAGTTTTACGTGGTAACATCTTGAATTACTGGGATCGACAGTGGCTTCCGATTTAAAGATCGCCGGGCTGAGTAGCACAGACGGCTGAGGCGCTGGCCTCCTGGCCCCTACTTGGCAGGTTAAGATCCTGGCTCAGTCCGGTGGTATTTGAAGGTGCTCAAATATGTCAGCCTCGCGTCGGTAGATTTTCTGGAACGTCGGGATTAAATTCCGGCACCTCGGTGTCTCCAAAAATCGTGAAAATGTGGTTAGTAGGACGTAAATCCAATATTATTATTATCGTCGGAACTCGAATCATGGCCATATTTATGAGGAGATAGGGATGATACAAATACGTGTAGTTGTTTACTATCGAGACATATATTACCCTGTTAACGACGGATGGTCTTTGGTCGAATTAAGCGAGTTTACTGAAATAGGGTTGGCGTCAGGAAAGACATCCGGCCGTAAAGCAGGCCTAAATCCACAGTTCGTACCCGCGATCCAACTAGGGCAGGGATGGCGAACCCTTTCCAACTAGTGTGCCATTTTAAGTCTGGTTTATTATTCTGAACTATCTGCTGTGCCACTTGTTATTTTCGTTTGTAACGGCTACCCCCCTCCCTCACCACGCCTTCCGTCCCTGATTCCAAATTATGTTTCACAACATATTATTACATATACATTGTAAAACAAAACTTTTGATTGCATGTTTCGTGGTCGTATTTTGCCAATACCGAAAAATACTTAGTAGCCATGTTACTTATATTAGATTCGTAACTTCTTGTCTTCAATAACACACGAGAAGCCCTTAGTTCTGATCCAAGACGGTTTCTAACGTTCATTGTGGAAAATAGCTGCTCGCAGGCGTATGATGACCCAAACGAAGAAACTAGCGTTATAGCAAGTTTCTTTATGGCCGAAAACATTTGGGGAAGGCTTTTCACTGTTCAAGTGTTAAGTTCTCCGGCTCCTGGAGAGACTATTTACCACCAACAGCACACTCGATTTTCACCAATGCTTCACCAAGTTGTACGAATTTGTTCAGCCATCTACTGCTTTCTTGAAATTCAGTCAACTCCATTTCTAAACTGTCAATATCTAACTCAAAAAATTATCTTAATATCACTCATTGAGGTTTTGAAATAAAGTGAGATAGTTTCCCCAAATCTCGAAATTGGGATAATCTCTTCACAACTATTCGTCTTACAAAATTCAAAACAATAAACTTCACTAATTGACTGATGAGGGTGAGCGAATGGCTCGTCGGCCGCATCTGATATTTATCTAACTTGACTTCGGACCTATGAGTGTTGTAGCGTTGCCATAATGCACATCCGAATGGCGCTAGAATTTAGATTTTCGGCATTAATTTCTTAAACATGAAACACTATCGCACGAGTTATGTATAGTCTATAGTACAAAACGTATATAAAAACGTTAATATGTGCACGTGGTGTGCCACCGAAATCGTGTTCGCGTGTCATAGGTTCGCCACTAGGGTGTGGGGAAAAGGTGAAGAAGAAATTGAAATCGCGGTGTGAAGTTGGTGTTAAACGAGAACAGGGCATTAAGCCTACTGTATAATGTGTATGATAAACTGTAGAGCTGGTGAAGTTAAAATTTCCAAAGATTAATACGTTTCAAGATTAATACGTTTTTATTTGCACAAAAGGGAAATATACGAAGTTCAGCTTCATTGTTCATGATGCTTCAAATTAAATTCAAAATAACAAATTTTCGTGAAGGTGTATTTCAGTGACAATTTATTAAAACAGAATAATACTCTATGAGTATCAATTTACACTACATGGGGAAATACAACGTCTTCTTGTACGAAACGTAACACACACTTCCCATTGCAGATTTTAGAAAAACCAGTAACAAGAAAATTACAATTTTGTCACTTTCAAGTTTATATTGGATGATATAAACATGTAATAAACTGTTGCAGTATGATGCAAAAGGCTTCATTTTTGAAAAGGGTGAAATTTGATTTTCCATCTTTGGAATGCCCGTAATCTAATTGCCCTTCTTCATCCTCACATTTTCCAGACTTTACTCCAGCTGATGACTTCCTTATTCCGTAAGTCAAGGGTCAGCCTCAAACCAGATATCCTTTATATCCTAGCATCAGTACAATCACCCAGCAATTACAAACCCAGAACTACCAAATAACTCCCCTAACGAAACACTGAAATAAGTGAGAAAGCTGTAATCCAAAGATACTTTGCAGAATTAATTCCGCTGCTTACAACTCTCAACTCAGAGTTAAGAAATATCAAACGCCAAATTTTAAAACAAAATTCACTCTAACTTACAAATCGCTGCATATTCACACATCCTTGATTACCTTCTCAAAATCTGTGTCAACTCTTAAATTGCAATCATCTTGCATTAAAATTCATGTTACCAGTATTACTTACTGTGTGCTAGAACACAGGCGTCATAGAACCAAACCTTACACTACGGCCCGGTTTCATCAACGTGGGTTAAATATTCTCTAACTCTGGGTTTGTTAACTTAGGGTTAATATTTTAACTCATTCTTACAAGTCACGCGTTTCACCAAGCTATTTCGGCAAAGGGTTAACTAACACCGCGTTAACCCTCGCAGGAAACAGCTGTCCTAATAATCAAGGAGGCAGTGACTAAAATTCAGAGATCATGAACACACTTCTTGCGTGGTTCTTTTGTTTATTTCTTGCGCTGTATTTCGTTTTCTTCCTCAGGTCCATGGTAGATATTATTCTTTCGTGATCTTGAACGAAAAATGGAAGAAGTGCAGAAGAAAAATAGTGGCACGAATTTTTCTGCTTTAGAAAAATCATTACTTATTGAATTAGCCACCGAGTACCGAAGTATTACAGAATGCAAGAAGATTGACGGTATACAATTAAAAGAAAAGCAGGATACATGGAAAAGAATAACAGGGGAATTTAATAATATTGCCCACGTTACAGTGCGATCTACGAAATAACTAAAACAGTTCTATAAAAATTTTAGCTTCTCTGTGCCAAGAGTTGTTTTGAAAGTTGGGACACCTTCACAGCAATAATACACACGGAAGTAAATATACAGTTTAATTTAAAAGTGCATTTCTGTATAACCACTACGTAATACACAGTATAATGTTCATAAGTGTTGTACTATTGAAGTGGTGGTGTGCAGTTGCATTCCTATATGCCACTGCAGTGCTGTCGTTATCAATGTGAAGAATGTCATTCTCAATTCCAACATTCCTGTTCCTTTTCCTTCCTGTGAGATACTGACGCAGAGTCAAGTCCTGTGGAGGAAGTTAATCTCGGGTCTCCACAGCAATATTGTGTAATACCGCTATTGCTACTATTATGTTCAATGTAGTTTCTTTTAGTTCGCAAGCCCAAGTTTGTTTCGATCAGCTGTGTATTCTAACCTCTCGCGAACTTCATCGACGAATTTTCTGACGACGGTTTTTGAAGTCTATCTCTTCAGAAATTATTCCTCAGATAGATTTTCAAAGTCTTTCCTTCTTATTATAGGCCTATTTCTGTTAGGAACACCGTTTAACAAATCTAAATAAAGCAACTTTGCATCAAATGCATGATTTACTGTGGCCATATTGCTTTTAACCTCGAATAAACAGTTTAAGCCAGGTGAGAGGAGGGGTTAACTTAACTCCGGTCTTAACCTAGAGTTAAAAATAACCCTCCTTGATGAAACGGAATGAATAGTCAAACTCAGAGTTAAAACTGTGTAACTCGGGGTTAAGGTTTAACCCACGTTGATGAAACCGGCCCTACATAGATTAAACACTACTTTCATTTCGCTTATTATTATTATTATTATTATTATTATTATTATTATTATTATTATTATTATTATTATTATT
Source organism: Anabrus simplex (assembly GCF_040414725.1). Classification (NCBI taxonomy): domain Eukaryota; kingdom Metazoa; phylum Arthropoda; class Insecta; order Orthoptera; family Tettigoniidae; genus Anabrus; species Anabrus simplex. Next base: position 70,570,479 of record NC_090268.1, on the reverse strand, counting down.
ATGTCCGGCTCCATGGATAAATGGTTAGCGTGCTGGCCTTTGGTCAGAGGGGTCCCGGGTTCGATTCCCGACAGGGTCGGGAATATTAACCATCATTGGTTAATTTCGCTGGCACGGGGGATGGGTGTATGTGTCGTCTTCATCATCATTTCATCCTCATCACGACGCGCGGGTCGCCTACGGGAGTAAAGTCAAAAGACCTGCACCTGGCGAGCCGAACTTGTCCTCGGACACTCCCGGCACTAAAAGCCATACGTAATTACATTTCATTATTATTATTATTATTATTATTATTATTATTATTATTATTATTATTATTATTATTATTATTATTATTATTATTATTATTCCTTATAACGTTATATAATCGCATATATAATTTACCTCACAGTGTCCGCCTGAGAAGCACGTAAGTGCACCGCGCCTTAGGGAACCCTGCTCAAGGAGTGGAGGTTCGCTTCGGCCGAAGAGGCGAAAGACTAATGTGAGCAGAAGTGTGTCACTGCCCACGGGGCACTTTGATGATGATGCTTGTTGTTTAGAGGGGCCTAACATCTAGGTCATCGGCCCCTATGGTACGAAATGAGACGAAATGCGATTACAATTTAAAAGAACAAAATGCATCCACTGACCAGAATTCAAAACGTGATGATGAGGAATGAATTGATGAATATGAATTTAAAACAATCAGTGGATAAGACGCGCAATGCCTCACATTCCCAGAAACAATATTACTGACCGAGGGACTGCTTCCAAAGCCCAATCCTGAATCGTTGATGCTTGTCTAAATGGGTCAATATCTATGTCAACGATCCCGCATAATGGCACTATTATTTACTATTATTACTATTTTTTATGATCTTTTCCTGAGTCGAATCGACTGTTTTTTTGTTTGCTTGTTTCTTGTTTTTTTGTTTTTTTGGGTTCATGTCCATCCATTCATCATAACTTTTTTATTTTGGTCAGTGGATGATTTTGAACTTTTTGTTGTTATTTCATTTCGTACCACTAGGGGCCGATGACCTCGATGTTGATGATGATGATGATGATGCTTGTTGTTTTAAGGGGCCTAACATCAAAGGTCATCGGCCCCTAATGGTACGAAATGAAAGAACAAAAATTACAAAGGCATCCACTGACCAAAATAAAAATAAAAAAAATGTCATGAAGAATGAATGGATGGACAGGAACCCAAGAAAACAGAAAACAAACAAACAAAAACAAAAGCCAGTGGATCGGATTCAATAGAGAACGAAAATAACATTATTACCGACCAAGGAACCACTTATAAAGCACAAAGATGCTTGGTGTCTAAAGGGGGTGCAAAATCCATGTCTAAGGCCCCACAGAATGGTACATGTCTCGAGTAAAATAGAACCATGGTATGTGTCATGTTGGGGTATTAATCAGAAGTAGCGAAGACTCACGGTGTTCCACAAAAGATGGTACTACTCACAAGTATTGCAATACGTACAAGTAACGCAGACCTATGGTGTGTCTCACACAATGGCCCAACTCAGAGTCAACGCAAACCGAGAAGGTTCCCCACCTAGGTGTACTAAACACGGGCGCCGGTATTCCCGTGGTGATCCTCACATAGTGGGTACTAATCACAGGCAACGCAGACCCACGGTGCTGCTCATATAGTGGTACAACTCACAGGCTACGGCCAGACCCGCGGTGTTGCACACATGGGTACGACGCACGGGTACTGGAATCCACCAGGCCAGGCTTTTACTGCTACTAATCACAAACCTATTTCGTACCGAATTTAGTGGTACTACTCGCAAGTACAGGCAACCTATAGTGTTCCCCGCGTGATGGTACGATTCAAAATTAGTTTCATGGTTCTAATTCAGTCAGCCCTTGGTCGCCCCTTTTAGTCGCCTCTTACGACAGGCAGGGGATACCGCGAGTGTATTCTACATGTGCGTCCCCCACCCGCAGGGGGTAGTGTGTTTGGTCCGCGAGAGGTATTTTATTTCCCTCAAGTCCGCCGGCAAGCCGGTTAGGACCCCCCTATCCGCCACCTGAGACGCGCCACGTGGGAGTGTCACCTCTCCCCCTGCTACGCCTGCGTAGCAGGTTCGTGGACCTCGATGTTAGGCCCCTTTAAACAACAGGCATCATCATCATTATCATCATCATCATCAGAGGACCCCGGGTTCGATTCCATACCGACCTGGGGAATTCAGTTGATCTGGATAATTCCTCTAGGTCGGAGGCTAGGTGTATGCGTTCCTCTTAATAAACATCTTTTACATACAACACACTACCAACCACCACAGAAGACGCCGAGGTGCCGGAATTTTGTCCCGTCAGGATTTATTTATCTTGTCACTAAATCTACCGACATGAGGCTAGTTTATTTGAGTAAGGTACTTTCAATCTGAACTGGGATAAAAACCGTCAACTTAGCGGTCAGCGGGTTGGCACTTTATCGTCTGGGGACTAAAAGCAGTTCCTGGTTTTTCATCCAGATTGGATCCTTGTGAAAATTAAGGCGGTATTTTCAACTGGAAAGTCACATGGCATCATGGAAGGTTCCATCTTTAAAACCCTGGCCACGATGAGCCCGAAGACTTTAGTGATCTCGGAAATAAAGATGAAGAAATACATTTTATGTATCTGTACATTAATTATTTTACCACAAAAATGATGTACATTAGGAAGTATTGTTACGATATAGGCCTAATCTAAATGGTACATTAGTTTCAGTTAAATTCTATGTAAGTAAATATGTTGTAAAATTGTCAATAGAAACGTTCATCCATTCGTATTTTAATACTGAACACATTTTTAGCAAATAAAGTAGGGGTCGCCTTACAACGAAAAACGTAAAATTAAGCAATGTCCTCAATTGTGACGAAAGTTGAAGGGTTGAAGGGTCCGGAAATGTTTCTTCTATAGCTCTACCAAACTTTTTAAAAAAATAGAAAATCACCTCGGGCCTAAATGCAGTGTCAGAAAAAGAGCCTAAAATCACCTGTTTCTTCACTCGATTCCTTGTTGATTCATATCCTATCCAAATTAATTTGTTTACATAATTTTTTCTCTACCGTCTTTCTTGGTTCCGTACCTTCAGGTTTTTTTTATTTTTTGAAAAATGAACACACCGAATGTAGTTATAAGGGCCAAAGTTAATCTCTGCATTGACACACGTTAGACCTCGTAGTGGTAGAAAAAGGCAAACTGCTAATCTAATCGACCGGATAACGATGATTAAGAAAATGATTTTAACTTTAGGAAAAAATAAAGAATATCCAATCCTCATACTTTATTTTATTTATCTAAAATTCGTAGCTCATGTCCCTAGGATGTTTTCAACATTGAGTTGCTTGCCTGAAGGATTTATATTAATAAATTTAACTCTTAAAACATGTTAGATTTCCCTTGAAATTAACCCACATGCTGTTATAGAGCGGTGAAGGGAGAGTCTATATTTACCGGAACGCTGTGGTGACTGGGAATTAATTCTGATAAGTACGCTGTATCGTAACTCATTGATCCAGCCTAGCAGTGCCCATACGAGTACACAGAAACTTGTTTTAAACGACAAATTTACTCTTGTGCAGAGGGCCATGAGCCTGGTGCCGTGACGCTCGTGTTTGCCCGCGGCTCCCACGAGGTACTGTACTGAAACAAATCACACATGAAATGGATTTCCCATGTAACCGCTTCCTCGAGAGCCCTTCTGTTCACTCAAGCTATGTACACAGAAGTAGGGGTGGGTGGAAGAGGAATACAATGCTCCATCCACCATCTTGTAGCTTTAGCATAAAACTAGGGAGGCTGCCTTATCAAGCCTCGCGAATATCTTTGAGGAAAAAAGAGAAAGAGGAAATAAAGTGAAGAAAAGGAAAATACTCTCTGAAATAAAAAAAAATTCTGTAGCGTTATATCGTAAAAAAAGAGGAGGCGCAACATTGAAACCTCGAACTGTAGCGGGTGGGCTGATGAGGTGAGCTAGCAACAACGCAATACTCCCAGGAAGATTCCCTTGGTTGCTAGGCAACGCCAGCAGGGATATCAGGCAAGCAGACGCTCTTGTGGTGGATGAGACGACCAGCAGAATAGCAATACAGTACTCTCTCTGTTGAATGAAGAGAGAACGTAGCAAGCCTGACTGTGTATTAAACTCGACTGTCATTTAACCATTCGATATAATGTATGCCTACTGTATTATTAAATATGACTTCTTGAATAGAAACTAAATGAGAAGTACCTACGCTTCGAAATACTTTTACTAATATCTACTATAAGGTGGGCCCATAAGTCGGAATATTCCTGATGATGATGACGATGATGATGCTTGTTGTTTAGAGGGGCCTAACATCGAGGTCATCGGCCCCTAATGGTACGAAATGAGATAACAAGAAAAAATGAAAAGCATCCACTGACCAAATCAAAAAATGTCATGAAGAATGAATGGATGGGCATGAACAAAACAAAAACAAACAAACAAACAAAACAGTGGATCAGACTCAAAAAAGATTGTAAATAATAGTATTAGTGACCAAGGGACCACTTATAAAGCACAATGATGCTAATGGCACTTACCGGTAGTAAAGGAGAACCATGATATTTCTCAAGCTGCGGTACTAATCAAAGGTAGCGTAAACTCACGGTGTTCCAAACATTAAGGTACTACTCACAAGTATTGTACGTCGTAAAGGTAATGCAGTCCTATAGTGTTTCTCACACAATGGCGCCACTCATAGCCAACGCAAACCGATGAGGTTCCTCACCTAGGTGTACTAAGCACGGGCGCCGGTATTCCCGTGCTGTCCCTCACATAGTGGGTACTAATCACTGGCAACGCAGACCCACGGTGTCGCTCATATAGTGGTACAACTCACAGGCAACGCCCAGACCCGTGGTGTTGCTCACATAAGTACGACTCACGGGTACTGGGAAACCACACTGAACCCCGCTTGAGTGCTACGAATCACAAAACTATTCAGTACCTAACAGAGTGGTAAAAGCGACCGAGGGTGTTCCGCGCGTGATGGTACTAATCAAAAGTAGTTTCATGGTTCTAATACAATCATTCCTTGGTCGCCCCTTTTAGTTGCCTCTCACAACAGGCAGGGGATACCGTGGGTGTATTATTCTTCAGCCTTCCCCGCCCACAGGGGGTGTGTGTTTGGTCCGCGAGAGGTATTTTATTTCCCTCAAGTCCGCCGGCAAGCCGATTAGGACCCCCCTATTCGCCACCTGGGACGCGCCACGTGGGAGTATCACCTCTCCCCCCGCTACGCCTGCGTAGCAGGTTCGTGGGGAATATTCCTTTTGGTTCAAAATATATTGTAGGTATTCTTTACGTTACGCGAATACTTACTCCACGTCCTCAGAAGAAGAACACGTCACTCTACCAACAATGAGGGTGTGAACTTGGAAATTACTTGACCGTTAGAATATTTATCAAATTGTATTCTCGTTCGTCTGCAAATGATTCAACAGGCACTGCTGTATTCCGAGTAGAAATCTATGTCACCATCGTAAGCTCTGAGGAACTCGTTTTATGTTCACGCGTCTATGAGTTGCGGAATAGACAAGAAGGTCATCAAGTTAATCAAAGATGGTGGAAGAAGAGGCGGCGCGGAAGTAGGAGGAATATAGTGAAAGTCATCACGAAACGTGAAAACGTATTCCAGCCTATTTATTTGGCTCAGCCTAAATCCAAGAGAATATCATGTCTAATATTTATTAATATTGTATTACCCGCACATCTTCATATACAAGTCACTGGATATCACTTATGACTATAGGGTCTATAAAAAGCGAAGCGAGGTTGTGCTGATATGATGATTTGGTCAGAACAGACGCTGAAAGCATTGCAATATCGGAATTTACGCTCAGTCCAGTTGGACGGTGACCCCCCCCCCAGGTCGGCCAAGGAAGAGATGGATGGACTGCTTCCAATAAGACAAGCGAGCCATCGGTGTCAGCCCCGCTGATGGTGTAGATCGAACTAAGTGGCGAGTGAGTTGCAGTAAAGCTGATCCCACATTTTGGTGGGAACAACGCCAGGAAGATGTATAGACAGTATATTAAATTTAAAATGGACATCTGTTCCATACTATATTATATAGGGTTTTATCTATACATATTAATGCAAACTATCATTCACTCACTTATCACAATTTCTTAGGAACCAACAAACCGATCACAGTGAAATTTGGCACGGAGGTTCTTCTTTGGTCGTGAGTAAAGACATAAAATGGGCAATGTTTCGCAGCGATAGGTCGCGGCCTGATATAAGTTATTTTTATATCATGTGTAGACCTGGGATTTTAAGGGAAACGCCTATTTTGTTCCTTAAGAAATAACATGAATATGTAAAAATATCTTGACGTTCCGTGATGAATCATTTACATTCGTAGAGTTTTAAAGTGCCCTAAAATATCTACTTGGAGCTTAGAGCCTATTTAATATGTTAGTACCTAAAGTGCTTATATTGTACATTTAAAATAAAATTCAACATCTGTTTTTTTTACAATCATATAATACACATCCCTGAATTGAAGAGCAGAACAGCAGAGGTTGGATTTTAAGGGATAAAATAAGAGGCAAGTGGGCTAGTCGACTGCAGAATAATCCAGGTTATTTAGTGTTGAAAAGGGTGCATCACGTAATGGATGGGGAAAAGGTAGACTTACGTAGTGAAATTGAAGTGAAAAATGTAAGTGTATTTTCCCATGCCCCTCTAACATCTGTATCGAGCATTCTTTTTCTGCTTTCAAAATAATGTGTACAGACAAAGGACAGGTCGTGGAAAATGTGGAGAAGGTTGTTGTTATGTACTGTAAAGCAAACTACGAATTCAAGTGCTGTAGGAATGTTCTTCGTGAATAAACAAACACATACTATAACGCGGGTGTACTCTACATGTGCGTCCCCCACCCGCAGGGGGTAGTGTGTTTGGTCCGCGAGAGGTATTTTATTTCCCTCAAGTCCGCCGGCAAGCCGGTTAGGCCAGGGTCCTCTAAACCAAAGACCAAGTGTCCGGACTTTATTATTATTATTATTATTATTATTATTATTGAATTAATCATATTATTTTGATAAATGCTCTTGTAGTTTTACATGACTGTTTATATCGTGATGATAAGCACGACTACATCTTGGTGAGCGGCCAGTTATAATGCCATTCATCTATCACGCACATTATTATTGTTGTTATTATTATACCGGAGGTACATCTTCTCCATCCAATTGAACTGTGCGCCTCCTGGAAGGCCATCTGTGTTGGGAAACGCAAACTGTGTATGTGAAGAAGTTTGGACCACTCTGCAATGACTGCTTACAATGTTAATGAGTGTGTATCTAAGGTTTATATTCCCAAGCTCTGGAGGAAAGCGCAAGTGGTTGCACTTTTTAAGCTGGTAAGGAGCCAAACGATCGTAAAAACTTCCGCCCAGTATCATTGTTATGTCATAGTTTCAAGAATTTCGAACGCCTTATCCTTAACCGAATTAGTGGCATCCTCGAAGGAAAGTTCATTCCTCAACAGGCTGGTTTTCGACCTGGAAAGTCATGCTGCAGTCAGATATTGAACCTTACTCAACACGTTGAGGATGGTTTTGAACAGCGTAAGGTAACAGGAGTTGCGTACTGTATTTGACAATACGTGTCAATATCTCCACCGCCGATGTAGGTTCCGTGAACAGGTAGGAACTTGACATTAGGCATCCCTTCTGTAATTTAATCCACGATATTTTGCTCTTGCTGGATTGGAGGAGATTTCTTGACAAAATATGGAATGCACACCTTTGTCCATGACTAAGGCGTAGCAAAACTGTGACACCGCACAGCGCTTAAAACATGAATCTCCGGACATGAGTTCCTCTTTGAAAAGTGATCAGTTTGCCGAGTTTGCCGCCCCACACAACATACTAAGCGTTCAATGGGCTAGTAGATCAAGAATAGTAAGGACAATAAATACTATTAATAGTCTGTTAATAGCCTGCTAGTGTTGGAATGACGACTGAAAGGTAATTGGAATGTGTAAACATAAGGAAATAAAGTATGTCGGGATTTTATGAAACTCTGCTTAAATGAATTTGTGGTCAGTTTCAAGAAGTTGACGTAGGAGTGATTATTGATCCAAAGTTGATAAGACTCTATTTGCATTATCTAGGTGACCCTCAGCAAAGAGGCAACTCAGATTATCTGGTGCGAGGATGACTAGTTCTGTGCTTATTGGAAGCATGCAGAAGTATTTTTATTCAAGTTTTAATTTACTGAAACTTGCTAGTATTAAAGGGCATAAATTAGCTCTTTTGTAAGTTGTACCTGTTTGGCAATTACGTGTTCTTGAACGTATCTTACTATCTTCAAGATAACGAGATCAACTGGAAGAACGAAAAACAACATATAAGTTAAGCTACTGTTGTATTGAACTCTGGCTAATTGGTTAGAATGATGGCCTTTGGTCCAAAGAATGGAGGTTCTATTCCCGGCCGGATCGAGGATTTTAATTTATATTGGTTATGTTTTCTGACTCTGAGACTGGGTGTTTCCACCGTCTTCAACATTAGATTTCATCCTAGTTAGGGCCGTATTCTCTCAGACGCGCAGGTCACTCATGGGAGTCAGTTGACAGACCTGCACCAGGTCTCCACCAATTATTATTATTATTATTATTATTATTATTATTATGGTGCTTGTTGTTTAAAGGGGCCTAACATCGAGGTCATCGGCCCCTAATGGTACGAAATGGAATAACAAAAGGTGCATCCACTGACCAAAATAAAATAAAAAATGTCATGAATAATGAATGGATGGACATGAACTCAACAAAAAAACCAGTGGATCAGACTTAAAAAAGATCGTAAATAATATTATTTCTGACCAAGGGACCACTTATAAAGCACAATGATGCTTGATGTCTAAAGGGGTGCAACATCCAGGTCTAAGGCCCCACAAAATGGTACATGTCGTGAGAAAAGTAGAACCATGGCATTTGTCATGTTGGGGTACTAATCAAAAGTAGCGAAGACTCACGGTGTTCCACACAAGATGGTACTGCTCACAAGTATTGTACTTCGTACAGGTAACGCAGACCTATGGTGTTTCTCACACAATGGCGCCACTCATAGCCAACGCAAACCGATGAGGTTCCTCACCTAGGTGTACTAATCACGGGTGCCGGTATTCCCGTGGTGTTCCTCACATAGTGGGCACCATTCACAGGCAACGCAGACCGACGGTGTCGCTCATATAGCGATACAACTCACAGGCTACGCCCAGACCCGCGGTGTTGCTCACATGGGTACGACGCACGGGTACTGGAAAACACCAAGGCAAGCCTCTTTACTGCTACCAATCACAAACCTACTTCGTACCTAATTTAGTGGTACTACTCGCAAGTACAGGCAACCCATGGTGTTCCCCGCATGATCGTACGAATCAAGAGTAGTTTCATGGTTCTAATTCAATCATCCATTGGTCGCCCCTTGTAGTCGCCTCTTACGACAGGCAGGGGATATCGCGGGTGTATTCTACATGTGCGTCTCTGCCAATTATTATTATTATTATTATTATTATTATTATTATTATTATTATTATTATTATTATTATTATTATTGCTCAGGCTACATTAAATAGCTCATTTCGGTGACCGGCAATATTGTGTAGATGTTATAATCAAGCTACCAGTCATCCTTGTGGCAGATCAGTCAATTTCATCCAGTGACTAGTGTTTCTTTACCAGTATATTTTGTGCAAACAGTAGATCATGAATATTTTCGTCACTTTCATTTTCTCAGTAGGTCTTTCTTTCTTAATATGTTTACCCTCCAGAGTTGGTTTTTCCCTCAGGCTCATCGAGGGTTTCCACCTCTACCGCCTCAAGGGTAGTGTTCTGGAGCGTGATACTTTGGATCAGGGGGATACATCTGGGAAGGAGGACCAGTACCTTGCCCAGGCTGCCTCACCTGCTATGCTGGAGAGGGGTTTTGTGGGGGATGGGGAGATTGAAAGGGATAGGCAGGGAAGAGGGAAGGAAACGGCCGTGGCCATAACTTGGGTACCATCCTGTTATTTGCATGGAAGAGAAGTGGGAAACCACGTAAGGCCACTTAGAGGATGCTTCAGGTGGGAATCGAACCCTCCTCTACTCACTTTACCTTCAGAGGCTGAGAGGACCCCGTTCCAGCCCTCGTACCACTTTTCAAATTTCGTGGCAGAGCCGGGAATACCGGCAGCTAAGCACACTAACCACTACACCACAGAGGTGGCGTACATAGCATTTCCTTGTTAGCATTTTTGTGCAATGTGCAGATTATGAACAATTTCGTTACTTTTATTTCCTCAGTATGTAACATAGAAAATTTGCCCTTCCTCAAAAGCACGGTTTCAAGTGTAGGTGACGTAAGACCTACTATTACAACTGAATTCCGGAATGATCGTCCACGACCTGAGATCTATTATCTTCAATGGTGACGTATTTAATTTTCTTTTGGAAAAAAAAAAATATATATATATATATATATATATATTAATTTGTTTGCTATTTGCTTTACGTCGCACCGACACATATGTCTTATGGCGACGATGGGATAGAAAAGGCCTAGGAATGGGAAGGAAGCGGCCGTGGCCTTTATTAAGGTACAGCCCCAGCATTTGCCTGGTGTGAAAATGGGAAACCACGGAAAACCATCTTCAGGGCTGCCGACAGTGGGGCTCGAACCCACGATCTCCCGATTACTGGATACTGGCCGCACTTAAGCGACTGCAGCTATCGAACTCGGTGGAAATATATTTATTAAGAAGTTTATCTTCTTGGTACCTAACGTATATTTTATATTGGGTACGGCCAATGAGCTAACATTAACGTCATATATTTTGTCGTGCAAATGTTATCCCTTTTGATCACTGGTCGATGTTCTTTTAATCGGCTATTCTACCTTTCAGAATTTTCTGAACGTTGAATTCTGTACCGTGACTTATCAAGGGAACAGGTCAAGGAGGATAGTTGTAAAGAAATGTTAGCGTCAAGTTGTGTGACTTGTGCGAGTTGGGAAGTAATCTAAGTTGAGCGAGCCAGTCTGGAACTCGCCGGGGACGTGGCCGATGTTTGCTGATAATCCCTCTTGACAGGTCAAGTGGCCTCTCGGTTTTACTGGACGTGTGCCTCTGCGATCATGTTACCAACAGCATGTGCCACGACCGGCGTGAGAAGTGGTTCCCTAACTTCCCTCATATCGTATGGCAAGGGAAAAAAATGGTCTTTAGAAACACAAACAATTTTCCAACTCAATCTATGAAATAAATTACAGTGCCGGGACTTTTGTAGACTGATATTGATCTTTCATTGTGTTATTTGATAGTACTCTTCTGCGGACAAGGCGAGACATTAGAGGTAGGCTCGATAAAACCATGCTAGGCTCGTCAGTTGAAAGTACACGACATCTATTTCAAGTAGTTGGAGCTGCAGATTCCTGTTTCTTCAATCTTTGTTCAAAATTCTAACGGTACGAAATAAGACGAAATGAAATGATAATTTAAAACTCCAAAATTCATCCACTGACCAGAATTCAAAAAGACCACGATGAACAATATTATGAAATTAAATCAGTGGATCCGATCTTCCCAGAAACTAACTTAGAACAATGATATATACTGATCAAGGGACTGTTTCCAAAGCACAGTCCTGAATCGATGATGCTTGTTGTCTAAAGGGGTCCTAAATCCAGGTCAACGCACCCTCATAATGGTACTTACCGCTAGTATAATAATAATAATAATAATAATAATAATAATAATAATAATAATTTCGTGTGGCTATTTCTAGCCGAGTGCAGCCCTTGTAAGACAGACCCTCCGATGAGGGTGGGCGGCATCTGCCATTTTGTAGGTAACTGCGTGTTATTGTGGTGGAGGATAGTGTTATGTGTGGTGTGTGAGTTGCAGGAATGTTGGTGACAGCACAAACACCCAGCCCCAGGGCCATTGGAATTAACCAATTAAGGTTAAAGTCCCCGACCCGGCCGGGAATCGAACCCGGGACCCTCTGAACCGAAGGCCAGTACGCTGACCATTCAGCCAACGAGTCGGACACCGCTAGTAAAGTAGAACCATGGTATTTCTCATGTAGCGGTACTAATCATGAGTAACGTAGACTCACGGTGTTCCTCACATTGTGGTACCACTCACAGGTAATGTACTACGCACAGGTATCGCAGACCTATGGTGTTTCTCACATAATGGCGCCACTCATAGGCAACTCAAACCCACGGTGTGCCTCACTTAGTGGTACTAATTACAGGGACCAGTACTGTACTATCCCGTGGTGTTACTCACATAGTAGGTACTGTGTGCAGGCCATGCAGACCCACGGTGTCGCTCACGGAGTGGTACTAATCACAAGCAACGTGGTGTTCCTCGAAACGCAGACCCATGATGTCCACAACCAGATGCGGAAACACCCCAGCGAGTGTAGGCTCTTTATTTTCTCCTTGGGGTGTTCTAACCGAACCTGGACAGAGGGAAGCCTCCGACATAGTGGCAGATACTGTACACGGGTACTGTAATCCCATAGTGATCCACATACAAACCCATGGTGTTCCTCACATGATGGTACTAATCACAGGTAATCTCATGGTTCAAAATTCAGCATCCCTTGGTCGCCCCTTTTAGTCACCTCTTACGACAGGCAGGCGATACCGTAGGTGTATTCTTCGCCTGCATCTCCCACCCACAGGGGGTTGTCATTACTGAGGGTGCTTCATCTTGCTGAGTCTGGCATTAGTTCCAATTACTTGTGTCCAGCTCCATGGCTAAATAGCTAGCGTGCTGGCCTTTGGTCTCAGGATTCCCGGGTTCGATTCTCGGCAGGGTCGGGAATTTTAACCATAATTGGTTAATTCCCCTTGCATGGGGACTGGGCGTATGTGCCGTCTTCGTCATCATTTCAACCTCATTACGACTCGCAGGTCGCCTACGGGCCTCTCCGGTGGCCACACTGCCTTTCATTTTCACACCGCTCGTGGACCTTCCCTTTCTTTTACCGATACCTACAGAATATGTTCCCATTAAAAAAAAATCCCCCGTAATAGAAGTAGGTCATAAATCAAACATTCCTTGACCCTAGCTGGACAGGAGATCTCTCAAGCTACCCAAATCGTTTGTGTCCTTGAACTTTTGGTAGGACCTGTACTTCTTAAAACAATAATCACCACCACCACCCTTCGTGTGTGGAGGAAAGTGATTCCAGTCTACGCGCCAGTTGCCTCTGTAAGGCTGACTACGGAGTCATTCCAGAATTTATAATAATAATAATAATAATAATAATAATAATAATAATAATAATAATAATAATAATAATAATGTTATTGGCTTTACGTCAAGTAACTACTTTTTCTGTTTTCAGAGACGCTGAGGTGCCGTAATTTAGTCATGCAAGAGTTATTTTACGTGCCAGTAAATCTACCGACACGAGGCTGACGAATTTGAGCACCTTCAAATACCACCGGACTAAGTCATGATCGAACCTGTCAAGTTGGGGTCAGAAGGCCAGTGCCTCAACCGTCTGAGCCACTCAGCCCGGCTATACCAGAATTAAAATCCTCCACAACGTAATCCAATGTGAACCGACTGAACAGTAACAGTGGTAACTTCTAGACCAGTGTCTCACAATTTTTCTGTTCCTAGGAACATACAGGCCACTGGCCGGTGGAGAAGTACGAACTCGTGGACAAACATCTAAAGGATTTTTCTAAATTTGTAAACAAAATAAACTTTGACACCTCACAACGAGTTAGCAGTTATGTTTAAGACTGACAAAAGTCATGTGTAAATAATATTCTATATAGGGTATTAATTAGTACCGTACTGTTATTGTGTACATATAAGCATGTAGTATTACTTTCTGTAATGGAGCATGCTGTTAATAAATAATTTTTAAAAATACATACAACAGAGAGAGAGTAGGTGAGCCAAATTGCAATTCATTTTCTTTCAAAAAGTGTTAATGATGTTAAGTTTAACGTTACAGCTTTAAGAAAGCTGTTATTAACAGAAGGAGCAGGTCTATCTTTATACAAAGGGATTTCATATAAAGACATTTGCAATAATGTAAAGCGTTTATTTTAAGATTTCCCTGTTAGAAAGGTAATCTGCTCTTGGAATGCATAATTCTGTTGACTCTGACTGTTCAGTGTAATATTCGGTCTTGGCTCTTGGACTAAATAATTTTATTCTACTGCCCAACTTTAACAGCGAAACACATGTTGAACCAACAGCAAAGATCGTGTACAACATGCAATTGACAAACACAGCGATTGGGTTATGGCCGTTTGTCAAATATTAATATTGAAATCATTTCTTCGCAGACAAAGCCGGCGTCCCCATAACTTACTACAGAAAACAAAAACAACGTAAAATTAAGCAATTTCCTCAACTGTGTGGAAAGATGAAGAGTTAAGGGGCCGGGACAGGTTTTATATTGTGAGACTTAGATAGCTCTATCAAACTTAAAAAAAAAAAAGTTCAAAAATGACTTCCGGTCTAAATGCAGTTCCGGAAAGACATACTAAATCATTTCTTTACTAGTTTTCTTTTTTATTCAAATCCTAGCCAAATTAACTTATTTACATAATTGTTTTATTAATATGTACCTTCGTTCAATATCTTCAAGCGTTTTTTGTTTTTTTAATTATTATTTATTTCTATTTGCTTTACGTCGCACCGACATAGATATGTCTTATGGCGACGATGGGATGTGAAAGGCCTAGGAATTGGAAGGAAGTGGCCGTGGCCTTAATTAAGGTACAGCCCCGGCATTTGCCTGGTGTGAAAATGGGAAACCACGGAAAACCATCTTCAGGGCTGCCGACAGTGGGGCTCGAACCCACGATCTCCCGATTACTGGATACTGGCCGCACTTAAGCGACTGCAGCTATCGAGCTCGGTGTTTTTTTTATTGTTTTTTTTAATGTAGTGAAATGAAATGGCGTATGGCTTTTGAGTGCCGAGAGTGTCCGAGGACATGTTCGGCTCGCCAGGTGCAGGTCATTTGATTCGACTCCCTTAGGCGACCTGCGCGTCGTGATGAGGATGAAATGATGATGAAGACGACACATACACCCAGCCCCCGTGCCAGCGAAATTAACCAATTAATCTTAAAATTCCCGACCCTGCCGGGAATCGAACCCGGGACCCCTGTGACCAAAGGCCAGCACGCTAACCATTTAGCCATGGAGCCGGACACCGAATGTAGTTATGAGGGCTTAAGTGAAACTCTGCATTTGCTCACATTAGCGCTCGTAGTGGTAGAAAAAGGCAAACTGCTAACCTAATCGACCGGATAACGATGATTAAGTAAAGGATTGTAATTTTTAGGAACAAATAAAGAATATATTCTCATACTTTACTATATTTTATTTACCTAAAATTCGTAGCTCATATCCCTAGGAAGTTTTCAACATTGAGGTGCTTGCCTGAAGGCCTAGAACTACTGTGGATTTTTTTATACGTTTTCGTGGAACTCCTGTTCTAGATCATGGCAGTAACCTAAATACACCCTTGCTGATATCATCCAAAATGCCCAGAAAATATAGGACCTTATTTGATGTTCATGGTGTGATGCACGTCATGTGTTGAATTATCTCCTCCTCACAGCAGGCCACACTAAACTCACACCTTGTCTCAGTCCCAGGTGGTCGACAACTCTCCCCCGCACACGACCGCCGTCTGTTATGGACGTATCCTTCCGCCTCCTGGTGTGTTGTCCGGAACCGGAAGTACAATGCCAAACAGAACGTGGAGTGGTGTGACGTCAAACAGGTGTGACGTTCACCTTAACCTTTCCGACAGTACATAGATATTTACGCCCGTCAAGGGCTGACCACATCAAAACAACAGATGGTAGCAGCAAGAAGAACGAAGGGAGAGTATAACAATTGAAATAACCCATTGCTATAAATAAATATATTTACACTCTTCATGGTTCAGTCTGCAGCCCTCTATGAATGAAATAAACGCCTCATGAATTCTCTGTTTATGATCAGTTGGGTAGCTTCATGCGTTTCTATGGCTATTGCTTTGAAAGTATCAAGAACGACCCTAAACGATCGTCTCCTGCATTCTCCGTCAACCCACCCTGACTGAGTATGATGTACAGCTCCGTATCTGACACATCAGCGTCTTGGCTCTCGGACCTCGAAGTCCTTGTTTCGAATCTATACCGGGTCGTGGTATTATTTTAATCGTGAAATGTTAATTCCGTTCGCTCAGGAACTGGCTATTTGAGCTGCTGCCTACCCTTGTCGGCCAGTCTGTCTTATAAATGCTGCACCATGTTAGTAATGGTCACATGATAATATGTTATTCTTATTCTTATTATTTACTCGCTGTAGCACCCGGCTTTGCCCGGGTACATGATTCAATGTTTACTTTTGAGATTTTTATTGCCCGTTAATTACGTGTGAAGTGAATATTTGTAAATTTATTTATTGTGATGTTGACTGATATTTTACGAAATTGGTTGCAGTTTTAAAATTATTGCTTTTTATATAATTCTAAGTTATAATTACAATGATTTAGTTTTGCATTAAACTTTGTCCTTATGGCAGCCCAGGTTGTCTGCGAACTAGCTGATCCTTTCAAATTGATTTACGTTGAGATAAGAATTGATGGATTTGTCCGTACAACACCAGGAGTGATCTATACATACAGAATTTTGATTTGAAACTATGAATGTTGTGTTCTTTGTATATTGATGTGAAATTATATTCCATACGTTTAATAATAACAATAAGAAGAAGAATAGCACTCTGGCAGTCACGTCCAGAGCTAGCACAGTTTTTAAAAATCTTTCAAAATCCAGATTTCTAAATTTTAATGCAAACGAAAAGATATAATATGTATTCGATCAGTTCACTCAAGTTTAAAAGGACAAAAGTCAACCGAGAAAATAAAATTAAAATGTTTATGTATCAGTAGACATATTAATGATAAGAGCAATGTTTGTCAGACTTGTCTAACATCTGAGGCAAAATTCGAAGTTTTCTTTATTCAGAATAATTATATAGACAGCTTCAATACTTGTTCCTCGGGTTTCATTTATAGGTATGCATTAAGTTCCTGGAATATCAATGAAACATTGCGTTGCTAGGCTTTGATCAGGACGCGTTTGAAATGTTTGATAAAGACTGCCATTTCCTAAATGAACGCACTTCGACAGGTTGATTATTTTGAACATGAATTATACTGCTTTTAATGGACCAATAAAACACACAGCATGTACGACAAAGGTTCCGTATACTCCCAGTGACAAGGCGTCAGTCGATATATAGGTGTTTGAATATCGCTGGCTCTCGCCTATTTATCGTGTATTCTGCTCTCGCGTCTCATGACAGCAGTTCACAGAAGCACTCAATTCCATACGTACTCATAAATTTTCAAAACATTTCTTTTTTTTTCATTAAGGGGAATTGTAACGAACAGTAATTTTGAAGTGATATTGGGGTAACTACTGTAGATCAAACGTAAGATTATTTATTTATTTATTTATTTATTTATTTATTTATTTATAACTTGTTTGGTAGGATATTATACAATAAAAAAAGCAAAGTCTTCTCCGTACAGGCCGTGAAGGGCCTTGGAGGGGTGGAAGATAAAGGCTTCCACTATCCGTAACCTCGGCACTTGATGGGGTAGAGTGGTTAGCTCTAAGCCTTTGCCCCCAGGAATTAACCTGGTACTCATTTTTGGTATAGGATGAGTGAACCTCAGGGCCATGTGCACCTCCAGAAGTGGAAATCTCGTTTCTTAATTTTTACGACTTCCTGACTGGGATTCGAACTCACGTCCTTCCAAGCACGCCTTTACCATCTCGGCCAGGCAGCCCCTATATTATACAATTAATTACACCTGCAAAGCAGTTAATGTGCTTATCTGCCGATGTTGTTTCATATTTTACACACTGTTTCAATCCTTACTGTTTACAACATTATTAAGGTTTGTACATTTACATTGGACAAATTAGCATGGTCATTTCGGGCTGTGTTGAGGGATTTTATCAATCCCTGAAAGTATCATTCAAAATAGATAAATCTGTGATAAAATTTTCATTCATGGGCAATATTTAAATTGCAATTTTACTTTCTATGATTCATAGTTTCACATGTTTTTTTAGTTGGTATTTTGTTCTCAAGTTTGTCATTTCTGAGGGGAACTTGCTCAAAAATTTAGGAACTCCAACTCGTAGTGTTCTGGAGCCATATTTGTTGTAGTTCCTGATGATCTGAAAATAACTTCTATACCTCAGTCTTGTTACATGCGTATGTCCATTTACAATTCTATATTATGGCGTCCAATCATTTTCTTTACTTATTGTTATTATTGTATTTATTTTATGGCAGGTCTGAGGCTATGAAGCCTCTATTAAAAAAGCGTATTGTATTCAATCATTATACAATTTAAAATGATTATACATATAAATAATTATACATTATTACATCATAATAGCCCAAAATAATCTTGTTCTAAATATTATTAAGAACAATTACCTACATCTGTAGTTTTAATTAATTACTCATAATTTTGGCACACTTAATAATCCGTTTCGTTGTTGAGATCTATTGGCCAATAATTTGTGAAGTCTACTTTCATGATTTATTGTAAATACACTTCAGACATTTTCTTTTAAACAGTCTCTGGCTGTTTATGCCTGTAATTTCGGCCGGGACTGAGTTCAAAGAACGTATGGTAGCAGGTATATGCGAGTTCTTGTACAGTACGCGAAACTTTTAGTGATACCTGGGCTCCCTAGTGCTGAATCGGGAGACCTCGGTTATCTTCGAGATTCGTATTGGCAACCTTTGAAACACAAACTATGAATCAATTTTGCATCGCCATGGGACATCTGGCGTACAATTTACGTACTAGTGCTGTTGTTGTTTACACAGCAAAGAAAAAATATAGGATTCATGCTAGGAACAAGATTCGCATCGAGAAATGGCATATAATGTGTGTGTGTGAGACACAGTTGTTGGCTTAAGATAATAAAGGTTTATAAAATTCATATCGATCGATCATACTATCGATTCAATTCGGATTTCATTTCCATTCAATTGGCAGTATTACCGGAACCGGGAGAGCTCTCTCCTTACTTCTCAGCCCCGTAAAACCAGGTATCACTAAAAGTTTCGCGTACTGTATGTGCTACTGTGATGAATGGGAATTGGGAACACACAAGAGAGATCGTGTTGCTGACCTTGAAGGAATTCTGTCTAAAGGGAGGAGATATTTAAAATCTATTCTTAGATAATTCTTAATACAATATTTAAATTATTTTTGGAATAAGATCAATACGAAGAAAAATTGATTTATTTTGAGTTAAATAACAATAAAGCTATTGCTGATAGGTTTCCCACAAGGAGGAGAAATTATTTAACCACCTTTTACAAAATAGTTGAGGGATCACATGGGATTAATACCATGGAATTTTTCACGAGTAGGCATATTCAGGAAGTTGAATTACAGCCAAACTTCTATAACTTGAACGTCTCTATCTCGAATTTTCGATGTCGCAACGGAATTGTGTGTGTTTTATTTGTTATATCATCTCTGTAACTCGAAGTTCAATTACTGGAATTTCTCGATATTTCGAAGGATATTTCAAGCCCAGGTGTAAAATATTTCTCTGCAACTCGAAGTTGTGCTGAACATTACGCTAATGCGTAGTCGATGATCCCCTCGAGATACAACTAGTTCCCGAAGTAGGAGCCTGAACTTAGGTCACCTCCTTATAAGCCTGCGAGAATAAATATGCTACACAATTTAGTCAGTGTGTCTAACTAGCAAAGGGAAATGGTAGACTCATTTTCTAAGCATAAGAATAAGCATTGTACACATTTTGGTCAGTGTTTGTCTAGTAAAGGAAAGTGATGGACTTCTTTTCGAAGAAATGAATTTGTAAGGAATATAAAATAAGGCGTAATAAAACTGGTTTTAGAAACAATGCCTTAATTCAATATCTAATGCCGAGAAAATAGTGGCATTGTTGACAAAAAGTAGCTAGAGCTGATATTTAATGTGAGACAGAAGCAATTTGAATGTCTCCCTACACCTCGAATTTTCGATAGTGAGAATTATTTTCACTCTCCACAAACACGTCGAGATATCGAAGTTCAACTGTATATGTCTGGGCTAAAAAAATATAAAGCGTAGACATAAACGGAAGATTTTTCTTGCAAGCTAGTCTATGTATTGAACCTTTATGACGATGATATACAGAGTGTACAAAAATGCTGTCCAATAATCCCTGCTTGTGATAAAGGGGACCGGGTCATTTAAAATGAGGATATGACCATTCGCTAACTCGCAGTTTTCATCGAGATTCAACTGGGACAAATAATATCTTGTTTTACTCGAGGTTATGCGATCCAAATAACTCTTAACATATCTCAAAAGAATACTCCATTACATCGTAAGTCACAGTTATGTTGCGAAACCTACTTTTTTGATGTTTAAGGAGTATGAAACGTCATGATCCGTCTAAAACTAGAGGTAAATTTTTTGCATGAATACAATAAAATACTTCCTTCAATACCAACGTGGTTCGAAAATAAATTTTAAAGTGAGGCGGAACAGAATGACTGTGGGTACTCCCTCCATAAATCATGGTTGAAAAACTATATTACGCTACATTTCCGCAAGTCTACTCAAATGAAAATTGCGAGTTACAGGGCTGGTTTCTATTCTGATTTCAACTGTCTTCATTTCCTTTATCAAGGGCTGTGATTACTACATCCTGCAAATATTAATATCCTTGATCTTAAAATAATGTGTACTATACATATGATCATGGTAAAGAGATGATCTCTGAGTATTCACGAAGGATATAACGTAAAGGCTTCAAATTTCAATACTTTGGTCCTAATAGGGATAGATTGTTTGGTTTTATGCCTTAGGAATTACAGTGATATTCACTCTGTTATAGGTTCAGTGAATTCTTGCGTACATTTACTTTCGGGAAATAATATATTATGTTTCTAAATTATTGAATCTTAGATTGGGCACTACACCTAATTCCCCCTATGGGTGGGGGCGGTAGAATAACAGCCGCGGTAAACCCTGCCTGTTGTAAGAGGTGACTAAATGGGACTCCAAGGGCTCTCAACTTGGGAGCGAGGACTAGCGGCCACGGGGCCCTTAGCTGGGTCCTGGCATTGCTTCCACATACTTGTGCCAGGATTCTCATTGTCATCCCTCCTATCCGACCTCCCTTTAACAACGTTTGTTCTTTTCCGACCCCATCGATGGCTAGAGAGTCCTTCATTTTCATGCCCTTTGTGGTCCTTGTCTTTCATGGGACGATACCTTCATTTTTTCTCCATTTCTTTCTCTCTGATTAGTATTATATAGAGGATGGTTGCTTAGTTGTATTTCCTCTTAAAGCAATAATCACCACCTCTACCAAAACCGGATCAAACCTATGCGTTGGAGTGAACTGAGCGTAACTTTACCACTTCTAATGAGTAGTTTTTACGAATAACAGAAGATCCTGAGTTTCAGGAAGACGACCACGAACCTGCTACGCAGGCGTAGTAGGGGGAGAGGTGATACTCCCACCTGGCGCGTCCCAGGTGGCGGATAGGGGGGTTCTAACCGGCTTGCCGGCGGACTTGAGGGAAATAAAATACCTCTCGCGGACCAAACACACACCCCCTGTGGGTGGGGGAGGCAGACGAATAATACACCCACGGTATCCCCTGCCTATCGTGAGAGGCGACTAAAAGGGGCGACCAAGGGATGATTGGATTCGAACCATGAAACTACTTGTGATTAGTACCACCACGCGGGGAACACCATGGGTCGTTATTACTTGCGCGTAGTACCACTATGTTAGGTACCGAATAGGTTTGTGATTAGTAGCAATCAGGAGCACCACGCGGTCAGGCTTTTACGGTACCTGTGATTAGTAGCACTATATGAGCGACACAAGGGTTCTGGCTTGCCTATGATTACTACCCACTACATAAGGAACACCACGGGATAGTACGGGTCCCTGTGGTCAGTGCACGTATGTGATGAAAACCATAGGTTTGCGTTGCCTATAAATGGCGCCGCTATGTGTGAAACACCATAGGTCTGTATTACCTGTGCGAATTTCATTACCTGTGAGTAGTACCATAATGTGTGGAATACCGCGAGTTTACGATACTGTTGCTTAGTACCGCACCATGTCAACTACCATGGTTCTTCTTTCCAAGCGATAAGTATCATTATGAAAGGCCGATGACCCCTTTAGCTTGCAAGCATCATGAATTCAGTATTGACCTCTAGAAGTAGTCCCTTGGTCAGTATTACCATTGTTCTCCGTCAGTTCCTGAGACTGAGACATTGCGGGTCGGCTCCACTGATTGTTTTAACTTCATATCCATTCGTTCATATTTCGTCCTCACGTTTTGAATTCTGGTCAGTGGAGGATTTTGTATTTTTATTTTGTCATTGCATTTCGTCTCATTTCGTACCATCAGGGGCCGATGACCTCGATGTTAGGCCCCTTAAAACAACAAGCATCATCATCATCATCATCATCATCAGGAAGACGAACAGACAGCATCCATACAAGCAATGACGAAGACTTCTATAGAATACTTCTTTCTGTAGTTTTCTGATACTTAGCACTCTCCAGCTCAATGATTGGAGTCACTAACTATCGCGTTTTCTGTGAGTTTGTTAAGTAACTCTTCGATATTCCCCAATGATTCTATTTGGAATCACTGTCTATTTTCCTTATTTTTCCTAAAATTATATGCATTTTCACGCCTATTTGAAGTTAATTTTCAAGAATTTTCTTTTTCATCTGTCAAATAAATGTGGGCTAGAGAGGGTTCACAAAAATTGGAGGAATTCTCATTCACCTTCTTAAATGAACAAAATAACAATACAGCCCAATACTGACACCTACTGTATCTTAATAGAATTGAATTTAGGTTAGGAAACCATCGGAGGTGACTTTAACTGGCTATCCTGACTGCGATTTATATCGGGCTATTTCGGTAGCCCCAACCACATCAACCACTACTCCGGCCCGATTTAGAGTTGAAATTTACTTACTGCAAGTATCGATGAAGTTATTCCTATCTTGGACTCAATTAATTACAGTTATTCGCTCGACTACAGACACCATAATAATGCAGGCTATCAGAAAAGCTGGATTTTTGAATGAGAGTGTTAGGACAGCGTCTTTTCACTCTGATGACCCTAGGTTAGAATTCCGGTGACTGCATGCTCAAATTTGCATCTGAAATATCCATTCATCATTCCTGTAAAACTAAAAGTGAGTCACGGTGATCCCAGCAATATTATGGAAATATTTTGGAAAGCTGGAAGTTCTCATTGGTTACTACTCAAAGCAAAATAGAAAAAAAAGAGGTAACATCAGGCAGGCTGTAGATACATAAATTCACGGTACTGTTGATCAAGATGCCTTAAGTCCCAGAAATTAAACAAAAACACCATCTAAAACAATAGCATATGCTCAATAGTGGTTATAGTTGATTTTATTGATTTTTCTTCACAGACATCATTACTCGGTTCAACATAGAAGTTCCTGGTTCGAATATCGGCCAATGGATGTGGAATGGTTGAAATGAAAGGTCGCTCCCCTGTGGGTTGAATTGTTGGTAAAACTGGAGGTCCCCATACTATAATCATTGATAACATAAAGCTCTAATTTACGTGCTTTTCTTATTTGCTTTAAAGCAATTATCAGTCCATCAGAATAGATTGCAAATGGAAGAGTTCAACTTGGCTAAAAGGAAGATTTTGTTCAGTGTTTTAACGTCACACTTCAGGGTTTTCGCCTGCGGTGGAAAGGAAAGCATCTAGATCGTGAAGAGAGCGGCAGTTAATTAATTAATAAACAGCTGCAGCATTTCTCTGGTATAGTAAATAGGAAACCACAGAAAGCCAACTTCACGACGGCCGACAGGCTCGAGCATACAGTTTCACGACCTGTGATGATGATGATGATGCTTGTTGTTTAAAGGGGCCTAACATCGAAGGTCATCGGCCCCTAATGGAATGTGATAAACGACATGAGAGATGATGTTAAAATTTTAAAAACATATCCACTGACTAGAGTTTAAAAATGATGGAGAAAAATGAGGGTGAGATTAAAACAATCAGTGGATCTAATACGCAATGCCTTATTTTCTAATAAAACAAGAGAAATTACAGGAAAACAAAAGAATAAGGCATTGCCTGGTAGTACATAATTTACGAGAGACGTTAAAATAACACATTAAGATAAGCAAAACAAACTAAAATTAAGTCAATAGGATAAAAGCGAAAATGACACAAAACACACTAGGACAAAGGACAGCATTACACACGAGAAAACAGTCCACTATCCCTCATAAAGCGGATGACGAGGTCTGCTGACTGCTCGTCATCACGCAAGATAAGGGAGATAGTACTCGGAAGGTTAAGACTACGGCGCAGATCGACCAGGTCCACACACTCCGTAAGGATGTGCACCACGGTAAGGTGGTCGCCGCAGGTACACACCGGAGGGGGTTCTCCTTTCAAAAGATGCGAGTGAGTCAAGATACCGTGGCCGATCCGAAGACGACATAATACCACGGCTTCCCTCCGCGAAGCCCGAAGGGAAGTCCTCCATACCTTCGTTGTTCCTTTTATCGCTCTCAGCTTATTGGGAAGTGGAATGGCCTGCCACTCCATCTCCCAATGGGACATAACAAGATGTCTCAGCTGGGAGCGAATATCACTTACTGGAACCTGGAAAGGCAACGTGGGCAGTGTAACTGCCTCCTTGGCAGCCTGATCTACTAACTCGTTTCCCTCTATGCCCATGTGGCTTGGGAGCCACAGAAATGTGATTCTGGTGCCAGCATCCCAACACCCGGCCAGCAGGTCCTGGATTAGCTGCACCAGAGGGTGCCGAGGGAAACAGGTATCTATAGACTGGAGCGAACTCAAGGAGTCGGTACACAGAAGAAAGTGTCGGCGCTCATTGTACAGTGCGTACCGCAGAGCCTCATAGATAGCATAGAGCTCTGCTGTGTACACACTACAGGTTGCCGGAAGAGCAAAAAGGAACCTATCATTGTTAACAACGAACGCACAGCCCACCTTCGTATCTGACCTTGAACCATCCGTGTAGACGACGACTGAACCTGGATAGCGGCCAACAACGGACAGGAAGAGCCTCCGATAAATCGAAGGGTCCGTGTTTTCCTTTGGACCAGTGTGCAGATCCAGGATTACTTCAGGTCGTCGTACGACCCACGGAGGTACCCCACTTGGTTGTCTGACAAGGCAAGGAACCGAAGGTACGTCAAACAATTCGGAAATGTTATCCAAGCGTATCCCAACCGGCCGCGTCGCTCGAGGACGAGCAGCGTACAGCAAACGGTTGCCATTGTTGAACACGCAAGGATAGCTGGGATGAAGTGGCATCTGTCGCAAATTTGCAGCATATGTAAGTAGAAGTTGCTGGCGCCTCAGGTGTAAAGGCGGCACACCAGACTCAGCGAGCAGGCTAGCGATGGGGCTTGTACGAAAAGCTCCCGTCGCCAACCTAACCCCGCTGTGGTGGATACTGTTCAGCTTCGCAAGAACGCTTGGTCTTGCGGAGCCATATGCTGCACTGCCGTAGTCTAACCGGGATAAAATGTGTGCCCGATAGAATCGCAGAAGCACCGCGCGGTCAGCCCCCCAAGAAGTGCTGCTAAGAAACTTAAGGATATTAAGCTTCCCAGTGCATTGCACTTTTAACTGCCGCACGTGTGGCTCCCACGATAATTTACTGTCAAAAAGGAGCCCAAGAAATCGGTAGGTGTCAACAACTGGAAGAACGACATTACCTAGATAAAGCTCAGGATGAGGGTGAAGTGTACGTTGACGACAAAAGTGGACAACGGAGGTCTTTGCGGCAGAAAACCGAAAGCCATGTTCTAAGGTCCACTTCTCCACTCTCCTAATAGCTTGCTGTAACTGTCGCTCTGCGACTGCCATACTGCACGAGCTATAGTGCAGAGCAAAATCATCCACATATAGGGACGGTATGACGGCTGGACCAGCAGCCGCGACAATACCGTTTATGGCAATCGCGAACAGAGTGACACTAAGAACCGATCCCTGTGGTACTCCATTTTCTTGAACGTGGTATTGCGAATATGTCCTCCCTACTCGGACACGGAATAGACGGAGGGACAAAAAATTCGCAATAAATACCGGCAAGTTACCTCGGAATCTCCATTGATGCAGGACTGAAAGGATGCCATATCGCCAGGTGGTGTCGTAGGCCTTCTCCAAGTCAAAGAAGACAGCTACCAAGTGCTGTTTGCGGAGAAACGCATCCTGGATAGAGCTCTCCAGGCGTACCAAGTGGTCTGTGGTGGATCGAGCGGCTCGAAATCCACATTGGTACTCGGACAAGAGTCCTTGTTTCTCCAGACACCACACGAGTCTGCGATTTACCATACTCTCAAAGAGCTTACATAGGCAATTTGTAAGACAAATCGGTCTGTAACTTCCTGCATACTTAGGATCTTTGTCAGGCTTGAGGACAGGGATGACTATGCCCTCTCGCCACTGAGATGGAAAATCACCCTCTGTCCAGATTCGGTTGAACACACGAAGGAGATATAGTAAACTGTCATCACTAAGGTGTTTCAACATCTGGTTATGGATGTTGTCCGGTCCAGGAGACGTGTCCTTGCAAAGCGCTAATGCGCTGCGGAGTTCCCACTCCGTAAAGGGCACGTTGTAGTCCTCTGAAGCTTGGGTGGCAAAACTAAGGTGATGACGTTCAGCCTCCCGCTTCAGAGGGAGGAAATCAGGATTGTAATTCCCGGAGCCAGAGACATCCGCGAAATGACTAGCGAGATGATTAGCAATCGCGAGGGGATCAGTGGCGACACTGCCTGCAATGGAAATTCCCGGTACAGCAGATGATCTTTGAATACCCGAAAGTCGTCGAAGTTTCGTCCACACTTGAGATGATGGAGTATGCGACGTCATGGACGACACATATCTCTCCCATGAAGCCTTCTTACTTTGTCGAATAAGAACTCGCGCCTTAGCGCGGAGTTTCTTAAATGTTACCAAGTTGGCCACAGTAGGCTGTCGACGGTAACGTTTATGAGCGCGACGGCGTTCTTTGATGGCTGCTGCTATTTCATCGTTCCACCAAGGAACGAGTTTTCGGCGAGGAGCCCCCGAGAAAAACGGAATGGACTCCTCAGCAGCAGAAAGAATAACTTGGGTGACGTAAGTTATTTCCTCGCCGACGGTCCGCCTGACATCATCGTGAAAGACAGCTAGTGATGTGTACTTTGGCCAATCAGCATGTTTAAGAATCCATCGAGGGGGAGCCTCGACGGGTTTATGTTTCAACAAAGTAAGAATAATGGGAAAATGGTCACTGTCACAGAGATCATCGTGTGCATTCCACCGAAACAGTGGAACCAACGTTCGGCTGCATAGACTTACGTCTATGCGAGAGTATGTGCCGTAACGTACACTAAAGTGAGTTGGTTCCCCTGTGTTCAAAATACATAAATCCAGATCTGTTATAAGTGTTTCCAACTCTCTTCCTCGGGGACAAGGCGTCTCAGAGCCCCATATGGGGTGATGGGCGTTAAAATCGCCCAATAAGAGGAAGGGTGGTGGAAGCTGATCTATAAGATCAGCGACATCATTGATGTTCAGATGCTGGCCGGGTGGAAGATAAACATTACACACTGTTGCTATGACAGGCAGCGAGACGCGAACAGCTACAGCCTCTAGAGGGGTTCGTAATGGAACCTCTTCGCTGTAGCTATCAGAACGTACAAAAATGCCAACGCCTCCGGAAGCCCGGTGAGCATAGTATCGTTCTGTCGAGTATAGTTTGAAATTCCTCAAGACCGTATGATGACCAGGTCTGAAATTGGTCTCCTGAATACAGACTATACTCGCTGCGTACTCACTAATAAGCTGACGTAACTCAGCAAGATGCCTGTCATAACCATTACAATTCCACTGTAACAGTGTCATAGTGTGGACTGTAAAAGGAGTGTTAGGTTATGAGCGAAAAATGCTCGTTAGCCTAAACACTATCTAATTCTACATCCGTAGATGTAGAGGACAGCGCGACATCCATCCCGTCATCAAAAGATGGCAGGGGTGCCGCCCAGAACTTCGACAAATTTCGGGCGCGAGGGGGTCCCCTACGAGGAGAGCGCGCAGGTTTAGGAGCAGGAGTGCCTCCTGGCGCAGACTCATACCCTCCAGATGGGGGGCATGACTTCTCCTTCGCAGGGGAGGGCCGAGAGCGCTCAGAACGGGCGCTCTTCTTCCCCTTCTTTTTTTCAGGTTTAGACGGGCTGGGAGATGGTTTCCCAGCCCTGGTCAACGAAGCCGCCTCCGCCGGCTGGGGCACGACTTTCGTCGACCTCCTAGGGGGGGGAGACTTAGTCTTCCCCCCTTGCTGTGCCGGCTGGGAGTTCCCAGCCGGCACAGACTTCTGGTTGGTCGAAGGTGGGGTGGTCCCCCCCTTCGAGCTTTGACTATTCGCGACGTTGCTGGGAGCAGCAACAGTCGCCTTGGGCGCAGCGGTCTGGACAGGTGTCTTGGTCGTAAATGACGAACCTGGAAGACTCTGAGCTATCAAGCTATAGTCGAGTGTACGGGCAGGTGTATTCATAGAATGAAACTTACGGCGCGCTTCCTGGTAGGAAAGACCATCCAGGGTCTTGATCTCCTGGATCTTCTTCTCACTCAGGTATGTCGGACAATTCCGATCCCGAGGAGAATAAAAACCGGAGCAGATAGTGCACTTGTATGGAGTTGTGCACTCCTCCTCGCCGTGAGCTACTCGTCCACATGTACCACATACAGCCTGATTCGAACAGCGAGATACCATATGTCCGAATCGCTGGCATTGATAGCATCGCATAGGAGGCGGGATGTACGGCCTCACATCGCAACGATAAGTGGTTACCTTGACTTTCTCTGGTAACACTGACAACTTGAAAGAGACAATAAAGGCACCAGTGGCAACGTCTTCACCGTTGACCTTGCGCGTAATGCGCCGGACGTGTGTCACGCCACGGTTCTTCATGTCTTCCATCAACTCGTCGTCAGTGTTCAAAATAAGGTCGCGGTGAAAGATGACTCCGCGAACCAGGTTCAAGGACTTATGCTCCTCCACTTTGACGGGGATTTCGCCAAAGTGCTCGCACTTAAGCAACTGATCAGCTTGCAGTGCTGTACGAGTCTTGAGAAGCAAACTACCGTTGCGCATTTTCTTAAGTTCCTCCAGTTCGCCATAGACGCCTTCGATGTGCCGACTAAAAAGGACCGACTTCACCAGCTTAAAATCGTTCCCATCGGTTCTGGTAGCGACCAGAAACCTAGGGAAGCTGGATCCCATTCCTTCACGCTGCGCATGTTCCCAGGGAGTTGAACCTCTCAGGGAAGCAAAAGTTAAAGACTTAGGTGGGCGACCACCTTGAGAGAGCAGACTTCGTTTGGAAGCCATGCCCGATAGCATCCTCCCCGAATGCCACCCACTCCGATCAGGGGTCTCTGTAGCCGAACCAAGCAGCCAAGGCAATACCCACCTGGTCATAGCAGGTACTGCCCGGGGTCCGATGTTGGACGATGCCTAATACGGCATGACTGAGGCAATGAGCACTAAGACTCCCTTCCTCCAGTCACCCGCAATAGCATGTACCCCATAGCGTTTACAGAGCACTAAATATAGAGAAAAAAATAAAAATAATTAATAATAATATGTCCTTCTGGCATTCGGCTGTGCGGGGACCTGCGTTGTCAGGCGGATACCACTGCCCGGGTACATGATACTCCCACCCGCCGCGTCCTGGGTGGTTGCTGGCACGGGCTTTCGAGCGTAGTCGCACACATAGGAGCTCCATCGCCGGGCAGCACGCACATCAAATTTTGAATGGTCTACATCTGACCCTCGGAAAAATAATAAAAAAATAAAGAGGGGACCATGGCCACATGACCCTTTAAGTCGCCTTCTACGACAGGCAGGGATTACCTATGGATGTATTCAGCCTCTCCCATCCACAGGAGGTCCATCACATTATACCAAACCGCAATCCATGTCCGCGCCAAGGTCGCCCCTTTTTGTCGCCTCTTACGACAGGCAGGGGATACCGCGGGTGTATTCTGCATGTGTGTCCCCCACCCGCAGGGGGTAGTGTGTTTGGTCCGCGAGAGGTATTTTATTTCCCTCAAGTCCGCCGGCAAGCCGGTTAGGACCCCCCTATCCGCCACTTGGGACGCGCCACGTGGGAGTATCACCTCTCCCCCTGCTACGCCATCGTAGTAGGTTCGTGGTTCACGACCTGTACCGCGTTGCCAATTCGTTCGGCGAAAAGGAAGGAATTGGGTAAAGAAAGAGAATGTCCATGGAAGATGTGATATGAAATACTCCAGCTAGCTGCTTTAAGTCGCATCGACACAGATAGGCCTTATGGTGACGATGGGATAGGAAAGGGCTATGAGTGGGAAGGAAGTGGCCGTGGCCTCATGTGAAAATGGGAAACCACGGAAAACCATCTTCAGGGCTACCGACAATGAGGTTCAAACCCACTATCTCCCGAATGCAAGCTCACAGCTGCGCGCCCCTAACCGCACGGCCAGCTCACGCCGTATGAAACAATTCCTATACCTCAGAATTGTAAACACCGTTGGAGTCAGAAGAACATAAATGTCGACGAATGGAGGTTAAACAAGATGTATAAAATATATGATGATGATGATGATGATGATGATGATGATGATGATGCTTGTTGTTTAGAGGGGCCTAACATCGAGGTCATCGGCCCCTAATGGTACGAAATGAGATAACGACAAAAATGAAAGGCATCCACTGACCAAAATAAAAAAATAAATTAAAAATGTCATTAGGAATGAATGGATGGACATGAACACAACAAAAACAAAAAAAAGCACAGTGGATTAGACTCAAAAAGGATTGTAAATAATAGTATTAGTGACCAAGGGACCACTTATAAAGCACAATGATGCTAATGGCACTTATCGGTAGTAAAGGAGAACCGTGATATTTCTCAAGCTGCGGTACTAATCAAAGGTAGCGTAAACTCACGGTGTTCCAAGCATTAAGGTACTACTCAGAAGTATTGTACGTCGTAAAGGTAACGCAGACCTATGGTGTTTCTCACACAATGGCGCCACTCATAGCCAACGCAAACCGATGAGGTTCCTCACCTAGGTATATTAATCACGGGCGCCGGTATTCCCGTGGTGTTCCTACAGAGTGGGTACTAATCATTGGCAACGCAGACCTACGGTGTCGCTCGTATAGTGGTACAACTCACAGGCTACGCCCAGACGCGTGGTGTCGCTCACGCGGGTACAACTCGCAGTCAACGCCCAGACCCGCGGTGTTGCACACATGGACACGACTTACGGTTACTGGAAACCCACACTGAACCCCACTCGAGTGCTCTGAATCACAAAACTATAGAGTACCTAACAGAGTGGTACTACTCGCAAGTAAAAGCGACCGATGGTGTTCCGCGCGTGATGGTACTAATCAAAAGTAGTTTCATGGTTCTAATACAATCATTCCTTGGTCGCCCCTTTTAGTCGCCTCTAACGACAGGCAGGGGATACCGTGGGTCTATTATTCGTGAGCCTCCCCCACCCACAGGGGGTGTGTGTTTGGTCCGCGAGAGGTATTTTATTTCTCTCACGTCCGCCGGCAAGCCGGTTAGGACCCCCCTATCCGCCACCTGGGACGCGCCACGTGGGAGTATCACCTCTCCCCCTGCTACGCCTGCGTAGCAGGTTCGTGGCTATAAAATATAAATTGAAAAAATTAGTATAATTGTTCCACCTAGTCAAAACTTATAAGTTATTTACTGTTTCAAAGTTGTAAAAGGATATGTTTCGGCCGCATTAGGCCATCTTCTTCTGTTTACAATAAACTTGAAATCAATATAGGCTACTAATAGTTACAAATCACGGATAAAATTCACACTCATATGATACATGGTGAGACTGTCAGTTTCCTTATCTTGGTTCAATAATCGAGGGATAAAAGTAGCTGCGAAAAAGAAATCAAACGTCGCGTCATTCTAGGACGTACAGCTATTGCAAAATTAAAGAAGATCTGGCAAGATAGAGCAATATCTATGAATACGAAAAAAAGAATAGTCCATTCGCTTGTGTTCTCGATCTTCCTGTATGGATGCGAAACTTGGACCATAAAAGCTAAAGACAGGAACCGAATCAACGCCTTTGAAATGTGGTGCTGGAGAAGGATGTTGCGAATACCGTGGGCAGCCAGGCGAAGAAATGATTCTGTCATCCGGGGAATTGGAATACAAGAAAGTTTATGCCAAGTTGTGTACCAGAGAATCCTGCAATTCCTTGGTCACATTATGAGAAGAGAAGATGACATTGTCCAAGGAAAAGTTTCTGGAACAAGGACACGAGGACGGGTCGCAAAAAGATGGGCTGATCAAGTAAGAGAGATCATGGATTTACCATGGAGAATTACTATCCGGAAAATGCAGGTATGTACAAAATGGTATCAGCTTATAAAAGAGACAACAAAGTCCTTGGGTCACGATACTCAGTCATGAGTGGAACGACTGGAGAGAGAGATGATACATGGTATTTACAAATTATAAAATACATGTTGAACCATCATCAGATGAAGAAGTCGCTAGATGAAATGTAATGAAGTTAGAACAGTTCTATGTAAAATTACAAAGATGTAATTAAACATTTCTTCAGTCCTTAAAATTAGTTTGTCAGCTGACTCAAACTGTTGTTCCATTTAATATAAAAAAATTTAAAATATTATGAATTCACAAATGCCAGCCAGATATTGAGTAGGAATCAACTTTCGAGCGGTCATGTTGTGCAATATGAAATCTAGAAGGAAAAGGAAAAAATACTAAGAAGACTATTAAAATTAGGGAAATAAGATTTAGAAGAAGAAGAACCATGTGGATAAAAATATAGAAAAGCAGACATAAAACTCATTCACAACAGCTCTGTGTTTACATCATGTCATGCCTGTATGCTGGCTAAGTTGACCGTGAGATGTATAAAAGCCAAAGATTAAGAGGCACTAGACTCATCAAGGAGTTTGAGGTTGCCAAGCACGTCTTATAAACTAACATTCCATAACCATACTCCAGATGATAGAAAAGCGAGATTCGAGAACGAATCGCGGACATTGCGAGATTACATGCTTCATCATGTGTCATGCTCAGCAAGATTAAATGAAAACTGCATTTTGGATATTAATGCTGTGGCAGGATGTTTTAATAACACGTTCTAAGTTGTTAATATTGTTTGATGAACAAGTATATTTATATTGGTGTGTCATAGATTTCCATACATAAATTTTACAGATTTCCTGAACCGAACTATGGTACAAAATTAATAATAATCAGAGCGTTAAATCTGCAAATAATATTAACATTATTATAAATATTTGTATTCTACCGTCATATATGAAATTTAGTTTCAATTTCGAATTAGTTTGCTTCATTATTTCAGAACAACCTTTAATTATTTTTAATTCATATTGGCCGAGCGAGTTGCCCGTGCGTTTAGGGGCATGCAGCTGTAAGCTTGCATTCTGGGATTAGTGAGTTCGGACCCTACTGTCGGCAAACCTAAATATGGTTTCCCGTATTTTCCCATTTTCACAGCAGGCAAATGCTTAATTAAGGTCACGGCCGCTTCCTCCCCACTCCTAACCCTTTCTTATTCCATCGTCGCCATAAGACCTATCTGTGTTGCTGCGACGTAAAAAATTACTAGTAAAAAAGTTCGTTCATATTAGTCGCTCTTACGTCGTTACTGCGAAATTAAATCATGCTTTTACTGGTGTCTTAAGTATCAACGTAACTAACTAGTACATAGCAGTACTTGATTTTGCAATCGAACAAGGGAGGAAAATCCAAACTACAGAAATTCCTTGCAGAATACAGCGGCGCTGAACAGCTGCTATAGCTGATATTATTATTATTATTATTATTATTATTATTATTATTATTATTAGAGCCTCCGTCGCTCAGGCGGCAGTGCGCCGGCCCCTTATCGCTGCATACCGTGGTTCAAATCCCGGTCACTCCATGTGAGATTTGTGCTGGACAAAGCGGAGGCGGGACAGGTTTTTCTCCGGGTACTCTGGTTTTTCCTGTCATCTTTCATTCCAGCAACACTCTCCGGTATCATTTCATTTCCTCTGTCAGTTATTAATATTGCCCCAGAGGAGTGGGACAGGCTTCGGCAGCCGGCACAATGCCTATCCTCGCCGCAAGTTGTAGGTTTTCATTGTTATTATAATAATAATATTCTCCGGCTCCATGGCTAAATGCTTAGCGTGCTGGCCTTTGGTCACAGGGGTCCCGGGTTCAATTCCCGGTTTAACCATGAATGGTTAATTTCGCTGACAAGGGGGCTAGGTGTATGTGTCGTCTTCATCATCATTTCATCGTCATCATGACGCACAGGTCGTCTACGGGTGTCAAATCAAAAGACCTGCACCTGGCGAGCCGAACTTGTCCTCGGACACTTCCGGTACTAAAAGCCATATGCCATTTCATTTCATTATTATTATTATTATTATTATTATTATTATTATTATTATTATTATTATTATTATTATTGAGTTACGGCAACAGTCACAATTTATTCAGAATGTATAAATGTATTTCAATAAACAATAAAGTGAGAAACAAGATTTGTTCTTCTGTAAACTCAGCGAAGAACCGAGCTGGTTGTCTCACCCTGTAACAATATTTTTGTGCATATTTAGTTTATGTTCTCTTTACATTATATACCGTACAACTATCTTGACCTTGCTCACTTGTTTCTCTAAAGACTACTTGTACATCTATTGGAACCTTCATCCGACTGCCGGGCTGAGTGGCTCAGGCCGGTGGTATTTGATTGATGGTTTCAAATACGTCAGCCTTATGTCGGTAGACCTAGTGGTGCTTAGAAGAACCGTTGCGGGACTCAATTCCGGTACCTCGGCGTCTTCAAAAACCGTAAAAGTAGTTAGTGGGACGTAAAACCAATAATAATAATAATAATAATAATAATAATAATAATAATAATAATAATAATAATAATAATAAGAAGAAGAAGAAGAAGAAGAAGAAGAATGTATGTTGGGTATTCAGCCCTAAGGCTGGTTTGATCCTCCACAGTTCCGCCAACAGCTGTCATAGATAGCCTAGGCGTCACTGAAGAGGCATACTAGGGAAGTGAGGAGTGAGGTAGTTTCCCGTTGCTTTCCTCACCGAGCCAGAAGTTGCCATTACAGATCAGTCTGCCAAGCCCACTGAAATGAATGTACCAACCGACACTATGAGTGACATTTTCACACCATTCATAACAGAGTCTGGCTGCATAAGGAATGGTATTACTAGCATCGCTCATACCTCAGTCACTTTCATATTGTCAAAGCCAAGGATGAGACTGAGACAGGTCAATGAAAGTAACAAAATTGCTCTAGCCCATACCAGAAGGCATAGTGCAGTGTAAACACTACATCTTGCCAGCAAAGGCATATAATAATAATAATAATAATAATAATAATAATAATAATAATAATAATAATAATAATAATTTCCCGGTGTCCTTAATAGAACAAATATAAATATTAAGTGCCGTCCAGAAATTCAAATTGCTGTCAAGATTCGAGGTTGAACCCCTGCCTTCAGGTAATGACGTAGATTAACTATCCTATACACGTACCAAAGTACCTACTAGAATACTTGCCTATGTCTTACAATAACTATGGCGTCCTCGTGGTGACTCTGCTAAAGCCTTCTACGAGCCTTTCCCTCTGAGCAATAACTCATCACAGAATAGGCCACACATGCATTGCGTGTTTGACTTATGGAGTCCACCGGCATTTCCAGATCGATATCTCTTACGCTTATTATCCCAGCGGTCATATCTATGCGGGCGATCACGACCGGTAACTGACGTGTCGTCCCTCGCATGTCAAGATGCGGCAATTTAATCCAAGATGGCTGCCCGCGGTCATGTAACACCTGTCACGCAGATACGATCAAGACCAGTGCACTTCCGGAAACCAGCTGACAAATGATTTGACTGGATAGTCACTGCACCCAGTAGTTCAGATGTTCCTGATGTCACAAAGAAACAAATTTCGACTTTGACAAGCAATAAATTTTATTCACCGTGTCTCAATATATTTGAAGTCCGACTCGTTGGCTGAATGGTCAGCGTACTCGCCTTCGGTTCAGAGGGTCCCGGGTTCGATTCCCGGCCAGGTCGGGGATTTTAACCTTCATTGGTTAATTCCAATGGCTCGGGGGCTGGGTGTATGTGCTGTCCTCAACATCCCTGCAACTCTCACACCACACATAACACTATCCTCCACCACAATAACACGCAGTTACCTACACATGGCAGATGCCGCCCACCCTCATCGGAGGGTCTGTCTTACAAGGGCTGCACCCGGCTAGAAATAGCCACACGAAATTATTATTATTAATATTGTACCGGACGGTACACCTCCACGCCGCTAGTTCAAATATTGCGCCAATTTAATCTACTCTACAGGAGAAAGCCCGAACTTTGAAAAACTGTATTAATTCCTACTGTTTCTCCGTAGATGGCTCTATGTGAGTTTCGAGGTGTTTTTGTTTGCTCTGTAGCAAGAAGTGTGGACATTCTCTTCTAGATGTCTTACATAAAAACTATACCTGTGCACTCTGGTGCTATGGAATGAACCTTCTTGAAGAAATATTGTATTCCTAAGTTTTATTTTTACTAAATTTTGTTCTGTGGTTTGGGGGGTTGGCAATATAAATCAGTTCTTTCCGCCCGTTTTGAATGTAACCAATCATGCATTTTCTAAATTAATTTTCCACCAATCCTAGTTTTCTTCTTCAGTTTTGACATGTAATCTTTGGCTGACCAATAAACGCTTGTGGGCGGGTGTTATCATTCATGAAAGGTCTCGAATGTTCCACGAGGGTATATAAACTGCTAATTTTCTGGGGTCGGGGCCACTTCAGTAACATCTTTCTTTGTGTATGGATATGTAGCAGGGGGCGGGAAGCGCCTCTTCCTTCAAGCAGCAGTTCTTCTACAAGGTAATGGCCTGTTAACATCTTCATTTCTAGCTAGCTCAGCAGTTTAACTCTCGGGGAAGGTTCGAAACCTTTAATATGTAACCGACCTTTTAAAATGTAAATTCTTTTCTGTCTATCTATAAAGTACAAATCTGTAAAGCGGGGATAGAGAGCGCTTCACCCTCTCGAACTCCCCTTCATTTTTGTAAAAAGGAGGTGACTACGTTTCCATAACCGTTCTTCTCTTCTTTTATGTGGTAAAATTTTCTCATAGGTGTCACCTCCCTAGTATGGGATTAGCCCCTGTATAACTGGCCGAGTGCCACCTAGGTTTTAGGCAATTTCATGTAGGAGTGCAAGCTACGCCTCCAGTCAATTTTGTTTTCTGGGCCATTTAATTAATCCGACATTTTGTTTTCCTCATGTAAAGGCCCTGTAGGTTGGGTATTAAATACCCCTGTTTTTTGGTGTGCCTTGAGGGCAATCTTAAGTGAAGGTTGTCGTAGCCTTTGATAGGCTTGTAATATTGAGAGCGGATCTGCTCTTTTCTTTAACATTGTAATTAGGAGCAAGTGCTCCTTGTACTTAGGAGTTTTCTGCCCTGTAGCTCTGTGATTGTGAGCTGAGAGCTCGAGAGTTAATGAATTCGGGCCGTAGCCCAGTAAATTGTGTACCTGATGTAACTTGTTGTTATTTACTGTCAAAATGCTATACTACCATTGTTAAGTTTTGAAAATATAACCTTGTTAAAATTTTAATTCATCTTTCATGCTTCGGTAGTTGAGACCTATTCCAGCCAGCACCTTCTTTCTCCTCTGCAAATCCACAAAACTCCGTAACAAATATATTTGTAGTGATAAACGAAACTATTGCGAGAGAATAACCTAGTATGCTGTTTTACTTCAGTGAACGACTTTGGGTTATGCTGGAGGAGAATTAGACTTAAACCAACCGGTCCTGGGGCGAGGGGGGGGGGGGCGACGGTAATCCAAGGGGTCCGCAATAATAATATTAGTAAAATCGAAATTATATTACACACACACACACACATTTTTTTTCCTAGTGGCTTTACGTCGCACCGACACAGATAGGTCTTATGGCGACGATAAGATAGGAAAAGCCTAGGAGTTGGAAGGAAGCGGCCGTGGCCTTAAAAACAATTTGCTTATTGGCCTTTGTTCATGTAATACCGGTATTGATTCAACTGGAATTCATAAGATTGTAAGCTTATCAGAAGTCTAGTCCTGTGGCCATAAAAGTTTGCTGAACAGTTCGTTATTGACTATTACCGGGACGAATTAAAACAAATAAATTATTAAAATAATTTTAAGACCAGGATTTTTTAATTTATTTTTCTAATAGGAGGTCGTTCGCAAGTCAACCCAATAAATGTGTATTCAGTTCAGGCGGAAAAGTATGATTTCACTTTTTCGTTGTGTAGTCAATGCATTTAGAAAGGTGATTTCCATTTCTGGAGAGGAATATGGCTCTGGGGTTCTGTCAACATTCAATAGACCGAGCTCGACAGCTGCAGTCGCTTAAGTGCGACCAGTATCTAGTATTCGGGAGATAGTAGGTTCGAACCCTACTGTCGGCAGCCCTGAAGATGGTTTTTCGTGGTTTCCCATTTTCACATCAGGCAAATGGTGGGCCTGTACCTTAATTAAGGCCACGGCCGCTTCCTTCCCACTCCTAGCCCTCTCCTGTCCCATCGTCGCTATAAGACCTGTCTGTGTCGGTGCGACGTAAAGTAATTAGCATTCAATAGAAGTAAGTATCGGATTCTTTTTTGGGAATAAAAGTGGAGGCACTCCGTCTCACATGATGTCGATGTTATGAATTGTGTAAACTTCACTTTCTTTTCCCTGCTGGACCTTAATATCCGGTACGACGAAGGGAAAACAAACAAGCAAGCTTGTAGGTTTTCGTGGCTGATGATAGACACGATACCTTCAATTTGACGTGAAAGCTGAACCGCAGAGTCATGATTTTACAGTTCAACCCCATCTCCACCCCCCCAGCCTACACACAGACACATTCATCGGCTGGGAATGGAAACCGTAAAAAGCAGGTAAAACGCCACTCGGATCTCATGCTCTGCGCGGAAGTATTAAGTGTTCCTATTATCATAAAACTCAGCAAGTCGCTGTTAACAGAAGAAAGTTCTGTCACAAATTACATAAAATATTAGCAGGTCGAGTTCAGTTTAATATTAAAATTCATTGTTCAATATCCTTCCACGTTCATATCGTTCATATCTCAAACGGATACCATAAAAGCAATCAAGAAGTTAGCGGGGGTGGGGGGGGGGGATAAAAGTGCTCGGCTCATCCAGAAATAATGTGCTTGCTCTGTACACTTCGTAATAAACAAATATTTTTCCAATCAGAGCGATCAACCGGAATTAACTAACAATAAACAAATGCATTGTTTAAACAGAGAAAGCGGTCACTAAAATACTCATAAACCCCAGCATAATGTGCTTGTTTATTTTCGTTAATTTTTATTCATAATTCAAAGGCAGGATGAATTAGAGTCAGTTCAATACATATTCATTGATATTTTAGCCAGGGTGGGGAAAAGGTACACGTGCGAATTGTACCTGATCTCGAAGTAACTTTGTAGTAGGCTACAATTAATGATTATGCTTGTGATGATGATGATGATGATGATGCTTGTTGTTTTAAGGGGCCTAACATCGAAGGTCATCGGCCCCTAATGGTACGAAATGAGACGAAATGGAATGACATATTAAAAGTCTAAAATTCTCCACTGACCAGAATGTAAAAACGTGAGAACGAAGAATGAATGGATGGGCATGAATTTAAAACAATCAATGGTTACGACCCGCAATGTCTCACATTCACATAAACAGACGTGATAATATCGTACTACTGACCAAGGGACTACTGCTATAGCATAACACTGAATGGATTATGCGTGCAGTCAAAAGGGGGTCCTAAATCGAAGTTATCGGCCCCTCATAACGGTACTGATCGCTAGCTAAATAGAACCATGGTATTTGTTCTGTTGCGGTACTAATCAAAAGTAGCAGAGACTTGCGGCATTCCACACATTATTGTACTACTCAGAGCTTATGAAATTCGACATATAATACAGACCTATGTTTTTCTCACTTTGCGGCGCCATGTACAGGCAACGCAAACCTATGGTGTTCATCACATAAGAGTACTAACCACAGGGACCTCTCCCTATCCCGTGGTGTTCCTCATATAGTGGGTACTAATCATAGGCAAGGCAGAACCATGGTAGCTATCATCCCATGGTCCTGCTCATATGGTGGTACTAATCACAGGTACTGCAAAAGCCGACCGCGTGGTGCTCCTGTGTGCTACTAATCACAAACCAATTTCGTACCTAATGTAGTAGTACTACGCACAAGTAAAAGCAACCCTTGGTGTTCGCCGCGTGGTGGTACTAATCACAAGTAGTTTCATGGTTCTAATACAATCAACCCTTGGTCGCCCCTTTTAGTCGGCTCTCACGACAGGCAGGGGATACCGTGGGTGTATTATCCGTCTGCCTCCCCCACCCACAGGGGGTGTGTGTTTGGTCCGCGAGAGGTATTTTATTTCCCTCAAGTCCGCCGGCAAGCCGGTGAGGACCCCCCTATCCGCCACCTGGGACGCGCCACGTGGGAGTATCACCTACGCAGGCGTAGCAGGTTCGTGGATTATGCTTGTGGTTATTTGTTTAAACGCAATTTGTTATTTTGTAAAGTAAATGCCAGTTACACAGGAGTTGGAGAAGGAGCACATTCCTACTGCCAGTCAAAGTCGATGTACAGAGTAATGATTACAATAGCAGACGCCCTCCTGCTGAGAGTCACTATCGATTTGTAAAATATTAATTATAATAACAGACACACCCTTTCTACATCGCAGCAAATCTACTTCAATGAATATATATAGATCGACGTACGAACTATATGCATCTTTACAATATTGCAAACCTTAATTTACAGATTAACTGCTGCTAAACGATACGTCATATCAACAAACGAATTGTACCATATGACGCTTCATTTAGCGGTCTAAATGGCTGATCTTATGATATTTTCTCCTATTTCATCTATTTATGGGCAAGATTGAGTTTTGGATACTTATGTGACAGCTGCAAACATAGAATTGGCTCACATATGGATACTGGGTGGGCCAATGCTCGTGTA
Source organism: Anabrus simplex (assembly GCF_040414725.1). Lineage (NCBI taxonomy): Eukaryota > Metazoa > Arthropoda > Insecta > Orthoptera > Tettigoniidae > Anabrus > Anabrus simplex. The sequence continues at coordinate 70,529,181 of NC_090268.1, read as the reverse complement.
GAATTAGATGATTCTATATTTCGTATAAGTGATTCAAACTATGAATTATAGGTGTACAAAATTAGAAATGTACGTAAAATCAAGAAATAGAGACAAATCTAACGAATAAGGAAGAGAGATACGACAAAACGTCATAGGACCAATAGGACCAATGCTCACATATGCCTTTGCTGGCAAGACCTAGTGTTTACAGTGCACGCTCTTCTGGTATGGGCTCGAATAAATTTATTACATTCACTGACCTGTCTCAGTCTCATCTTTGGCTTTGACAATATCAAAGTGATTGAGGTATGAGCGATGCTAATAATACAATTCTTTATGCAGCCAGTCCTTGCCATGAATGGTGTGAAAATGTCCCTGAGAGGGTCGGTTGGTGGGTGTATTTCAGCGGGATTGGTAGACTGATATGTAATAGCAACTTCTGACTGGCTCGGTGAGGAAAACAACGGGAAACTACCTCACTCCTCATTTCCCTCTTCAGTGACGCCCAGGCTGTTGGTGGAGCTGTTGAGGATCAAACCAGTCTACGGGCTGAGGACTGAACAGACAATGCTCACAATGATGTCCGGCAGCTTGGCTGAATGATCGGCGTCTAGGACTTCTATTCAGAGGGTCCAGTTGGATTCCCCGATGGGCTAGGGATTTTAACTGCGTAATTCCTCTGGATCGGGGTCTGTCTGTCTGTCTGTCTGTCTGTCTGTGTTCGTCCTTATACACCCACTACATTACAAAACATCCCAGAAACATGTAATAGTTAATACATCCCTCCCCAGAGGACTGTTGCAAAGAGAACATCCGGCTGTACAACTAGGCCATCGAGCGAGTTGGCCGTGCGGTTACGGGCATGCAACAGTGAGCTAGCATTCGGAACATAGTGGATTCGAATCACACCGTCGGCAGCCCTGAAGATGTTTTTCCTTGGTTTCCCATTTTCATACCAGGAAAATGCTGGGGCTGTACCTTAATTTAAGGCAACGGCCGCTTCCTTCCCAGTCCTCGCCCTTTCCCATCCCTCCGTCGCCAAACCTTCGATGTGTTAATGAGACGTTAAACAACTAGAAGGAAAAACTGGGCCAGTCCACATCAAATACCGACCTCAATAAATTGGGGAAAATACCATCAAGAAGAAGAAGAAGAAGAAGAAGAAGAAGATGATGATGATGAAGAAGAAGAAGATGATTTCCTTGTTTACAAGTTGTTTTACGTCGCACCGTCACAGGTAGGTCTTCTAGCAACGTTGGGATAGGAAAGGGTTAGGAGTGGGAAGGAATTGGCCATGGCCTTAATTAACGTACAGGCCCAGTATTTGCCTCGTGTGAAAGTTGGAAACCACTGAAAACCATTTTTAGGGTTGCCGACAGTGAATTTTGAACCCGCTATCCCCCGAATACTGGATACTGGCACTACTTACGCGACTGCAGCTACAGAGCTCGATAGAGGGAGAAGTACAAGAATACGAATAAGGATGTTCATATTGATGATTTCACTGGCTAGAATTATACAAATTATACTTAGAGTTTATGCCATGTGAACGAGACAAACTTTGGAGAACCTTTCCATTTCCTGAAGACTTCGTTCTGCTTCCTCAGAATTAAACCACGATCGCCCTTGACTGCTCAAATAATGTCGAAAGGTGGGAATTCAATAACTGACTGTTTGTCTACTGATGGCGAAGTGATGATGATGATTGTTGTTTAAAAGGGCCTAACATCGAGGTCATCGGCCCCTAAAGGTACGAAATGAGACGAAATGGAATGGCAAATTAAAAGTCTAAAATTCTCCACTGACCAGAATTCAAAGCGTGAGAACAAAGAATGAATGGATGGACATGAACTTAAAACAATCAGTGGATGCGACCCGCAATGCTTTACATTCACACAAACTGACGTAAAAGAATAGGGTTACTGACCAAGGGACTGCTGCTATAGCATAACACTGAAACGATGATGCTTGCAGTCTAAAGGGGGTCCAAAATCCAAGTTATCGGTCCCTCATAACAGTACTGATTGCTAGGAAAGTAGAACCATGGTATTTGTCCTGTTGCGGTACTAATCAAAAGTAGCAGAGACTTACGGTATTCCACACATTATTGTACTACTCAGAGGTTATGAAATTAGACATATACTACAGACCTATGGTTTTTCTCACTTTGCGGCGCCATTTACAGGCAACGCAAACCTATGGTGTTCATCACATAAGAGTACTAACCACAGGGACCTTCCACTATCCCGTGGTGTTCCTCATATAGTGGGTACTAATCACAGGCAACGCAGAACCATGGTAGCTATCATCCCATGGTCCTGCTCATATGGTGGTACTAATCACAGGTACTGCAAAAGCCGACCGCACGGTGCTCCTGTGTGTTACTAATCACAAACCTATTTGGTACCTAACATAGTGGTACTACGCGCAAGTAAAAGCGACCCGTGATGTTCTCCGCGTGGTGGTACTAATCACAAGTAGTTTCATGGTTGCAAGACAATCATCCCTTGGTCGCCACTTTTAGTCCCCTCTCACGACAGGCAGGGGATACCGTGGGTGTATTCTTCGTCGGCGTCCCCCACCCAGAGGGGGTTGTGTGTTTGGTCCGCGAGAAGTATTTTATTTCCCTCAAGTCCGCCGGCAAGCCGGTTAGGACCCCCCTATCCGCCACCTGGGACGCGCCACGTGGGAGTATCACCTCTCCCTCTGCTTCGCCAGCGTAGTAGGTTCGTGGCACTCAGAAATGAGTTCCAAGTTATAACTGGGGGCAAAGGTTGCCGTGCATAGAGCTAGCCACTCTATTCCACTTAGTGCCGAGGTTATGGAAAGTAGAATCTATCACCTTATACTCATGCCGGGCTAAGTGGCTCAGACGGTTTAGGCGCTGACATTATAACCAAAACCTGTCAGGTTCGGTCCTAGTTCAGTCCGGTGGTATTTTATGGTGCTCAAATACGTCGGTCTCGTGTCAGTAGATTTACTGGCACATAAAGGAACTCCTGTGGAAAAACATTCCGGCACCTCAGCGTATCCGTAAACTGTCATAACTATTTTGTGGGGACGTTAAAACGCCAACATTATTATTATTATTATTATTATTATTATTATTATTATTATTATTATTTTCTACTCATTTAGGGGTTTTCGTGACCTTTACCGAGATGATAAAGTGATTTAAATAACCATAACAACACCATCAGGATGGTAGGCTCCGTCAGTCGAGTAGAAGATTGCGTATCGAACTGAATTAATTTGGGCAATCAGATCACCATGACATGATTAGTTAGATTACGTAATGGTTAATAATACAGGCTAATTTATCACAGGATACTTATACTCCAGTTTGGTGGTATTACATAACAAATCCGGGTTACAAAGTAACGTAATTAAGCTTCATGAAGAACGACTTCACTGAAGCAGATTATACAAAAAAAAAAAAAAAGCATCTCTTTCTAGTGCAGAGATATGTTCTTTGAATAGTCGAACACTGTGTTCTAGGAATATGGTTAATTAATATGCTTTGTAATACCATAGGAATCATTGGTAGAACACCTGAAAAGCTTCATTGTTTATGTCGGTAATTTGTTTCCGATTTTCAATGCTACCACAGGAAGATAGATGCGTAGAATCATTCACTAAGTTCTTTTGTCCGAACGGGGATATAATTAGAAGGTTGGAGCTCTAATTGGTTGTTATCATTGGACAGTAACATAGTATTCGTTAGTTTCGTGTATTAAATTGCCTCGTATCGTGTGTTATTGTGACAGTGTAACCTGCTTTACATCCAACTTTCACAGTTTATGAGGATGAACTGTTACTTTTTTTTGTTGCGCAGTAGTTGTCAAGTGGAACGCCACAAGGTTGGCGTATTTGAGCATCTGTAAATACCACCTGACTTAGCCGGGATCGAACCCATCACCTTAGGTCTATCTGAGCCACTCAGACCGTCAACCACGTTAGAGTTATCTAATGATGGTTTCAGTGTATCGGACCCTCGCCAAGATTACTTGATTCGAGAAATAGACGAGATCCAAAGGAAAGCTTCACTACGTGTTCTGGGTGATTTCTGACAAACGAGTAGTGTTACAGAAATGTTATAAAGTTTGGGCTGGGAAGACTTGGGAGAAAGGAGACGAGCTGCTCGACTAAGCGGTACATTTCGAGCTGTCAGCAGAGAGATGAAAGTGATAGGCCTTCACAAGTAAATAGACGAATACATTTGTAATAATAATTGTACCGGCTGGTACACCTATACGCCGCACATTTGAATTTTCCGCCTTAAAGTATTCCTCTACAACTGAAACTCTGAACTTTAAAACTGAATTAATTCAACCATTTATCAGAAGATGTCACTGTGTTAATTTCGAATTGTGTTTGTTTACTAATTATCAAGGTGTGGACATTCTCTCACAGATGTCTCTACCAAAAACTATGATCATGCACCCTGGTGCGAAGTGAAGGAACTTTTCTTGAAGCTATTTTGTATTCATAAGTTGTTGTCTTTACTAAATTTCGTTCTTTCGTTGGTGGGTTGGCAATGTTAATCCTTTCTTTCCGCCTGTTTTGAATTTACCCAATCAGTAATTTCTGTAATTAATTTCCCTCCAATCACAGGTTTCTTCTTCATCTTTGACTTGTAACTTTTAGCCGACCAATAAACGCATGTGGGTGTGTCTTAATTATTCATGAAAGGTCTCGAATCTTCCACGAGGGTATAAAAGCTGCTGATTTTCTGGTCTCTCGGCCACTTCAACAACATCTAGCGTAGTGTATGGAAGTATAGCAGGGGGCGGGTTGCGCCTCTTCCTTCGATCAACAGCTCTTCAGCAAAGGTAATGGCCTCTTAACATCTTTATTTCTTTCTTGCTCAGCAGTTTAACCCCCGGAGAAGGTTCGAAACCTTTTCAAAGTATCCTACTTGTTTAAAAATGTAACTTAGTGCCGGCTTATATAAACATTTTCTTATTACTTTAACTGTAAATCGGGGATAGACAGTGCTTTACCCTCTCGAGCTCCCCTTCAATTTGGATTTGAGGTGACTCATAACCGATTTTCCTCTCTTCATTAATGTGTTAAATTATTTTTCTTATACGAGTCACCTCCCTAGCTTGGAAATAGCCCCTGTGTAATCGGCCTAGTGCCCCTTAGGTTTTAACAAGTTGCATGTAGGAGTGCAAGCAACGCCTCCATTCATATTGGTATTTTGGGCCATTTCATTAACCTATTATTTTTCTTTTAAGGCCCGGTAGGCTGGGTACGAGATACCCCTGTTTAATTCGTGTAAGTTGCGCCTCGATGGCAAGTGATTGTAAAGCTTTGTGTTGCCTTTAATAGGCTTGAAAGATTGAGAGCGGGCCAGCTCTTTATGGTGTTGTGGTAAAAGTGCCTCAGAGAGGCCTGAGATGTGAAGGTGGGAGCAAGTGCTCCATGTTATGAGGGGGTTTCTGCTCTTTGGTAATTTGTGGTTGTGAGCTGAGAGCTCAGAAATTGTTAAACTTTGGGGTTCGTAGCCCAGAATTTGTAAAGACACCTTAACTTGTGCTTTCGTTTGTAAAGTTACATTGTACCTGAATTTTCTTTGTTATTTCACCTAGTGAAAATTGTTAAATCTTGTTGTCTATTGAAAATATAATCTTTATTTAAATTTTAAATTCATCTTTCGGACTTGTAGTTAGACCCATTCCAGCCCGCACCTTCTTTCACCTCTGCTGACCCACCAAAACACGGTAACAATAATAATAATAATAATAATAATAATACAGGTAATCTACAGTTCCGAACACATAATATTGCATAGAAAGAAATCCCAGCCAATCCAGTGTATTTTTCAAGTCTATCCCGCGTTAACGGTTAAGGAATGGTATAAAGTTGTACAGAACTTCAAGGGGTTCTCAAACGGGGAGGGCACGCGTTGATGACAACAGGCTTGTTGATATTTATCTTTCACGGCAAATGGTACTCGAGGGGGCTGCCTGGCCGATTCGTTAAAGGCGTGCTCGGTTCGCCCGGAAGGACGTGGGTTCGAGTCGTAAAATTCAAGAAACGAGATTTCCACTTCTGGAGGTGCATATGGCCCTGAGGTTCACTCAGCCTACACCAAAAATGAGTACCAGGTTAATTCCCGGGGGCCAGGCGGCCGGGCGTAGAGCTAACCACTCCACCCCATCACGTGCCGAGGTTACGGATGGTGGAAGCCTTTACCTTCCAGCCCTCCAAGGGCCTTCAAGGCCTGTACGGAGATGACTTTGCTTTTACATGGTACTCGAAATAAACTTTTAATGTATTAGGTGTGATGGCTGTGACTTAGATCCTTTCCAATAGAACAAATATGATTTAGGCCATCATAGCTGAACTGAATAGAACATCCGACGCGAAATCGGAAGTTTCTGGGTTCGGATCTCACTGGTATCCTGTTGGGCATTTTTGTTCTCTACTTAACATTTCGACATTGTTTATATTTACTTGTGCAATGCCTATCACTTTCATCTTTTCTGTCAGAGCTTGTTTGGTGGTGGTAGTGGTGGTAAGCGTTGTGATTATTAGCCTATGTTAAGGTATCGGACCCTCGCTAGGATTACTTGATTCGAGAACTAGCCAAGATCCTAAGGAAAGCTGCACTATTTGTTATGGGTTATTTCTTACAAACGAGTAGTGTTACGGAAATTTTGTAAAGTTTTGGCTGGGAAGACTTGGAAGAAAGGAGACGAGCTGCTTGACTAAGAGGTATGTTTAGAGCTGTGAGCGGAGAGATGAAAGTGATAGGCCTTGCACAAGTCGACGAATAAGTTTGTAATAATAATAATTGTACCGGCTGGTACACCTCTACGCCGCACATTTGAATTTTTTTGCGCCTTAAAGTACTCCTCTACAGGAGAAACAGTGAACTTAAAACTGGATCTACTTAAACTTTTGCTCTGAAGATGTCACTGTGTGAATTTCGACGTGTTTTTGTTTACTATTTATCAAGAAGTTTGGACATTGTCTCATAGATGTCTACTAAAAAACTATGATCATGCACCCTGGTGCGAAGTGAGGGAACTTCCTTGAAGATATTTTGTACTCATAAGTTTTCTTATTACTAAATTTCGTTCTTTCATTTGTGGGTTGGCAATATTAATCTTTTCTTTCCGCCAGTTTAGAAGTTAGCCAATCAATTATTTCTGTAATTAATTTTGACCATGCGTGTCTTTCTTCCTCTTCTTATTCTTATTCTTCTTCGATTTTGCGTGTAACTGTGTACTGTAGCCAATAAACGCCTGAAGGTGTGTCCTAATTATTCATGAAAGGTCTCCAATCTTCCCCGGGGGTATAAAAACTGCTGATTTTCTTGTCTCTCGGCCACATCATCAACATCTAACTTAGTGTATGGACGTGTAGCAGGAGGCGGGAAGCGCCTCTTTCTTCATGCAGCAGTTCTTCAGTAAGGTAATGGCCACTTAACATCTTTATTTCTTGCTAGCTCAGCAGTTTAACCCGCGGGGAAGGTCCGAAACCTTTACCATGTAACCTATCTCTATAAACATGTAAAGTTCTTTCAGTTTATGTAAAAACATATATCTTTAACTGTAAATCGGGGATAGAGAGTGCTTTACCCTCTCGAGCTCCCCTTCACTTTGATTTGAGGTGAATACGTTTTCGTAACCGATTTTCTACTCTTCCTTAATGTGTTAAATTTATTCAATATGCGAGTCACCTCCATAGTTTGGGAATAGCCCCTGCTTCATCGGCCTAGTGCCTCTTAGGTTTTAAGAAGTTTCATGTAGGAGTGCAAATTCACGCCTCCATTCATTTTGCATTTTGGGCCATTAACTTAACCTGTTATTTTTCTACTAAGGCCCAGTGGGCTGGGTACAAGATACCCCCGTTTCATTTTGGGTAAGTTGTGCCTTGATGGCAATTTAGTGGAAAGCCTGGTATTGCCTTTAATAGGCCTGGAAAACTGAGAGCGGGTCAGCTCTTTTCTAGTGTTGTAAGAAGTCCTCTAGGAGGCTTGAGGTTAAAAGTTGGGAGCAAGTGCTGCATGTGGTAGCGGTTTTCTGCCCTTTGGTAAATATCTGTTTGTGAGCTGAGAGCTCAGAAATTGTAAAACTTTGGGCTTGAAGCCCAAATTGTTAAATTGTCTCTAAATTTTGGATTCTCTTGTTTTGGTTAAAGACTTGTCATTTTACCTAACGCTTCATTGTTATAAAATTTGCTAAAGTTTTTTTTAAAAGGAAATATAACCTTCAGTTTAAGTTTTAATTTTTTTCTTTTCTTGGCATTTGTAGTTAGACCCATTCATCCCGGCACCTTCTTTCACCTCTGCTGTTCCACAGATACCTCGGGGAAAAATAATAATAATAATAATAATAATAATAATAATAATCCACAGTTCCGAACACAGAATATTGCATAGGTAAAACGGAAGAAATCCGACCCTTTGAAGAATGAGAACATCGGAAAAAGGGAAAGGATCGCCCTAGGACTTGCAAACCTAATTGTCGGTGATAGAAGAGAAGAGGAATTGAACGAGGGGTAGTAAAGATAAAAGCTTGGTCGGCACGAGTCCTTGGAAACAATGCCATACGCAGCATGCGGTGGGGTACCGTGGTCGCGAACCCACGCTCACAAGTTGAGGACCCCAAGAGGTTCGCCTTTCACTCACCTCTTACGACAGGCAAGGGATAGTGTGGATGTATTTCAAAGCCCGCATCCTCCTTGGTCTCTTCCGATACACGATTGCGAGGTTTTCCATGGACCTCTCCAAGACAAAATATCTAAAGCAAATAGACGCTAAATTCGGGTGGCCTATTTTACTTTGAATGGCTTTCTCGTTAATACACTACGACTAGTCTGATTTATTTCCTCTGTCTGATCTTCCTACTACTGACACAGTTGCCGAGCTGAGTGGCTCAGACGGTTGAGGCGATGGCTTTCTGACCCCAACTTGACATATTAGATCCTGGCTCAGTCCGTTGGTATTTGAAGGTGCTCAAATACGTCAGCCTCGTAAAAGAACTCCTGCGGGACTAAATTCCTGCACCTCAGCGTCTCCGAAAACGTTAGCGGGACATAAAGCCAATAACATTATTATTATTATTATTATTATTATTATTATTATTATTATTATCGACACAGATATTCATGAGCAATCTGAACTCTTCATATTGTCTGTTCTCTGGGTCGGGAGATTAAATTCATATAGGCATACAGCATCCAGTTTCTATCGCAGGAGACAAGTACACGATGCTCTATATTACCCCCATTACGATACATTCTGGGATTATAATAGCAACTATTTTGACATGTCATTAATAATACGGTCTAATAGCAATAATAATTATTACAAATAATTTCATATGCCGAGCCTCTGAGGCTGATGCGGCAGCGCACCGGCCTCTCAACGCTGGGTTCCGTCGTTAAAATCCCGGTCACTCCATGTGGGATTTGTGCTGGACAAAGCTGAGGCGGGACAGAATTTTTTTCCGGGTACTCTGGTTTTCCCTATCATCTTTCATTCCAGCAACAATCTCCAAAATCATGTCCTTTCATCTGTTAGTCATTAATCATTTCCACAGGGGAGTGCGGTAGGCTTCGCCAGCCGGCACAATTCCTATCCTCGCCGCTAGATGGTAGCTTCATTCAATCCTTTCCTGACCCGGTCGAATGACTGGAAACAGGCTGTGGAGTTTCATTTTAATTTCATATGCCACAAGGTCCAAGAATTATTTTATTCGAACCACTGGTGGTGATGATTGTTGGATTAAGAGGAAGTACAACAGGGAAAATATCCTCCCTTAATAGACCTACTAATCATAAGACAAGGTTGAAGACGTCCAACCCTTCGAAGAATGGGTGTATCGGTGAAAGGAATAGAAATGCCTCGAATGGCCCGAAATTTAAAGATATCCGAGGTCTCGCAGAGCTAATACCGTCAAGGATGGAAGAGAATAAGAGTTGACCAAGGAGGTCGGATAAGAAAGATGAAAGCGAGGACTCTGCCATTCGTAAGTGGAAGCAATACGAAACTGGCTCCCGCAAACCCCAACCCAGGCTCTCAAGTCGAGAGCCTCTCCTATGTATTCCGCAGGGGATCAAAATACTGGGATTTCATGATACATTTTTTGTTGCTATTGTTGATAATGGTGATGATGAAGGTAATGATTGTTATTCCATGGTCGTCGGTCCCTGACTAGTATTTGCCTTTCTATTTCTAAGAATTCTGCTTGCATTGAGCAGGCTACGAACCTCGGTCTCACTGATGATAAACTAGCGATAAAATCATTGGACATTCCTACGGAACTCACCCTCTCGAGTACGCACAGCTATGGAGGTAATTTATTGTTAGCGCTGGGATAGGAGAGGAACAGTGTAGAAGCAATCGATGCACAGGGGACTTTTCCTCGGAGATATAATTTGTTACTCAAGTGGTCAAGTGTAATACAAGACTAATAGCTAGACCATAGCTGCTGCATTAGAAACCGCATTCTAACGCCAATGGGTGTCACATTCCCACAGAAATGGAGCGAGTCCAAAAACTAATTTATCGAGACCCGCAATCGAATTATGTCAATATTGGTCTTCTAGAAGTCGCCGTTCGACAGCATACCCCGCCGTTGGCACGTCGCTACCAGCCCGCACTGTGGTTGAAATTGACTTGCAAATTTGTCGGAGGGAAGCTGACCGAAGGAGAGGAAATATATCAGCTATTCTGCCGAGAACTTGACAAGGCAGTCTTTCTATCAACAGTTTTTATCTTCTCTTCTTTAACTGCTTTGATGAAATTGTTGAGTTTGATTTTTTCAAGGAAATTGGAATATATTTCGCCATTCTCTTTTTTTTTTTTGCTATTTTGCTTTACGTCGCACCGACACAGATATGTCTTATGGCGACGATGGGATAGGAATGGCCTAGGAATTGGAAGGAAGTGGCCGTGGCCTTAATTAAGGTACAGCCCCGGCATTTGCCTGGTATGAACATGGGAAACCACGGAAAACCATCTTCAGGGCAGCCGACAGTGGGGCTCGAACCCACTATCTCCCGATTACTGGATACTGGCCGCACTTAAGCGACTGCAGCTATCGAGCTCGGTCGCCATTCTCATATCTGTTTATATAAATAAGAGTTTTGTCTGTAGGCCTACTTCGGTCAGAATTGTCCAAAATTTATATTCGTTTGTTAGCCAGGTCCAAAATTGAAAAAAAAAGAAAAAGCAACTTCTGGATTTCCAATATGTATGTACACGCATCACAAGGAAACGGAAAAATATAATTTAGTGATAATCGGTATTTAAAGTCAGGAGAGATGGCATTGCGATCAAAGCTATCTTATTCTTCTTCTACCTCTTTTCCCACATGATTGATTGATTGATTGATTGATTGATTGATTGATTGATTGATTGATTGATTGATTGATGTTTCTTGTTTAAAGGGGCCTAACATCAACGTCATCGGTCCCTAATGGTACGAAATGAGACGAAATGAAATGACAACTTAAAGTTCCAAAATCCCCCACTGATCAGAATTCAAAGCATAAGGACGAAGAATGAATGGATGGACCGATATGAATTTAAAACGATCAGTGGGTCTGACCCACAGTGCCTCACAAGCACAGAAGCGGGCAAACAACAATAGTTTTACTGACCAAGGGACTGCTTCTATAGCACGATGCTGAATCGATTATGCGTATAGTCGAAACGGGTCCAAAATCCAGTACAACCATGCTATGGGTAATGTTGCGGTATTAATCAAAAGTAGTGGAGACTCGAGGTATTCCACACATTATGGTACTATTCACGCGCACATTTAACACAGACCTATGGCGTTTCGCACATTGCGGCGCTATTTGCAGGCAACGCAAACCTATAAAGGCAACGCAAACCTATGGCGATCCTCACATAAGTGGACTAACCACAGGGACCCGTACTATCTTGTGGAATTCCTCACATAGTGGGAACTGAGCATAGGTAAGGAAGAACCATGGTGTCGCTAATCCCATGGTGTCGCTCATATAGGGGTACGAATCGCAGGTACTGCAGGAACCCCATCCTGATTCACACACTGTCGCTACTAACCACAAACCTATTGCGTACCTAACAGAGTGGTACTACGCGCAAGTAAATGCAACCCTTGGTGTTCCCTACGTGATGGTAATAATTACAAGTAGTTTCATGGTTGTAATTGGATGATGATGATGATGATGATGCTTGTTGTTTAAAGGGGCCTAACATTGAGGTCATCGGCCCCTAATGAAATGACAACAAAAAGTTCAAAAAATCCACTGACCAAAATAAAAAAAACAATCATGAAAAATGAATAGATGGACATGAACCCAAAAAAACAAAAACAAACAAGAAACAAACAAACAAAAAACAGTGGATCCGATTCAAAAAAGGTCATAAATGACACTATTACTGACGAAGGGACCACTTACAAAGCACAGTCCTGAATCGAGGGTGCGTGATGTCCAAAGGGGTCTAAAAACCAGGTCTAAGGCCCCTCAGAATGGTACATGTCGCGAGTAAAGTAGAACCATGGTATTTGTCATGTTGGAGTACTAATCAAAAGTAGCGAAGACTCACGGTGTTCCACACAAGATGGTACTGCTCACAAGTATTGTACTTCGTACAGGTAACGCAGACCTATGGTGTTTCTCACACAATGGCGCCACTCATAGGCAACGCAAACCGATGAGGTTCCTCACCTAGGTGTACTAACCACAGGGACTCGCACTATCCCGTGGTGTTCCTCACATAGTGGGTACTAATCACAGGCAACGCAGACCCACGGTCTCGCTCATATAGTGGTACAACTCACAGGCAACCCTCAGACCCTCGGTGTTGCTCACATGGGTACGACGCACGGGTACTGGAAAACACCAGGCCAGGCTCTTGGCTGCTACTACTCACAAACCTATTTCGTACCTAACATAGTGGTACTACTCGCAAGTACATGCAGCCCATGGTGTTCCCCGCATGATTGTACGAATCGAAAGTAGTTTGATGGTCCTAATTCAATCAGCCCTTGGTCGCCCCTTTTAGTCGCCTCTTACGACAGGCAGGGGATACCATGGGTGAATTCTTCGTCTGCCTCCTCCACCCACAGAGGGTGTGTGTTTGATCCGCGAGAGGTATTTTATTTCCCTCAAGTCCGCCGGCAAGCCGGTTAGGACCCCCGTATCCGCCACCTGCGACGCGCCACGTGGGAGTATCACCTCTCCCCCTGCTACGCAGGCGTAGCAGGTTCGTGGACGGGTGCCTTCTTCCCTGGCCCTTGTCTATCCCTTCCATTCTTCCCAGCCCCCCACAAGGCCCCTGTTCAGTATAGCAAGTGAGACCGCCTGGGCGGGTACTGTCCTACTTCCCAGTTGTATCCTCCGACCCAAAATCTCACGCTCCAGGACACTTCCCTTGAGGCGGTAGAAGTGGAATCCCTAGTTAATTCCGAGGGAAAAACCAACCCTGGAGGTTAAACGGATTAAGAAAGGATGAAAGAAAGAAGATTCTTATTAATTCTGCTTATCACAAACCTTTGAATCAAACTCTTCTAATGTAGAAAAGTTAAGTACGAAAAAAAGTAATAGTAATAATAATAATAATAATAATAATAATAATAATAATAATAAGTTTGTCAAAAGAGCGTTTAAATGTTTAACACGACCCTTCTTTGCTTCCCTATAGGAGGGTATTGAGGAGAATAGTAAAGTAGCGACACAAATCCCGATTCGGTTTATCTGTCTACTGATCAGGTCATTGTAATATCTCTCTTGAACACATTCTATTAAAAGCACTATACACAAATTAGCTTTAATCTATAGAAGTGCAGTCGCTGTAGCTTTGTATGTACACAATGAATGAAAAAAACACATTCCACTCGGGGGAGCCATGATGCGTGAAATGGCACCATCCATTCATAGCATTATGACGTAACAGATGGTTCGCCGTATCCCTCGCCGATGTCTTCCGGATGGAAGGAGCTCAACATACTCTTTGTGTCGCCAGCATTATAAGTCACCGGCTTATGACCTTCCGCCTCAGTGAATGCCACACATGGCCCGTGCCATGTGCCCACACTTGGCTCAAGAGAGAACAGGTTGTCTGTCATAATATTTTATTAAGCTCATAAATATATTCTGAGAGTTTAAAACATATTTCAACTTAGTTCAGAATTGAGAAGCTGCTTTTACCGACCCTTAAACAACCCTTTCTCTTGTGTTCGTCCCCTCACGATAATGTATACGGGTATAAGAACACCATGCTCACATCCATTCCTAGCAAGATATAATAATTTCAATGAACTACGGATTCTATCTTAACTATTGGAGACTTATGTACTCTTCAGTAATAAAGGAAATCATATTTAATACTTTGGATTCGAATTTCAGAAATATTAATGTTTGGTTCCATTACTGAATGGTCAGTAGTAGTATACAATGCTGGTAATTTAGTAAGAAGTAGTGGCGTATGAGGAGATTAAACTTTACAAATAAAATTGTTAAGGTCACCTGTTTGTACATTTATTATTCCGGAAAATGATACACATTTCAGATACATGATGATGATGATGATGATGATGATGATGCTTGGTGTTTAGTGGGGCCTAACATCGAGGTCATCGGCCCGTAATGGTACAAAATGAGATAACAACAAAAAATGAAAAGCATCCACTGACCAAAATAAAAAATAAAAAATGTCATGAAGAATGGACATGAACACAACAAAAAACAGTGGATCAGACTCAAAAAAGATTGTAAATAATAGTATTAGTGACCAAGGGACCACTTATAAAGCACAATGATGCTAATGGCACTTATCGGTAGTAAAGGAGAACCATGATATTTCTCAAGCTGCGGTACTAATCCAAGGTAGCGTAAACTCACGGTGTTCCAAACATTAAGGTACTACTCACAAGTATTGTACGTCGTAAAGGTAACGCAGACCTATGGTGTTTCTCACACAATGGCGCCACTCATACCTAACGCAAACCGATGAGGTTCCTCACCTAGGTGTACTAATCACGGGCGCCGGTATTCCCGTGGTGTTCCTACAGAGTGGGTACTAATCACTGGCAACGCAAACCTACGGTGTCGCTCGTATAGTGGTACAACTCACAGGCAACGCCCAGACCTGTGGTGTTGCACACACGGGCACGACTCACGGGTACTGGAAACCCTCACTGAACCCCACTCGAGTGCTACGAATCACAAAAATATGGAGTGATGATGATGATGATGCTTGTTGTTTAAAGGGGCCTAACATCGAGGTCATCGGCCCCTAATGGTACGAAATGAAACGACAAAGTAAAAGTTCAAAATTATCCACTGACCAAAATAAAAAATGTCATGAAGAATGAATGAACGAATGAACGAATGAATGAATGAATGAACATGAATTTAAAACAATCAGTGGATCCGACTCAAAAAAATATCATAGTTAATAGTATTACTGACCAAGGGACCACTTCCAAAAGCAAATCGAGGATGCTTGGTGTCTAAATGGGTCCAAAATACAAGTCAAAGGCCCCTCAGAATGATACTTATCGCTTGTAATGTAGAACCATGGTATCTGTCCTGTTGCGGTACTAATCAATGGTAGCAGAGACTTGCGGTATTCCACACATTATTGTACTACTCAAAGCTTATGAAATTCGACATTAATACAGACCTATGTTTTTCTCACTCTGCGGCGCCATTCACAGGCAACGCAAACCTATGATGTTCATCACATAAGAGTACTAACCACAGGGACCTCTCCCTATCCCGTGGTGTTCCTCATATAGTGGGTACTAATCAAAGGTAAGGCAGGTCCATGGTAGCTATCATCCCATGGTCCCGCTCATATGGTGGTACTAATCACAGGTACTGCAAAAGCCGACCGCGCGGTGCTCCTGTGTGCTACTAATCACAAACCTATTTCGTACGTAATATAGTGGTACTACGCACAAGTAAAAGCGACCCTTGGTGTTCTCTGCGTGGTGGTACTAATCACATGTAGTTGCATGGTTCGAATACAATCATCCCTTGGTCGCCCCTTTTAGTCGCCTCTCACGACAGGCAGGGGATACCGTGGGTGTATTATTCGTCAGCCTCCCCCACCCACAGGGGGTGTGTGTTTGGTCCGCGAGAGGTATTTTATTTCCCTCAAGTCCGCCGGCAAGCCGGTTAGGACCCCCCTATCCGCCATCTGGGACGCGCCACGTGGGAGTATCACCTCTCCCCCTGCTACGCCTGCGTAGCAGGTTCGTGGAGGTACATAATTATGATCAGGTCTGTGGTTTTAACTTTTGGTGCCAATCTGTTTGTTTGTTTTGTTTCTTTGTTTTTTTACCAGTTCGAATTATTATGACGGCAAGACTTCCGGATATATTTACACCGCCTCTGAGTTAAAAACTAATTATAGATTAAGGGATGAATTTTGGAATGAATATGATCTACAAATGACACAAAGAGCAGGATTTTACCGGGCGGGTTGGCCGTGCAGTTAGGGGCGCGCAGCTGTGAGGTTTCATTTGGGAGATAGTGCGTTCGAACGCCACTTTCGGCAACCCTGAAGATAGTTTTCCGTCGTTTCCCATTTTCACACCAGGCAAATGCTCTGGTTGTACCTTAATGTGAGGCAACGTCCGCTTCCTTCCCACTCCTAGGCCTTTCCTATCCCATCGTCACCATAAGACCTATGTATCTTTTTCGGTGCGACGTAAAGCAAGTTGTAAATAAAAAGAACATTATTTTTATGGGAAGATTTAAACAGTGTCTGGATCCATGGCTAAATGGTTAGCGTGCTGGCCTTTGGTCACAGGAGTCCCGGGTTCAATTCCCGGCAGGATCGGTAATTTTAATCATCATTGGGTAATTTCCCTGGCACGGGGGCTGGGTGTATTTGTTGTCTTCATCATAATGGCATCCTCATCACGACGCGCAGGTCGCCTACGGGTGTCAAATCAAAAGACCTGCACCTGGCGAGCCGAACCCGTCCTGGGATCCCACGGCACTAAAAGCCATACGCCATTTTATTTCATTTAAACAGTTATCTTACTTCCCAGCCATTACAAATTCTTTTACCGGAAAAGCTTCACATGACCAACTTCAATTGATATCTAGATTTAAAACATTATTTTCATAAACTTTGTTAGCAAATGAACAGTCGGAGTCTCAGAGGTCTGTAACTGTGTGAAAATGAAATCATAAGCCTTTGTCAGCCTAAAAATGTGCCGCTACATTTTCTGGATAATAATAATAATAATAATAATAATAATAATAATAATAATAATAATAATAATAATAATAGTAATAATAATAATAATAATAATCTTTGGATGCAGGCATTTTGACTTAATAATGCACCTCTGTCATGTTCTGAACTCTTGTGAATGCAAATTGAAGCTATAGGTAAGTGTGATGACGTCATCGAGACCAACCCACGAGCCTCCCTCGGGTTTCAAAGCCTCAGCAGCTCCACAGCAACCCTACAGGTCACTGATATACGGTAGGCCCCTCTATATTTTTTCGACATCCCATTGTCTACTAGCGCTGCGATGCTGTCCCGCAGTACACGTGCATCAGTGGATATCGCTGGTTATATATAGCCTATGGTCTGCTTGAGTAACAGGTTTTCGTTCTTGCGTAAGGTATGTGAATGGTGACGCTAAAAGAGTACTGACTATTGCTAGCAAAATGGCGAGAGGATAATCAAAGCTCCGTTTAGAGAACCGGCAATAAACAGTCAAGCGATGACTCTGTTTGGCACTCAGCCAACTAAGGTTACAGCAATTTCTGTGGGGAACTAAATCTAAAAATCACTTTTTTGTCAGCATTATAAATGTAGAATCAAAGGAGTAGTGTAAAACCTCAGGAAAACCCTGGTTATAAAATCAGTCGCTTATTCAGCACTCATTTCATGGATTTGCTTAGACTATGTTCCTCATATGAACACACATGAAAGTAGCGAGAATGATTGCATGGCGCAAAAAAGGTGAGTATGATGACATAAAGGCTACGTTAAGGTTTTTCCACACAATGCTACCATATGTCAGCTGGCAAGGTCAATAGCTAGCGAAGCCAGCTGGGTCCGTTGAACATTCACGGCGTCCATATGGGAAAAGGCATTCAGTCGCAAAATGTATACCAACCAGCATCAGTTTATTTGCACAAAAGCCACAATGGTCGCCTAAGGGCAATCGGCAAATCCCACTATGTACTCTCCACGGAAAAGGCACTGCTTACTTTGAAAATTGAACAGAAGAAGAGATGGTTCTGATGATGATGCTTGTTGTTTAAAGGGTCCTAATATCTAGATCATCGGCCCCTATGATGATGATGATGATGATGATGATGATGATGATGCTTGTTATTTAAAGTGGCCTAACATCTAAGCTCATCGCCCCAAATGGTACGAGATGGAACGAAAGGACATGATATTTAAAATTTTAAAATATATTCACTGATTAGAACTTAAAACAAATCATGATAAACTATTATGATATTAAAATAATCAGTGGATCTAATTCGTAATGCCTTATTTTCTGATAAAATTATAGAAAATGTAGATTAAGTACTATGATATATATCATTCAAATGAGAAGTTAAAATAACACATTAAAATTCACACACACAAACTAGAGTCAATGGAATAAAAGAGGAGTTAACAAAAAATAAACACTGATATAAAATACACTTTATATACGTCAAAGAAGACCACTATTCCTCATAAAACGGATGACAAGGTCTGCTTATTGCTCGTCATCTCGTAGGATGAGGGATATGACACTAGGGAGTTTTAGACTACGGCGCATATCGGCCAGGTCCACGCACTCCGTAAGGATGTGTACCACGGTAAGCAGATAAAGGAGAAGAATGATTAATAGGATACATTTTGATATTTCCGGGACTTGATCAGTTAGTTTTTAAGGGAACTGCATCGTGTAAGAACCGTAATGGTACAACAAAACAAAGATGAGAAACTGATCACAATGGATGTATGATGCAGAAGTTACGTAGAAATCAAAAGGTTAACTCAGGACAGGGTGGCATGGAGATCTGCATCAAACCAGTGTATAGACGAAAACTCAAATAAGAACTACTACAACTACATGTCATCATACTGTTCTTTTGGTTAGAATCGCATAGCTGTGAGCTTGTGTAGAGAAAGAGTAGGGTCCAGTCTCACCGTCGGCAGCCCTGAAGATGGTTTTCCGTGCTTTTCCATTTTCACAGCAAGAAAGTTCTGGGGCTGTACCTTATTTAAGGTCACGGCGGCCACTCCCTTCCTTCCTTTCCCCACCCTTCCGTCGTCGAAAACTTTCAATGTGTTAATGATGATGTTTGTTGTTGAAAAGGGCCTAACATCTAGGTCATCGGCCCCTAATGGTAAGAGGTACAACGAAATGAAACGATAATTAAAACTTCAAAATGTATCCACTGACTAAAATATAAAACGAATAATGAAAAAATGGCGACGAATCCAATACAATCGGTGGGTCCAATTTACAATACCTTCTTTTCTGAAATGATGCTTGTTATAAAAAGGGATCCAAAATCCAGGTCACCGGCCCCTCATAATAGCACTAATCACTGGTAAAGAAGAACCGTGGTGTTCCTCCTACAGTGGTACTAATCACAGATAACGTAGGCTCATGGTGTTCCTCGCATGGTGGTTTTAATCACAGTTAATGCAGACCCATGGTATGTCACATATAATGACACCACTCGCAAACAACGCAGATCTATGGTGCTCCTCACATAGTGGTCTAATCACGGGTTCCGGTATTCCCGTGATGTTCCTCACTTAGTGGAACAAATCACAGGCCGCGAATACTATTGGTGCCGATCACCTGGTGGTACTAATTATAGGCAATGAAAATCCTAGGCGTATCACACAATATGGTACCGCCCACAGGCAACACAGACCCACGGTGTTCCTCATGTAATGGCACTACCCTCAGGTAACGCAGACCTATGGTGTTCCTCACATAGTAGTACTAATCACGGGCAACTGCCAAACCCGTGGTGTTGCTCACATAGGCGTTCTACTCCTAGGTAACATAAATCCATGCTGTTCCTCGCATGATAGTACTGATCCTCATGCAATGGTACTAATCACAAGTAGTCTCATGGTTTTAATTTTATCATCCCTTGGTCGCCCATTTTAGTCGCCTCTTAGTACAGAAAGGTGATACCGTGGGTGTATTCTTCGTCTGCGTTCCCCACCCACAGGGGGTCTTCGATGTGTTAATGAGCCGTTAAACTACTAACAAAAAACACAGTTCTTTCCTTTTTGCTCCCTGAAATGAGTCCTGAATGGAATGTACCTGAAGTTATTGTGGAAAGTTAGTGTGGGTATCCAAACCGCTGTAATGGACTGTAAATAAATTGATTACATTTTTTATCATCACACCAACATTTCATAACTGTTATTCCGTACTGTCAGTAATATTTATTTAAGAAAATGACGAAACCCTACCGTGCGTGTGGCTGAAGTTACTCTCCAGGTCCAGTTTGTCGTCCTTGTCGTGGAGCTTGTCGTGCCGGGGCGAGGAGCCGCCTTTCATGGACCGGAAGTACTGGCTCCAACGCGTCCGGCCAGCGTCCTTCTTCAGCCGCTTCTCCTTAGCTCTTCTGAAACAAGGAGACACACTGTAACATGCAACCCTGTCCTCTCAAAATGACACCAATTTTAGCGTTATTTTCTCCCACCTACTTATTGTATTTATCGACTGATTCACAGCTGAAGATACCAACGGAACCACACATCAAGGAGCTTGAAATACGATAAGGTCAATTGAAGACCACACGGGATAAATCCAATTTTACCGAAAATGAGTTATGAGCATCTCTGTATAGTACACTGGGCATGCTTTAGAAGGAATAAAGTTAACTGGAAGAAGTGGGTTTAGTCACAGAGATACTGTAGTGGGAAGATACGGAATGCACGGAAAGAACGAGCCAATTCTTGCTCACACGGGGTTGAAACACTTGCACGGAGTGACACTTGCACGGAGTGACACTTGGACGGAGCCCTTCACTCTATCTAACAGAACTTGTTGAGTTAGAAGTAGGATGGTGACATTTGCATGGAGTGACACTTGCACGAAAAGACATTTGCACGGAGCTCTTCACTCTATCTAGCAGAAATTGTTGAGTTAGAAGTACGATGGTGACATTTGCACGGAGTGACACTTGCACGGAGAGACATTTGCACGGAAAGACATTTGCATGGAGTGACACTTGCACGAAAAGACATTTGCACGGAGCTCCTCACTCTATCTAACAGAACTTGTTGAGTTAGAAGTAGGATGGTGACATTTGCATGGAGTGACACTTGCACGAAAAGACATTTGCACGGAGCTCTTCACTCTATCTAGCAGAAATTGTTGAGTTAGAAGTACGATGGTGACATTTGCACGGAGTGACACTTGCACTGAGCCTCGATTTTCATATACTCAGGTATTAAAAGACACGAACAGTACTTCTCATAGCCTCGATTAAAGACCTGGCCTACCTCCTCGTGTAAATTGTTGAAATCATACTCTCTGTTCTCCTCGCTCTGTTTTTGTTACACTTTTTCTCACTTCATCCCACTTCATTCCGCTTCATCCGGATTGTAAACATGACTTGTCTCACCTCGCCTAATTACTTTTTCTTGTTATTCTTCCTTTACAGCCGTGCTGAGTGGCTCAGACGATTAAGACGCTGGCTTTCTGAGTCCAAGTTGGCAGTTTCGATTCTGGCTCAGTCTGGTGGTATTTGAAGGTGCGCAAAAACGTCAGCGC
This sequence comes from Anabrus simplex, assembly GCF_040414725.1. Lineage (NCBI taxonomy): Eukaryota > Metazoa > Arthropoda > Insecta > Orthoptera > Tettigoniidae > Anabrus > Anabrus simplex. Next base: position 70,507,456 of record NC_090268.1, on the reverse strand, counting down.
CGTGTCGGTAGATTTAACGGCATGTAATAGAACTCCTATGGTACAAAATATCGTCACCACGGCATCCTCGAAAACCGTGAAAGTAGTTAGTGGGACGTAAATTATTATTATTATTATTATTATTATTATTATTATTATTATTATTATTATTGTACCAGGTGGTACACCTCCACGCCGCTAATTCAAACTTTGCGCCAGTTGAAACTCCTCTACTGGAGGAAGCCTGAACTTTATCTACAGTGTTAATTCTCAAGTCTCTCAGAAGATGTCCCTACTTGTAAATTTTGAAGTTTCTGAACTGGGTCGTTTTCGATGTATATTTGTTTTGCCTGTAGTAAGAAGATGGCACTAGATGGTACTACTGAAGGACTACAATTATGCACCCTAGTGCGAAGTGAACGAACTGTGTTTTTGGAGAAATTTTGGGTTCATAAGTTTGTTCTTTGTTAAATTTCTTTCAGTCATTGTTTAAGTTGGCAATATTAACCCTTTCTTTCCCCCTGTTTTGAATTTGACCAATAAGGAATGTCTGTAATTAATTTTCCACCAATAAGGTGTTTCTTCTTCATCTAGTGTAGTAGTTTTTGCCATTATCCAATAAAATGCTTGTGGGCGGGTGTTATCATTCACGAAACGCCTTGAACTTTCCACAAGGGTATATAAACTGCTGATTTTCGGGTCTCCGGGCCACTTCAGTAACATCTATCATTGTGTAAATTATGTAGCAGGGGGCGGGAAGCGCCTCTTTCTTCGGGCAGCAGTTCAACCACCAGGTAATGGCCTTTTAATAACTTCTTTTCTTGCTAGCTCAGCAGTTTAACTCTCGGGGCAGGTCCGAAGCCTTTTACCATGTAACTTTCCTTTAAAATGTAAAGACACTTGGTATCTATTCTATCTTTTTAAACTACAAATTGGGATAGAGAGTGCTTAACCCTCTCGAGCTCCCACTCATATTGCTTTGAGGTGAACTTATTTTCACAACCGTTTCTTCCCTTCTAATGTAATGTAAATCGTTTTCTTATATAAGTCACCTCTTTAGTATGGGATTAGCCCTTGCATTTGTGGCCTAGTGCCAAATAGGTTTTTAAATAAAGTATATTAGGAGTGCAGTTTCGCCTCCTCTCAAGTTGGTATTTTGGAGGGCACGTATTGGTCCTGTTTCTTCACTGAATAGGCCTCAGTAGGTTGGGTATTTTTACCCCTGTGTTATTTGTGTTTGGAGGTCAACTTGAAAGTGGAGTTTGGTGTGGCCTTTGATAGGCTTGAACTTAAGAGCGGGTCGCTCTTTCTTAAAATTTGTTTCTGCGTGCCTCGAGGAGGCTTTACTGTGTAATTGGGAGCAAGAGCTCCTGGGCATGATTGGGGTCTTCTGCCCCTTTGTTGAATCTTCTGTATCGTAAGGTTGGGCTTATAGCTCAAGAATTGTGTGTCTGGCTCTCGGAGCCCAAATCCTGTAACACTGTAATTGTACACTCTCGATTTGTTGTTTAGCTACTGAGTACCTGTTATATTTGTTATTTTTTGCTCTTGAAAAGAAAATATAACCTTGTTAAATTAACTTTAATTTCGTATTTTGAGACCTGTTCACCCCAGCACCTCCTTTCACCTCTGCACATCCACAAAACTCCGTAACAATTATTATTATTATTATTATTATCCTTTACATTTACTTTTCTTGAAATCTACGTGGTAATGAGTCAGTTGATATTTATTGTTATAGTCCACAATGAACTGATGTCCGTTGTAAATCAATAAAGGCTTCTCCTTGGTGGTCTTGGAGAACTCCATAGGTGTAGAACAATATTATCACCAGTTCAACCCGGAACACTAGTTGTCACCAGGTATCAACTGTAGCAATGAAATCTAAAGGCTTCTGTCTATCTATCTATCTATCTATCTATCTATCTATCTATCTATCTATCTATCTATCTATCTATCTATCTATCTATCTATCCATCTATATATTTATCTATCGCGTGAATATTTCCCTCCCCTGTTTCTGCTTTCCAACTCTCCTTGGGTCTCCGTGCAAGTGTCATTGTTAGACATACCAATGCTTAGTAATATCAACACATTCCATCACTGTGCAAGTATCTCTCGGTGCAAGTGTCACAACTTTGCTCACACTGCTACGTAGTGTTGGTCGACCCGGAAGTGGCTCATCATCAAGAGCTTTCTGTCCACCCCGAAAGTGTTTGAACAATCGTAAATATATTTTCTGCTTACGGCGTATATTCCGTAAGTTATGTCCATCACCGCTAGTGGGGAAATATTGTTCGTTCATCATGGTAATGAATAGGACTTGGAAGTTGAAGATCTATAAATTGCCTTAAAAGACCTGTAGAAAGACCTAAAAATATTAAAAAGTGGACCTAAAATCTGGCAAAAAAAGTAGGACGTAAAAATGCGTTCAAAATTAATTCATAATTTGATGATCAAGAGAAGAATATTGTAGAAACGATCGCTTGAAGAACGAAGGAAAGATAAATTATGAAGGAGACTGAAGTTGGGGAGGGGGCTGGGGTGTAGGTGTTGAATGCCCACGTCTCGAATGCCCCAATATCGCTGAGCCGGAAGGAAATAAAATGTGGTGGCGTAGGCCTACATGTCCTTAACTCTCAAAATTTATCAACAATATTATTAAACAGATTGATTATTGTTATTAGCTGAGGTGTGCTCTGGCACTTCTGATGCCATTCATATCCACCAGATGACATTATTGCCACAATTACAAAAAAATCGTAAACCCGTGAACAGCGGGTACTCAAAAGTTAGTCTAATTTAATTACAGTATTAGCACAACTTTTGTCAAATGCATGCAAAATCCAGGACTAAGTCTATATTTCAGAAACACATACAGCTCACTGAAGTTAATTCACCTATGGGTTAGTTATTTTCTAGGAACTTGGGTATGGCTGATATAGTCTTATTGAAATGAAGACATCTGGATGATGAAATTTGTTGACGATGATGCTTGTTGTTTAAAGGGGCCTAACATCGAGGTCATCGGCCTCTCATGGTACGAAATGAAATAAGAATAAGTTCAAATTCATCCGCTGACCAAAATAAAATAAAAATGTCATGAAGAATGCAAGTATTGCACTTCGTACAGGGAACGCAGACCAATGGTGTTTCTCACACAATGGCGCCACTCATAGCCAACGCAAACCGATAACGTTCCTCACCTAGGTGTACTAACCACAGGGACTCGCACTATCCCGTGGTGTTCCTCACATAGTGGGTACTAATCGCAGGCAACGCAGACCTACGGTGCCGCTCATACAGCGGTACAACTCACAGGCTATGCCCAGACCCGCGGTGTTGCTCACATGATTACGACGCACGGGTACTGGAAACCCCCAGGCCAGCCTCTTTACTGCTACTAATCACAAACCTATTTCGTACCTTATTTAGTGGTACTACTCGCAAGTACAGGCAACCCATGGTGTTCCCCGCATAATGGTACGAATCAAAAGTAGTTTCATGGTTCTAATTCAATCATCCTTTGATCGCCCCTTTTAGTCGACTCTCACGACAGGCAGGGTATACCATGGCTGTATTATTCGTCTGCGTCCTCCACCCACAGGGGTTAAAGACAGAGAAAAAGGAAGAAAGAAGGGATCCGTCACTTCGAAAGATGAAGTAACGGACGAAGAAAGGCAAGTGCCACGAAGGGCGTGAAATGAAAGACTCCCTAGGCCTCGAATGCTCTAATACCGTCGGGGTCGGAAAAGAACAAGAGTTGACCAAGGGAGATCGGACAGGATAGACGAAAGTGAGGAGCCTGGCACAAGTAGGTGGAAGCAATGCCAAGACTCAGCTAAGGGCTCCGTGGTCGCCAATCCACACTCCAAAGTTTAAATCCCCTTGGGACCCTTTTAGTCGTCTCTTACGACAGGCAGGGGATACCACGGGTGCATTCTACATGTGCGTCCCCCACCCGCAGGGGGTGATGAAATTTGTTGGATGGAAATCCACATTCACACACTATTATGTTGGGCCGAGAAATTCACGCCAAGCATAATATCACAATTTAAATATCCTCCATATTACCTTGATATATCACTATGCAATCATTCCTTCCTTTCCAGGCTGAAAATAAAGCTGAATGGATGGTGACCTAAATCCGTTGCACCTATTCCAAACAATGTGACACGACGAATTGAAAACCGTACCAGAAGCTGCTTTCTTGGGCTACATACAAAACCTTGCAGCATGGTAGCAGCAAGATACTGATTACGCAATGCCGAGCGAGTTGGCCGTGCGGTTAGAGTTGCGTAGCTGTGAGCTTACATTCGGGAGATACTGGGTTCGAATTCCACCGTCGACAGCCCTGAATATGGTTTTATGTTTTTCCCATTTTAACACCAATCAAATATTAGCGATGCACCTAATTAAGGATACGGCCACGGCAACTACCTTTCCAATCCTAGCCCGCCAACTTCCTTCCGTCGGCGGTAACCTTCGATATGTTAGTGTGACATTAAACCGATTGATGATTGATGATTGTTGTTTAAAGGGGCCTAACATCTAGGTCATCGGCCCCTAATGGTACGAAATGAGACTAAATGGAATGACATATTAAAAGTCTAAAATTCTCCACTGACCAGAATTCAAAAGCGTGAGAACGAAGAATGAATGGATGGACATGAATTTAAAACAATCAGTGGATGCGACCCGCAAGGTCTCACATTCACATAAACTGACGTGACAAAATAGTATTACTGACCAAGGGACTGCTGCTAGAACATAATACTGAATCGAGGATGCTTGCAGTCTGAAGGGGGTCCAAAATCCAAGTTAACGGACCCTCATAATGGTACTTATCGCTAGGAAAGTAGAACCATGGTATTTGTCATGTTGCGGTACTAATCAAAAGTAGCAGAGACTCGCGGTATTCCACACTTAATGGTACTACTCACAGGTTATGAAATTCGCCATGTAATACAGACCTATGGTTTTTCTCACATTACGGCGCCATTTACAGCCAACGCAACCCTATGGTGTTCATCACATAAGAGTACTAACCACATGGACCTTCCCCTATCCCGTGGTGTTCCTCATATAGTGGGTACTAATCATAGGCAAGGCGGAACCATGGTAGCTATCATCCCATGGTCCTGCTCATATGGTGGTACTAATCACAGGTACTGCAAAAGCCGACCGCGCGGTGCTCCTGTGTGCTACTAATCACAAACCTATTTCGTACCTAATATAGTGGTACTACGCGCAAGTAAAAGCAACCCTTGGTGTTCTCCGCGTGGTGGTACTAATCACAAGTAGTTTCATGGTTCTAATACAATCATACCTTGGTCGCCCCTTTTAGTCGCCTCTCACGACAGGCAGGGGATACCGTGGGTGTATTATTCGTCTGCCTCCCCCACCCACAGGGGGTGTGTGTTTGGTCCGCGAGAGGTATTTTATTTCCCTCAAGTCCGCCGGCAAGCCGGTTAGGACCCCCCTATCCGCCACCTGGGACGCGCCACGTGGGAGTATCACCTCTCCCCCTGCTACGCCTGCGTAGCAGGTTCGTGGTGACATTAAACCAATAGAAAAAATTAAGCATAAATAAATAAATAAATAAATAAATAAATAAATAAATAAATAAATAAATAAATAAATAATGTTTACGGAATGAACTACTCTACTTTTGAAGGAACGAAGGACGATTAAATGGAAAGTTGAAAATTTTATTTCATGCACAGATCGTACGACAGATGCCGTAAATACTGCCATGTGCTGAACATCCTTTTATCGGCATTCGGTTTTAGGAGAATCCAGAGTGGTTGGAAAGGGTTTCTAAAAGTGACAGCTAATCTACAGTTAATCTAATTACTCTCTTCCCACAGAGCTCTCTAAAATATCAGCCGACAGCGAAAGGATTCGATCCTTCAGTCATAAGCCAAAGGGACAACGCCTATCTAATTAACTATGCAGCCATCAGGTAATTACATTTATGGACGTCAATGTCGACACTAAGTTGATATAAACTATTAAATATAATGCACACACCCGTGAGGCTGGCAACCGCTAGATTCTAAGAAACCAATAATGTATTATGATGTTTTGGGGTGTCAAGGGATAGGACTTAAATATCAGCTCTAAACCTCCTGTGGTTGGGGGCGGTACAATAACACCCACGGTATCCCCTGCCTGTCGCAGGTAGCGACTAAAAGCCTCGGGGCTCTCAACTTGGGAGCGTGGGTTGCCGACCATGGGATTCTCAGCTGAGTCCTGACATTGCTTTCACTTGCTTGTGCCAGGTTCCTCACTTTCATCTATCCTATCTTTTCCGAGCATTCGAGGCCTAGGGAATCTTTCATTTTTGTGGCCTTTGTCTTTCTTTGGCTGATGTCTTTATTTTTTGAAGTGTCGGGTCCCTTCCGTGTTTTCTCTCTGATTAGTGTTATGTAGAGGATTTTTGCTTAGTTGTAGTTCCTCTTAAAACAATAATCACCACCACTGCGAGCACCTCTCAGCACGTACCTTCCTCCTTATATTCGAGAGACAATGTGATCCTCAGTTACCATATTTTTGTGTTACTGTGGTGTCTATAACTGGATGCGGAAGGAATCTAGCTCTAAGGCATGGGAAGGAGCTCATTTAGGCTTTCAGAGATAATATGATATTATCATTAAGGTACATCTAAGAGTTACTTTGAAGAAATAGTAGGAAAATACCATATGAGATCCAGGATATGAACCTAGTACCCTACGAACTTAGTTACCTAGTTCAATGTTCTTAGGTCTGCTTCAGAACAAAAACCAAAGGAAGACATTGCCTCATCACTTTTTTTACATCATGTCTTTGTTACTTTGTTGAGAATTAATAATAATAATAATAATAGTCAGGATTCAACTACGTTGTGCTAACATTTTGATTTGAAACCGTTTATGCCAGATAGGAATCTATATCGAAGTTCCATCTTATTCCGCCAGATGGAACAAACAACCTGGAACTCTGATCGACAACCTGTAGCTGAATTTTCATTAATATTGTCAGAAAATCACTCGTTATATTTTTCGGCTACATGGCTAATTGGTTAGCGTGCTGGACTTTGGTCACAGGGGTTCCGGGTTCGATTCCCGGGAATTTTAACCATTATTGGTTAATTTAGCTGACACGGGGGCTGGGTGTATGTGTCGTCTTCATCATCATTTCATCCTCATCACGAAGCGCACGTCGCCTACGGGAGTCAAATCGAAAGACCTGCATCTGGCGAGCCGAACTTGTCCTCTGACACTCCCGGCACTAAAAGCCATACGCCATTTCTATACTAGTTATATTACCCAGAGATCTTTTATATGCCGATATGGTACAACATGGTGTGGTGAACGGACTTTTTCCGACCTTCAGAAATCCGACTACCTTTGTCAGGTTTGAACTTTTGGAATCCAGAAACCTGCACTCTATCACTAACCTACATAGCTTTATAGCCGTCGCATCCTCTATTTGGGTACGATCCCACTCGATCAAGATTGATATCGAGAATTAGCTTTCGTTCTTTATATTTCTTTTAGAATTAGCTTTACGTCACACCGACACAGATAGGTCATACGCCGACGATGGGATAATAATTTCGTGTGGCTATTTCTAGCCGAGTGCAGCCCTTGTAAGGCAGACCCTCCGATGAGGGTGGGCGGCATCTGCCGTGTGTAGGTAACTGCGTGTTATTGTGGTGGAGGATAGTGTTATGTGTAGTGTGTGAGTTGCAGGAATGTTGGGGACAGCACAATCACTCAGTCCCCGGACCATTGGAATTAACCAATGAAGGTTAAAATCCCCGACGCGGCCGGGAATCGAACCCGCGACCCTCTGAACGGAAGGCCAGTACGCTGACTATTCAGCCAACGAGTCGGACGATGATGGGATAGGAAAGGGTGAAGGGTGGGAAAGAAGTGACCTTGGACTTATTTACAGTATAACCCCAGCATGCCTGGTGTGAAAATGGGAAACCACGGAAAACTATCTTGAGGGCTGCCGACATTGGGGTTCGAACCTACTATCTCCCTTATGCAAGCTCACAGCTGCGCGATCCTAACCTCACGGTCATTTGCTCGCTAGAATTAGCTTTCTAAAGCCACGATGCCCAAACGGATACTTAGAACTCCCCATCTCCTACGCTGGATGGAACCTAAGGAATCTCTACCTCCTGGGCACAAAGAGAACCGGATGACTTGGAAATCTCTTAACAGATTAAGGAGACAGTCTGGAGATAAAAATTGATATTTTGACTGAAACTGAAAGGATTGGGTTTCTTCTTTCTTGTCATGGTGTCATTCCATGAATTCAAACAATTTACCACTTTCATAATGCTTTGTTTGATAGTTTGCAGACAGCAGAATTGGGCGCATGGCATCTGCTTTTCTTTCACTTTCCCACCAATTATAATTTTACATATTATTCCCATTTTTCTCCCACAATATTCTGCCAAAAGTAACAAAATTTGTATGGTTTATGTACCACAGCTATTTTAGGGAAGTTGTTTATGGAATTTTTAATTGTAGAATTTTTTCAAGTAGGAGGGATTTTTAAATACAAAATTTTAGAATATAAAAATTACACAAACTTAGTACAATATATCTCCCTATACAAATTGTTTACAGAAAAATCAATGCACAGTGCTTTTTAAACAAGTATTACCTACCCATTTTCATTAACATCTAAATTAAATTTCATGAAAATTATAGAATTAAAAATTTCACAAAATATTTTCAATTTAAAAAACAATGGATGGTATATGAAATACATTTTTATGATATCCCTACTTTTATTTAGGCGACATTCACCCCACAAAGTTTCCTGAAAATCCATGCATTAGGTGAGAATATCTGTTTATCTCCAGACTATCTCCGTAAGAACGGAAATATGGCAACGCTAGAGCGAATTTAAAGAAGCGGAACTTCCATACAGGTAGCCTTTGTGACTGTGCAAACTCCAAACTGCTGAATAGCTTCGGTATTGTAGCTCCTATACCATTAGATGTACAATGGACAACTTACTATCTGTCGAGTTTTCCCCCTGGAGGCTGTCTGGATCATCGAAAAGCACCACCGAAATTTATGTGGTTTTAGAGAAACTGCAAAAACAGGTGGTAGCGCCATAGGGAGTCCAAGGAAGCACGATGAGGAGTGAGGTATTTTACCATTGCCTTCCTCACTGGGCCAGGAGGTGCTGCTAATGGACCACGACGAGCCCTACGAGAGTCACTTTTCATAACATCCATACACCTAGTCGTTCTCTGAATGTCTTTACTCAGCACCAAACATACCTCAGCAGCCTTAATAGTGCCACAACTGAAGAGTGTCTGTTCACAATGTGCAATTTCCACCTTAAGAATGTTGTGGGAAAAGCACAAGAATCATAAAATAAAAGACACCTGGAACGAGTTTGGTTCAGTTTTTAAAGAATTATATCTTCCTGGTCTCATGGCAATCGATAATATTCAACTACTGTAATGCACGTGGAAGTGGAAACGGCATCTTTGGAATAGACATTCCTCAATTATAAGCGAGACGGAAACTTCAGTTCTAGCTACGTTTTTATCTGGCCTGTGGTAAGAGGCACGTAAGAAAAACCTGTAGCCATCTACAAACTGTGACCTAGTACCAGCTAACCATAATGCAATTACGGTTGCTAAATTCCGTCCAGGAATCATCTGACACCATAGCTTTATATGTGCAGCATAAAGTCTAAAGTTATTAATAAACAAAGTTGTTCAACGTCCGTCCGTTCTTAAAAGACGTCCACTCGTTCACCAGATCTCACCCCACTCGGTTTTTTCTTTTGGGGTCATGTGAAAAGCCTTGTGTATGAGACACCTGTCGAGACTTAAGAGGATTTCTTGGCAAGAATTCTCCTGCCCGCGACGCTATTCAAACTTCACCGGAATGTTCGAACGTGTACGACAGAACTCTGATGATGATGATGATGCTTGTTCTTTAAAGGGGCCTAACATCGAGGTCATTGGCCCCTAATGCTACGAAATGAAATGACAACAAAAAGTTCAAAAATCCACTGACCAAAATAAAATAAAAAAATCATGAAAAATTAATGGATGGACATGAACCCAAAGAAAAACAAACAAAGAAGAAACAAACAAACAAAAACAGTGGATCCAACTCAAAAAAGGTCATAAATAACACTATTACTGACCAAGGGACCACTTATAAAGCACAGCCCTGAATCGAGGGTGCTTGATGTCTAAAGGGGTCCAAAAACCAGATCTAAGGCCCCTCAGAATGTTACATGTCGCGAGTAAAGTAGAACCATGGTATTTGTCAAGTTGGGGGTACTAATCAAAAATAGCGAAGACTCACGGTGTCCCACACAAGATGGTACTACTCACAAGTATTGTACTTCGTACAGGTAACACAAACCTATGGTGTTTCTTACACAATGGCGCCGCTCATAGGCAACACAAACCGATGAGGTTCCTCACCTAGGTGTACTAACCACAGGGACTCGCACTATCCCGTGGTGTTCCTCACATAGTGGGTACTAATCACAGGCAACGCAGACCCACGGTGTCGCTCATATAGTGGTACAACTCACAGGCAACGCCCAGACCCGCGGTGTTGCTCACATGGGTACGATGCACGGGTACTGAAAACCCACAGGAGAACCCCCTCTTGGTGCTACTAATCATAAACCTATTTCGTACCTAACAGAGTGGTACTACTCGCAAGTACAGGCAACCCATGGTGTTCCCCGCATGATGGTACGAATCAAAAGTAGTTTCATGGTCCTAATTCAATCATCCCTTGGTCGCACCTTTTAGTCGCCTCTTACGACCCGCAGGGGATACTGCGGGTGTATTCTACATGTGCGTCCCCCACCCGGAGGGGGTAGTGTGATGATGATGATGCTTGTTGTTTTAAGGGGCCTAACATCGAAGGTCATCGGCCCCTAATGGTACAAAATGAAAGAACAAAAATTACAAAGGCATCCACTGACCAAAATAAAAATAAAAAAATGTCATGAAGAATGAATGGATGGACAGGAACCCAACAAAACACAAAACAAACAAACAAAAACAAAAACTAGTGGATCGGATTCAATAGAGAACGATAATAACATTATTACCGACCAAGGAACCACTTATAAAGAACAAAGATGCTTGGTGTCTAAAGGGGGTGCAAAATCCACGTCTAAGGCCCCACAGAATGGTACATGTCGCGAGTAAAATAGAACCATGGTATGTGTCATGTTGGGGTATTAATCAGAAGTAGCGAAGACTCACGGTGTTCCACAAAAGATGGTACTACTCACAAGTACTGTATTTCGTACAGGTAACGCAGACCTATGGTGTTTCGCACACAATGGCGCCACTTACAGCCAACGCAAACCGATGAGTTTTCTCACCTAGGGTACTAGTCACGGGTGCCGGTCCCAATGGCCCCGTGGTGTTCCGCACAAAGTGAGTACTAATCACAGGCAACGCAGACCCACGGTGTCGCTCATATAGTGGTACAACTCACAGGCTACGCCCAGACCCGCGGTGTTGCTCACATGGGTACAACGCACGGGTACTGGAATCCACCAGGCCAGGCTTTTTACTGCAACGAATCACAAACATATTTCGGACCATGTTAGTGATACTACTCGCAAGTACATGCAACCCATGGTGTTCCCCGCATAATGGTACGAATCAAGAGTAGTTTCATGGTTCTAATTCATTCATCCCTTGGTCGCCTCTTTTAGTCGCCTCGCACGACAGGCAGGGGATACCGTGGGTGTATTCTAGATGTGCGTCCACCACCCACAGGGGGTGTGTGTTTGGTCCGCGAGAGGTATTTTATTTCTCTGAAGTCCGCCGGCAAGGCGCCACCTGGGACGCGCCACGTGGAAATATCACCTCTCCCAGGTTCGTGGACGACAGAACTCTGTGCGACGATGCTATGCCTGCATTGACACAGGGGGGAGGGCGCCATTTCGAACATTTGTTGTAAATGGAGCAGCTTGTGAATCTCGTGCAGGTAAGTGGACTTTAATGAGTAGAATTATGTTTAAATTTTGACTCGATCGTTTCCTGAAAGTTTGTAACATCATCACGGATACACCCTGTATATCCTGTTTGTTTTTGTGTTTGTTTCTATATCATTGGTATGATTTCGTCTCCGTTGCTTATTACTATAATTATTGTACACATATATACTGAACCCATTGTCAGGTGATGATGATGCTTGTTGTTCAAAGTGGCCTAACATCGAGGTCATCGGCCCCTAATGGTACGAAATGAAATAAGAAGTTCAAATTCATCCACTGACCAAAATAAATGGATGGACATGAACTCAACCAGAAACAAAAAACTGACAAACAAACAAAAACCAGTCGATCAGACTGAAAAAAACGATCGTAAATAATAATATTACTGACCAAGGGACCACTTATAAAGCACAATGATGCTTGCTGTCTGAAAGGGGTGCAAAATCCACGTCTAAGGCCCCACAGAATGGTACATGTCGCGAGTAAAGTAGAACCATGGCATTTGTAATGTTGAGGTACTACTCAAAAGTAGCGAAGACTCACGGTGTTCCTCAGAAGATTGCACTTCGTACAGGGAACGTAGACCTATGGTGTTTCTCACATAATGACGCCACTCAGAGCCAACGCAATCCGATAAGGTTCCCCACCTAGGTGTACTAATCGCGGGCGCTGGTATTTCCGTGGTGTTCCTCACATAGTAGGTACTAATCACAGGCAACGCAGACCCACGGTGTCGCTCATATAGTGGTACAACTCACAGGCTACGCCCAGACCCGCGGTGTTGCTCACATGGGTACGACGCACGGGTAATGGAAACCCTCCAGGTCAGCCTCTGTACTGCTACTAATCACAAACCTATTTGGTACCAATTTAGTGATACTACTCGCAAGTACAGGCAACCCATGGTGTTCCCCGCATGATGGTACGAATCAAGAGTAGTTTCATGGTTTTAATTCAATCATCCCTTGGTCGCCCCTTGTAGTCGCCTCTTACGACAAGAAGGGGATACCGCGGGTGCATTCTACATGTGCGTCCCCCACCCGCAGGGGATAGTGAGTTTGGTCCGCGACAGGTATTTTATTTCCCTTAAGTCCGCCTGCAAGCCTGTTATAACCCCCCTATCCGCCACCTGGGACGCGCCAGGTGGGAGTATCACCTCTCCCCCTGCTACGCCAGCGTAGTAGGTTCGTGGAATCCATTGTTAAGGACCACTCATATTCTGTATTGCCTTCCGAGTCGAGTAAGGAAAAACATCACAGAGTGATCCACAACCTAATTTACAATATTGTGTCTATAAAGAATAATTTTATTGTGATGTTTGGAGAGAGACGGCTGACGCGTCATCGATTTCCATTAGTTTCTGGAAGGGAAGCTTCGGTGTGATACTGGACTACTGGCCCGTACCGAGCAGAAGACCGTGTGAAGAGCCCCGTAGCATCATTGCGAGTAACAAAGGATCGTCTACCGAGTCGTTATTCCTTCTCGAGCACGGAGAGAGTGTGCGAGAGAGAGAGAGAGAGAGAGAGAGAGAGAGAGATGACTAGGTCCCTGGATGCCGTTCCTTTCAGTACAAGTCCTCGCAGACCTATAGATTCTTCTTCCTCATTTATCTTCAAGATCTTTTATTCCCCCTTCCACTGATGCTTGCTTTTCTTTCGTTTTTGTGGAACCGGCCTCGGTTCAATTTACTGATCATCCCCACCCGCCCACCCACACTGCCAGTCGCTCCTCTTTCTTTAGCGTTCTGGATTTTTCAAAAAGTCTCAAGGGAGTGAAAAAGGAGAAGAAAATGTAAGAGATGGAAAGAAAAGGCGCGGGATGGGTAAGGTGACGGTACAGGGGGGAAAAGGGATGGAGAAGTGACGTATTGAGAGCAGGACCAATCAGGACGCGTGCTCAGACTTTGTATGAGTCTCTGTCAAAAGAAGCCATATTTCTCGTCCCCCCATCTACTGTAGCTTGGCTTGGCTTTACGAGGGTACAATAGGAAGAAGCCAGAGCGATGGTCTGGGGGAGAATATGGCAGTAAAGTTGTCAATAACCGCTGCAGCATCCCGCTGTCTGTCTGTCTGTCTCTTAAGGTTTCTGAAGCCTTGAGCAATGCAACGCACTTGTCAGCAGGAGACGCTCTCATTCTCGCCTCAAAACAAAACAAACAGTGTTACGCTTAATGCACGTGATATACTCAAAATGATTCGTTTCATTCGGGAGAAAATATACTGATACGGTGTTTGTGTCCAAAACAGAACGTGTTGTCAGTATTATATACTCTAATTAATTCAAAATGAAGATTACCATCACCACTGTACGAATGTTTACCTTTGAAAGGTCCTGGAAATATGAGAAACATTCAACTACTAACTACCTCCTGTGTTCCTCGTTACCCGCCATGAACTCGTCCGCACTCTGTTGTAAATTGATCTTGGAGGATACTTAAAGGGGACCCGGACATTTTTAAATTTTATCATCCCTGTGTAAAGAAAACTTCCCTGAATAAGAACATGAATACTTTACACAGTTTTCACCTTTTTAACTCACCTCCATCTTAAATTAGACGTATCTTAACGATCTCAAGAATGTACGGTCCTCTATGTAAAATAGAGTATAATATATAGGTAAATTATGTGTACGTAAATGTGTCTAAATGTAGTTTAATCATGACAATTATTTTAGGAGTTTCGTATTTAAGGTGCTGTAAATATGTGTAGGCCTATATAAACGTCTCTGGGTTTAGTTTAAACTTCGTAATTATTTTAAGAAATTACTTTTATTTATGTAAGGTGCATTTCTTGTATAACTTATAATGTTTTATTGAATCATCTAAGGTATAATTCGGCAAATAACCTGTTGGTGATAAAAAATCTATCTTTTTAATAGCCTATAGGCTATATTCTTTTCTCCTAGCTTTACGTGAAGTCAATTGGTCATGAGTGAATACTGTCCTAAACTTACTTTTTTAAATTTCCCGTGAAATTGATATTTGGCAAACTATCGTTCATTTGTCTCCGAACGTATTCCCGATACAGTGATTTTCTGGGAAGGTACATCTTTTTATTCCCTGTGCAGTAATGAATTGATTTAGTTGATATATTTCATTATTATTATTATTATTATTATTATTATTATTATTATTATTATTATTATTATTATTATTATTATTCCACCCTTATGTTTTTAAAAACAGATCTCAACTTCAACATATATATTTTATCATACTAAGCCTTGAGTTCGATTCTGGTCCTCAAGCGTTACATATTGTTCAAGCGTTTTACGAAAAGGATCCATTTCAGAGTCAGATATGAATTGTTTTTAAGAAATAATATGACGCAAAATTCCTCCATACGAACATTTTAATTTTCAAAGTGATTTTAGTATGTGTACATATGTTTTAATTAATATATTTGTAATGTAAATATAATGAGTGCACAGTGTCAATATTATTAAGAGTTCGTCAATACAATTTATGTAAATTTGATGTCCGACTCGTTGGTTGAACGGTCAGCGTCCTGGCCTTCGGTTCAGAGGGTCCGGGGTTCGATTCCCGGCCGGCTCGGGGATTTTAACCTTAATTCGTTAATTCCAATGGCACGGGGGCTGGGTGTCTGTGTTGTCTTCATCATCATTTCATCCTCATCACGACGCGCAGGTAGCTTACGGGCGTCAAATATAAAGACCTGCGTCTGGCGAGCCGAACCCGTCCTGGGATATCCCGGCACTAAAAACCTTATGACATTTCATTTCATGTAAATTTGATACGGTCTTATGACAAAATTTTGTCTTTAGGATTAAATAAGGCTGATGATGCCCTCTAAAAGAGGGGCGGAACATGTACCTTAAAAATTTGGTAGTTTCTATGTTCATTTGACCACGCAACAGTGGAATCAATTGTATTGAATAGGTGGTGTAATAAAAATACTCCTTCTGTAAATTTAGTGACAATGCTATCATTCCCATACAATGAATTTTAAATCGTAACTTGTAGGCCTACATTATAACCCTGTGTCTTTATACATCGTAACACAAAAATTATAACGTGTCTGTTTTCTTTGAATGTAGGGCCTATAAAATAAAACTGACTGTTTATATCAAGCGCAGTATAAATTACACCAAGATATGTTGAAAATGTCTGTTTTCTTGCGATTATAGCGTTTTTTTTTAATTTTTCATTTCAGTACGGTACCCGAATCAAAATGTCGCTGATTATTAGAAGAGAGCTTCGTATTCACAATCGAACGACAATGCTTCACTTCCCTGCCCAGTGTGTTCACTCTTTCGGTTCACTGTGACGTATGCATGCTAAGTAAGCTGCACCTCTGATGTAGAGAGTTCGTTACCATACTTCTTCTAAACTTCACTGCTCAATCAGTACCTGTCCCTAGAAGAGATAATAGCAGTGAAAGCAATCCCAGCCACCTCTGTGGTGTAGTGGTTAGCGTGATTAGCTGCCACCCCCGGAGGCCCGGGCTCGATTCCCGGCTCTGTCACGAAATTTGAAAAGTGGTACGAGGGCTGGAACGGGGTCCACTCAGCCTCGGGAGGTCAACTGAGTAGAGGTGGGTTCGATTCTCACCTCAGCCATCCTGGAAGTGGTTTTCCGTGGTTTCCCACTTCTCCTCCAGGCGAATGCCGGGATGGTACCTAACTTAAGGCCACGGCCGCTTCCTTCCCTCTTCCTTGCCTATCCCTTCCAATCTTCCCATCCCTCCACAAGGCCCCTGTTCAGCATAGCAGGTGAGGCCGCCTGGGCGAGGTACTGGTCGTACTCCCCAGTTGTATCCCCCGACCAAGAGTCTGAAGCTCCAGGACACTGCCCTTGAGGCGGTAGAGGTGGGATCCCTCGCTAAGTCCGAGGGAAAGTGATGATGATGATGATGCTTGTTGTTTAAAGGGGCCTAACATCGAAGGTCATCGGCCCCTAATGGAACGAGATGGACGAAATGGCATATGATAGTTAAAATTTAAAACGGAGCCACTGATTAGAGTTTTAAAAAATGCGATGAAAAATGAGTATGAAATTAAAACAATCAGTGGATCTAATTCGCAATGCCTTATTTGGGAATAAAATAAGAAAAATTACAGGAGATAATGGAATAAGGCATTGCCTGCTAGTACAGATATATATACATACTTTACATTAGACGTGAAAAGAACACATTAAAATACGCAACACAAACTAAAATGAAGTCAATAGGATGAGAGCGTAATTGACACAAAGATACAAGCACAAAGGACATCATTACACACGATAAAACAGACCACTATCCCTCATAAAGCGGATGACGAGGTCTGCTGACTGCACGTCATCACGCAGGATAAGGGAGATGGTATCCGGGAGGTTAAGACTACGGCGAAGATCAACCAGGTCCGTACACTCCGTAAGCATGTGTACCACGGTAAGATGGTCACCGCAGGTACACACCGGAGGAGGTTCTCCTTTCAAAAGATGCGAGTGAGTCACGATACCATGGCCGACCCGAAGACGACATAATACCACGGCTTCCCGCCGCGAAGCCCGAAGGGAAGTCTTCCATACCTTCGTCGTTCCTTTTATCGCTCTCAACTTATTGGGAGGTGGAATGGCCTGCCACTCCATCTCCCAATGGGACATAACATGATGTCGCAGCTGGGAGCGAATATCACTTGCTGGAACCTTGAAAGGCAACGGGGGCAGTGTAACTGCCTCCTTGGCAGCCTGATCTGCTAACTCGTTTCCCTCTATGCCCATGTGGCTTGGGAGCCACAGAAACGTGATTCTGGTGCCGGCATCCCAACACCCGACCAGCAGGTCCTGGATCCGCTGCACCAGAGGGTGTTGAGGGAAACAGGTATCAATAGACTGAAGCGAACTCAAGGAGTCAGTACACACAAGAAAGCGTCGGCGCTCATTGTATAGTGCGTACCGCAGAGCTCTGCAGATAGCATAGAGCTCTGCCGTGTACACACTACAGGTTTCCGGGAGAGCAAAAAGAAACCGATCATTGTCGACAATGAACGCACAGCCCACCTTCGTATCTGTCCTTGAACCATCCGTGTAGACGACGACTGAACCTGGATAGCGGCCAACAACGGACATGAAGAGCCTCCGATAAATCGAAGGGTCCGTGTTTTCCTTCGGGCCAGTGTGTAGGTCCAGGATTATTTCAGGACGTCGAACTACCCACGGAGGTGCCCCACTCGGTTGTCTGACAAGGCATGGAACCGAAGGTACGTTAAACAACCTGTAACTGCTCTCCAAGCGTATTCCAACCGGCCGCGTAGCTCGAGGACGGGCAGCGTACAGAAAATGGTTGCCATTGTTGAATACGCAAGGATAGCTGGGATGAAGTGGCATTTGTCGCAAATGAGCAGCATACGAAAGAAGCATTTGCTGGCGCCTCAGGTGTAAAGGCGGCACACCAGACTCAGCGAGCAGGCTAGCGATGGGGCTTGTACGAAAAGCTCCCGTCGCCAACCTAACCCCGGCGTGGTGGATGCTGTTCAGCTTCGCAAGAACGCTTGGTCTTGCGGAGCCATATGCTGCACTGCCGTAGTCTAACCTAGATAAAACGTGTGCCCTGTAGAATCGTAGGAGCACCGCACGGTCAGCTCCCCAATTAGTGCTGCTAAGAAATTTCAAGAGATTTAGCCTCTTGGTGCATTGCACTCTTAGCTCCCGCACGTGTGGCTCCCACGATAATTTACTGTCGAAAAGGAGCCCAAGAAATCGGTAAGTGTCAACCACGGGAAGAGCGACATTTCCTAGATAAAGTTCAGGATCTGGATGTAGAGTACGTTGACGGCAAAAGTGGACAACGGAGGTCTTTGCAGTAGAAAACCGAAAACCATGTTCAAAGGTCCACTGCTCCACCTTCCGGATAGCTTGCTGTAATTGTCGCTCTGCGACTGCCATACTGTGCGAACTATAGTGAAGAGCAAAATCGTCCACATATAGCGACGGTATTACTGCGGGACCAGCAGCAGCAACAATACCGTTTATGGCAATCGCGAACAGAGTGACACTAAGAACCGATCCCTGTGGGACTCCATTTTCCTGAACGTGGTATTGCGAATATGTCCTCCCTACTCGGACACGGAATAGACGGAGGGACAAAAAATTCGCAATGAAAACCGGCAAGTTACCTCGGAATTTCCATTGATGCAGGACTGAAAGGATATCATATCGCCATGTGGTGTCGTAGGCCTTTTCTAAGTCAAAGAAAACAGCTACCAAATGCTGTTTGCGGAGAAACGCATCCTGGATAGAACTCTCCAGGCGTACCAAGTGGTCAGTGGTGGATCGAGCGGCTCGGAAACCACACTGGTACTCGGACAAGAGTCCTTGTTTCTCCAGACACCACACAAGGCGGCGATTTACCATCCTCTCAAACAGCTTACACAGGCAGCTGGTAAGACAAATAGGTCTATAACTCCCTGCATATTTAGGATCTTTGTCAGGCTTGAGGACAGGAATGACGATGCCCTCTCGCCACTGAGACGGATAGTCACCCTCCATCCAGATTCGGTTGAACACACGAAGGAGATAGAGAAGACTGTCCTCACTAAGGTGTTTCAACATCTGGTTATGGATATTGTCTGGTCCAGGAGACGTGTCCTTGCAAAGCGCTAATGCGCTACGGAGTTCCCACTCCGTAAAGGGCACGTTATAGTCCTCTGAAGCCTGAGTGGCAAAACTGAGATGACGACGTTCTGCCTCCCGCTTCAGAGGTAGGAAGTCACGATGGTAATTCCCGGAGCCAGACACGTCCGCGAAATGGCGAGCAAGATGGTTAGCAATCGAGAGTGGTTCAGTGACGATATTGCCTGCAATGGAAATTCCCGGTACCGAAGATGATCCATGAATACCCGAAATACGCCGAAGTTTAGTCCACACTTGAGATGATGGAGTGTGTGACGTCATAGACGACACATATCTCTCCCATGAAGCCTTCTTACTTTGGCGAATAAGAACCCGCGCCTTAGCGCGGAATTTCTTAAATGTTACCAAGTTGGCCGCAGTAGGCTGTCTACGGTAACGTTTATGAGCACGACGGCGTTCTTTGATAGCTGCTGCTATTTCCTCGTTCCACCAAGGAACGAGTTTTCGGCGAGGAGTCCCCGAGAAGAACGGAATGGACTCCTCAGCAGCAGCAAGAATAACTTTGGTGACATAAGTTATTTCCTCGCCGACGGTCCGCCTGATATCATCGTTAAAGACAGCTAGTGATGTGTACTTTGGCCAATCAGCGTGTTTAAGAATCCATCGAGGGGGAGCCTCGACGGATTTTTGGTTCATCAAAGTAAGAATGATGGGAAAATGGTCACTGTCACAAAGATCGTCGTGTGTGTTCCACCGAAACAGAGGAACCAACGTTCGGCTGCATAGACTTACGTCTATGCGAGAATATGTGCCGTAACGTACACTGAAGTGTGTTGGTTCCCCTGTGTTCAAAATACATAAATCCAGGTCTGTTACCAATGTTTCCAGCTCTCTTCCCCGGGGGCAAGGCGTCTCAGAGCCCCATATGGGGTGATGGGCGTTAAAATCGCCCAACAAGAGGAAGGGAGGTGGAAGCTGATCTAGAAGATCAGTGACATCATTAATATTAAGAGGTAGCCCTGGCGGAAAATAGACATTACACACTGTTGTTATGACAGGCAGCGGAACGCGAACAGCTACAGCCTCCAGCGGGGTTCTTAGTGGAACCTCCTCGCTGTAGGTATCAGAACGGACAAAAATGCCAACGCCACCGGACGCCCGGTGAGCATAATGTCGTTCTGTCGAGTATAGTCGAAAATTTCGCAATACCGTATGATGATCTGGTCGGAAGTTTGTTTCCTGAATACAGACTATACTCGCCGAATACTCGCTAATGAGCTGGCGCAACTCAGCAAGATGCCTATCATAACCGTTACAATTCCATTGTAACAGTGCCATATTGTAAGTGTGGACTTCTGAGGATTAGGATAGGAGCAACGGAATGCTACCTAACCTAACCTACACTAACATCCCCATCCGAAGATGGAGATTCGTGCTCCATGTGCAGCTCCTCGTCATCAGACGAGGTGATGCAGGCCTTCAACTTCTTTGACGTAGTCCGGGTGCGGGGTTTCTGCCCACGAGGGGAGCGCGCAGGTTTCCCCGAAGGAAGAGCTGCTGACGCAGAATCAGGCCCTCCAGGTGGAGGGCGTGACACCCCATTTGTGGGAGATTTGGAAGAGCGCCTATTAAGGGCGTTCTTCTTCCCCGCCGTCGATTCTTGTTTAGACGGGCTGGGAGGGGAGTTCCCAGCCCTGGTCGACGATGCCGCCTCCGCCGGCTTAGGCGCGGCTTTCGCCGACCGTGTAGGGGAAGGAGACGTTGTCTTCTTCCCCTTCTGTGCCGGCGTAGGTTTCTTAGCCGGCACAGGCAGATTGGTGGTCGAAGGCCGGGATGGACCAGCCTTCGAGCTTGTTCTCTTTGCGGCGTTGCTGGCAGGAGCAACCGCCGCCTTGGGCGCAGCGAACTTCTGGACAGGTGTTGCAGGTGAAAATGAGGAACCTGGCAGGGACTGAGCTATCAAGCTGAAGTCAAGTGTCTTGGCCGGTGCATTCAGGGAAGTAAACTTACGGCGCGCTTCCTGGTAGGAAAGACCATCCAGGGTCTTGATCTCCTGGATCTTCTTCTCACTCAGATAGGTCGGACAGTTCCGATCCCGAGGAGAATGAAGACCAGAGCAGTTTGTGCACTTGTACGGAGGCGTGCATTCCTCCGCGCCGTGAGCTACTTTCCCACATGTACCACACACTGACTGATTCGAACAACGAGATACCATGTGTCCGAATCTCTGGCATTGATAGCACCGCATAGGAGGCGGGATGTACGGCCTCACATCGCAACGATAGGTTGTCACCTTGACTTTCTCTGGCAACACTGACAATTTGAAGGAGACTATAAACGCACCCGTGGCAACGTCTTCACCGTTGACTTTGCGTGTGATACGCCGGACGTGGGTCACGCCGCGGTGCTTCATGTCTTCCATCAATTCATCGTCAGTGTTCAGGACGAGATCGCGGTGGAAAATCACTCCACGAACCAGATTCAAGGTTTTGTGCTCTTCCACTTTGACGGGGATGTCGCCAAAGTGATCGCACTTAAGCAACCGATCTGCTTGGAGCGCAGTGCTCGTCTTTAAAAGCAAACCACCATTGCGCATTTTCTTCAGGTCCTCCAGTTCACCGTAGACACCTTCAATGTGGCGACTAAAGAGAATCGATTTCACCAGCTTGAAGTCTTGCCCATCGGTCCTGGTAGCAACCAGGAACCTAGGGAAGCTGGAACCCAGACTAAGTCGCTGCGCTTGTTCCCAAGGGGTTGCCCCCCTTAGGGAATCAAAAGTTAAAGACTTGGGTAGCGAACTACCCGAGGTTGCTGGCGGAAGTTGTTTCGACGCCATCCCGAAAGTATCCTCCCCGAATGCCACCCACTCCGATCAGGGGTCTCTGTAGCCGAACCAAGCAGCCAAGGCAATACCCACCTGGTCATAGCAGGTATTGCCCGGGGTCCGATGTTGAACGATGCCTAATACGTGATGACTGAGGCAATGAGCACTAGGACTCCCTTCCTCCAGTCACCCGCAATAGCATGTACCCCATAGCGTATACAGAGCACTAAATATAGAAAAAATAAATAAAAATAATTAATAATAATATGTCCTTCTGGCATTCGGCTGTGCGGGGACCTGCGTTGTCAGGCGGATACCACTGCCCGGGTACATGACACTCCCACCCGCCGCGTCCTGGGTGGTTGCTGGCACGGGCTTTTGAGCGTAGTCGCACACATAGGAGCTCCATCGCCGGGCAGCACGCACATCAAAATTTTGAGTGGTCTATATCTGACCCTCGGAAAAATAATAAAAAATAAAGAGGGGACCACGGCCACATAACCCTTTTAGTCGCCTTCTACGACAGGCAGGGATTACCTATGGATGTATTCAGCCTCTCCCATCCACAGGAGGTCCAACACATTATACCAAACCACAATCCATGTCCGCGCCAAGGTCGCCCCTTTTTGTCGCCTCTTACGACAGGCAGGGGATACCGCGGGTGTATTCTACATGTGCGTCCCCCACCCGCAGGGGGTAGTGTGTTTGGTCCGCGAGAGGTATTTTATTTCCCTCAAGTCCGCCGGCAAGCCGGTTAGGACCCCCCTATCCGCCACCTGGGACGCGCCACGTGGGAGTATCACCTCTCCCCCTGCTACGCCTTCGTAGTAGGTTCGTGGAAGTCCGAGGGAAAAATCGAACCTGGAGGGTAAACAGATGATGATGATGATGATGATGATGATGATGATGAAAGCAATCCCACCACTACTCAATTTACTATTAGGTTGAATTGATAGAGAGACACTTATGAATGAGAGAAAAACAAAGCAAGCAAAGTCATCTCCGTACATGAAGGCCCTTGGAGGAGTGGAAGGTAAAGGCTTCCACCATTCGTAACCTCGGCACGTGATGGGGTAGAGTGGTTAGCTCTACGCCGGCCGCCTTTGCCCCCAGGAATTAATCTGGTACTCATTTTTTGTGTGGGCTGAGTGAACCTCAGGGCCCTATGCACCTCCGGAAGTGGAAATCTCCTTTCTTAAACTTTACGACTTCCTGACGGGGATTCGAACCCACGTCCTTCCGGGCGAACCGAACACGCCTTTACCGCCTCGGCCAGGCAGCCGCTTATGAATGAGAGACAACCCCAAAATTCTTGTTGCTGTCAATATTGAATGATTTATGCTTCCAGTCAGGATTAAAATTTAGTCTTCATCTTGTGTAAATTTACAACTGTTAACATATACACGTACATTTTCAATATTTGTTCAGTGAGTGAGTTGGCTACGCGGTTCGCCCGTAGCCTATAGCTGTTAGCTGACATTTGGAAGATGGTGGGTTCGAAGCGTACTATTGGCAGCCCTGAAGACGGTTTTCCGTCGTTTCTCATTTTTAGACCAGGAAACGTGCTGGAGCTATACCTTAATTAGTGTCACGGTCGCTTCCATTCCAATTCTAGCCTCAGCTTGAGAGCAATAATTAAGGATATATTGACGGTGTGATAACGGCCCCGATCTAAGAAACTAGGATACGTTGCGCTGACCACGCATTCCCTATTACTCTGCAGGCCTTGTGCCAGGTGAAGAAAAACTGTTGGGGATTGTGGATGCCTGTCAAGTCATCGATGTCATTTAGCTACAACTTCTTTCTGGGTCCAACTCCAGGACGACCTTTGATTTTTCCCCTGTAATAAAAGCTGTGAAAGATGGTGTTCGATTCCTCGCATAACCTCAAGTTAGTTCGTATCAGACGTCATCACGTAGTTGCTCTAAGGAGCCGGTGTTACTTGCTCCGCTCGGGACGGGTGTTTGTCACGTGACAAGAGAGCAGCAGTCAGGCGGGTTAAATACTGTGGCCGTACTGTACTTGCGCCACTGGCCTTCAGTAGATACTACGTCATGCACTTCCCTTACTTCTTCCCCTACTTGCTCGCTAAGCTGCTCTCGTTCCTCGAGAGCGGGGAGCAAACTGGGTCCGAAGGCATTTCGCTCTCGATTGACGATGCCTGGATAAACGATATCTTTTGAAGATTGATAACTCTCTAACAGATTTTGCTGTTCACATTACTTCCGTATCTGAATGACTTTAGGTCCATGAGATACGGAGCATTCTTATACGGACACTCATTTCGAACGCTTGAAGACATTTTATAGAGGAAGCTTTCGGAAACCGTGCCTCTGTTTCATATAAGATTAGGCCTATATTCTAGTATGAATGAGTGGAAACTTACAACCTGTTTTGCAGTCAGTGACCGGGTCAGGAATGGAATGAATGAAGCCCCCATCTTGCGGCGCGGATAGGAATTGCGCCGGCTGCCGAAGCTTGTTGCACTCCTCTGGGGCAATGTTTCATGACTGACAGATGAAATGAAATTATATTGGAGTGTGTTGGTGGAATGAAAGATGACAAGGAAAACCGGAATATCCGCAGAAAAACCTGTCCCGCCTCCTCTTTGTCCAGCACAAATCTCACATGGAGTGACCTGGATTTGAACCACGGAACCCAGCGGTGAGAGGCCGACGCGAAGCCGCCTGAGCCACGGAGACTTATATTCTAGTAATGAAAGTAAATTAGGAATGTGTTAGATGTTTATCTGCTACTAAAATCCTGTTCAATGCGGATTGTATGATACACTGGTATACTACCAAGAAAGCTGTATCAAAATCTGTTTTCCGAGTACTCACCTGTTCTGGAACCACACCTGCACCACTCGCATATCCAGCCCCGTGTCTTGGCTCAGCTGTTCCCGCACGTGTCTCGCAGGCTTGGGACTGTTGTTGTAAGCCAGTTTGAGGGTCTCCAGCTGCTTGGCGGTGATGGTCGTGCGCGGCCTCTTGTTGGGTTGCTCCCCATCCAGACAGCCGCCATCTGCAACCACAAGGCAATGTACCATAAATCCAACTTGACACTGTGCCTGTCGCCACCTTTCTTAATTAATCGGGGAACTTTCCAAACAATTTTGTCAGGCTCAGAACATTGCTGCATAAATACTGTTTTATTGGAAAAAGTAATATTTTTATTCTATAAGATAGGGAAAGTTTCGTTTGCTTTATGTTTTGTCATCAGTCAGAAAGCTATTAGGAATCTCCTGTAGGTTATGGGATATTAGGAAAATTCTTTCAAGACCTAAAAGATTTCTTCCTGCTATTTAGATCTACGTTCTTATTTCATGTGACATGGTTTAAAACGTGTTGAACATATTTTAGTTATTCAATATACCATCAAATAAAAGCATTACAGGCACGGAACTCCAATATCCTGGACCTACTTGGTTCTCCACCACACTAAGCAAGGATTGGGCGAGTTAACCGAGCGGTTAGGGGCGCGCAGCTGTGATATTGCATCCGGAAGATAGTTGGTTCTAACTCCATTGTCGGCAGACTTGAAGATGGTTTTCCGTGGTTTCCCATTTTCACACCAGGCAATTGCTGGGGCTGTACCTTAATTAAGGCCACGGTCGCTTCCTTCACACTCCTAGGCCTTTATATTTTCTGTATTGAACGGTACTTTTCAATTAATGTTAACGACTTGGGATTTCCCACGTAAATAAATTGTGTTTCACATTTCTTAATTTACTCCAAATTTCAAGAGAGGTCAAAATACAGCAAAATTTTCGTGTAAAGTGGTTCATGTAAGGTGACAGCAAATCTGATGACACGGGTTAAACACCCTTATTTATACTGAATGTGTACCAACTTCGCTCGGAATCGAATTCGCAATCTCGAGCAGAGAAAGCAGTCAGTCCACTGCGAACACAGTCGTTCGACATTCCTGGTTGTCAGCGCTGTGGATGGGTGTGTATACAACTTTCATGAAGTTTTGAGTTTAAATTGCAATTGGTAGGCCTATGGGGCCTATATTTTGGGAAGTATCCTTTAACTCAGGTCTGTGTTTTATTTATAGAGTAGATGTGACTATTGTATAGTAGATATTGGCCCCGTTGCCTAGGGTATCTGTGTTCGATTCTCGGCCAGGTCAAGAATCTTTACCTAAATCGTAGGGCTGGTGCGAGTTTTGGTATAGAACACCAAAAAGAAGCGAGCGAGAGGATTCGTCAACCTGACCATCTCGTAATCAGCAGGCCAATAACATAACATCCCCGGTTTGTATTAAGAGGCAACTAAAAGGGGGTCAAGGTGCTCTCAACTGGAGAGCGTCGTTTGGCGATCACGGTTCCCCTAGCTGAGTCTGGCATTGCTTCCCCTTAATTGTGTCAGGCTTCTCAGTTTCATCTTTTTTTTTTTTGCAAACCGACCTCCCTTGGTCAACTCTTGCTCTTTTCTGAACTCCGAAGTCATTAGGTTTTCGAGGTCTAGGGAGTCTCATTTTGACGCCCTTCACGGCCCTTGTTTTTATTTTACCGATATCTTCATTCATCGAAGTGTCGGATGTCTTCGATTTTCGTTCTGGTTAGTGTTAATAGAGGAGGGTTGCCTGGTTGTTCTCCCTCTTAAAACAGTAATCACCATCAACAACCAACCCTTGAGAAAAGCAGAGTTAAACTAAATGACCAGTCTTTCCTAGTACACGTCAATATGGACATGCTACCCTGTTTCTGTAGTTGCTTTATAACAGTTAAAAGCTTGGAGATGGTACTGGAGGTTCCCACCAAGCTCCTGGCTGATGACTTAAACCAGCAAACAAATAAACACACAATTACATAAAGTAAATTAAGCTAAAAAGAGTTTACCTTTGCTCTTGGCAGCCTCGTAGTCCGGTTTGCAGACAAGTTTGCGGTCCTCCATGAGGTAGAACTCGTCGCCCGTGTTGAGCTGCCGGCTGCACATGACACAGGCGAAGCACTGGAGGTGGTACACATTGTCCTGTGCTCGGCGAACCACCTGCGTTGGGGGAATCCCCTGCTCGCACCCTGCACACTTGGTCCCGTAGCGCCTGCACCCACAGCAACCACGAAGGGGTACCACTCCATTATTACAGCCGACACACAATAAAATACGAAACAAATGATGACATTCACTAACATAATGCAAAAGAAAAGATGGGATCAAAATGTTATCTGATCTAAAATCAGATATGTCAGATATGTCTGTAAGCGAACTTGCGTCATCATCCATCATGGCTATATGAATATTCTAATTGAAAATTTGCGTAGTGGACATGATTTCTATCGGCAAACTTTCATAATTACTTCATGGATGATAGTTGAGTGTTTTAGTGTCACAAACCTTAGATCTCCAGAGCAGGGACGTAGCCAAAGGGGGCTAGAATCCCCGCCCCAAATGGAAATTTTACAAAAAGAAAATAAACAGAAACAATAAACTATATAAACTTTCAGAGACATTAGAACCAACAGATCTGTAGTAACTATATTCTGAGACTGAGCTCGATAGCTGCAGTCGCTTAAGTGCGGCCAGTATCCAGTAATCGGGAGATAGTAGGTTCGAACCCCAATGTCGGCAGCCCTGAAAATGGTTTTCCGTGATTTCCCATTTTCACACCAGGCAAATGCTGGGGCTGTACCTTAATTAAGGCCACGGCCGCTTCCTTCGAACTCCTAGCCCTTCCCTGTCCCATAAGACCTCTCTGTGTCGGTGCGACGTAAAGCAACTAACAAAAAAAATCTAAGAAGTCTCGAAAGTTAGATTGTAGATTGTGAATTTAATATACTATTTACTGTAAAACTGTTGACCTTGATCGTATTATTCTTGTTATATATTTTAATATAAGACTTTGAATTTACTGCGATCTGAATATCAACATTATTCAGTTGTATCAGTGGCCTTATAATTACAGGTCTTTCTTGAGCGCACTACACACGCACAAGCACCTTCATAGTGTTCTATCAACATTTAGTACTGTACATATAACCCCCTGCATCGGCCCAAACTGGCTATGCTGCTGCTACAGAGCATCATTTGTTACGCGGAGGCGATCTTTCCATAAGCCTGTGTTAAATCTTTTCCGGCGCATTTCGAATACTCTTCAATCTTGATATACCGTATGTGATACCTGGGGTCATTGCATTCTTTTCAAGACGTATGGAGGCATCAAGCATTTTAGACCTGTTGTGGATAGTATTCTCAGGAGCATGAAATTAAAAGACTATAAAATAATTAAACATTGTTTTAAGTGCAAATAATTTACATTAAAATAGTTATTTTATCACAATGATATTTTTCCATTGATCTTAAGTGCCGTATATTGCAATCTCATATTTGAATTTCGTAGCTTGATGAGGTAAAGTGTGAGTGTTGATTATTTAAAAGAGTGACTATATAGGTGTCATTTATTGTTTTACGAATTGGCTATTTATTATTTTACGATTTTAAGATAGTAACTAACTTTATACATGTTATTATTTACGAACTGAAACCATTTTATTTTAAAGGGTTCTATTAAATGGCAAAGTAAAAGTGAAATTTAGACATGAAGAAACATTTTATTCTTTTTAAATGTAAATGACGTAAAATTAACATATAGTGATTAATTTAATAGATCTTATTATTAGTTTAAAGTCTGTAACAAATGACATAGTAAGTAAGTGAAAGGTGAAACACAGAGAAATATTGCAACAATTTCAAGATTTCTATATAATTGTTTCTATTTGTACCAATGCATCAAGTCCAATGATTAATTAATGTTGATGATGATGATGCTTGTTGTTTAAAGGGGCCTAACATCGAGGTCATCGGCCCCTAATGGTACGAAATGAAATAACAAAAAGGTCAAATACATCCACTGACCAAAATAAAATAAAAATTGTCATGAACAATGATTTGACGGACATGAACCCAACAAAAAGCAAGCAAGCAAGCAAGCAACCAACCAACCAACCAACCAACCAACCAACCAACCAAACAAACAAACAAAACAGTGGATCAGACTTTAAAAAAAAGATCGAAAATAATAGTATTACTGACCAAGGGACCACTTATAAAGCACAAGGATGCTTGATATCTAAAGGGGTGCAAAATCCATGTCTAAGGCCCCACAGAATGGTACATGTCGCGAGTAAAGTAGAACCATGGTATTAGTCATGTCGGGGTACTAATCAAAAGCAGCGAAGACTCACGGTGTTCCACACAAGAAGGTACTACTCACAACAATAGAACCAGCTTTTGGGTGGTTAGGCCGTGGGGCATAATGCAGAGTTTCGTCCAGACGTGCCATTTGGACTCATCAGCTGGAATGGCACGCCCCTCCAGGACTCTGCATAGCAGTGGCAGACCAAACTGTGTGGCCCCGCCGAGTTAGCAAATCAAGTTTGCTAACCTGCTAAAGGAGAAAAGATTTCGGCCGTGAAAGCCTTTTTTGATGTACTACTCACAAGGTTTGCACTTCGTACAGGGAACGCAGACCTATGGTGTTTCTCACACAATGGCGCCACACATAGCCAACGCAGACCGATAAGGTTCCTCACCTAGGTGTACTAACCACACATCCCGTGGTGTTCCTCACAGAGTGGGTACCAATCACAGCCAACGCAGACCCACGGTGTCGCTCATACAGTGGTACAACTCACAGGCAACGCCCAGACCCGCGGTGTTGCTCACATGGGTACGACGCACGGGTACTGGAAACCCACAGGTGATGATGATGATGCTTGTTGTTTTTAGGGGCCTAACAGCGAAGGTCATCGGCCCCTAATGGTACGAAATGAAAGAACAAAAATTACAAAGGCATCCACTGACCAAAATAAAAATAAAAAATGTCATGAAGAATGAATGGATGGACAGGAACCCAACAAAACACAAAACAAACAAAAACAAAAACCAGTGGATCGGATTCAATAGAGAACGAAAATAACAGTATTACCGACCAAGGTACCACTTATAAAGCACAATGATGCTTGGTGTCTAAAGGGGGTGCAAAATCCACGTCTAAGGCCCCACAGAATGGTACATGTCGCGAGTAAAATAGAACCACGGTATGTGTCATGTTGGGGTATTAATCAGAAGTAGCGAAGACTCACGGTGTTCCACAAAAGATGGTACTACTCACAAGTATTGTACTTAGTACAGGGAACGCAGACCTATGGTGTTTCTCACACAATGGCGTCACCTACAGCCAACGCAAACCGATGAGTTTCCTCACCTAGGGTACTAGTCACGGGTGCCGGTCCCAAGGGCCCCGTGGTGTTCCGCACATAGTGAGTACTAATCACAGGCAACGCAGACCCACGGTGTCGCTCATATAGTGGTACAACTCACAGGCTACGCCCAGACCCGCGGTGTTGCCCACATGGGTACAACGCACGGGTACTGGAATCCACCAGGCCAGGCTTTTTACTGCAACTAATCACAAACATATTTCGTACCATATTAGTGATACTACTCGCAAGTACATGCAACCCATGGTGTTCCCCACATGATGGTACGAATCAAAAGTAGTTGCATGGTTCTAATTCATTCATCCCTTGGTCGCCCCTTTTAGTCGCCTCGCACGACAGGCAGGGGATACCGTGGGTGTATTATTCGTCAGCCTCCCCCACCCACAGGGGGTGTGTGTTTGGTCCGCGAGAGGTATTTTATTTCCCTCAAGTCCGCCGGCATGCCGGTTAGGACCCCCCTATCCGCCACCTGGGACGCGCCACGTGGGAGTATCACCTCTCCCCCTGCTACGCCAGCGTAGTAGGTTCGTGGGAAACCCACAGCAGAACCCCCTCCAGCTGCTACTAATCACAAACTTATTTCATACCTAATACAGAGGTACTACTCGCAAGTACAGGCAACCTATGGTGTTCCCCGCGTGATGGTACGATTCAAAATTAGTTTCATGGTTCTAATTCAGTCAGCCCTTGGTCGCCCCTTTTAGTCGCCTCTTACGACAGGCAGGGGATACCGCGGGTGTATTCTACATGTGCGTCCCCCACCCGCAGGGGGTAGTGTGTTTGGTCCGCGAGAGGTATTTTATTTCCCTCAAGTCCGCCGGCAAGCCGGTTAGGACCCCCCTATCCGCCACCTGGGACGCGCCACGTGGGAGTATCACCTCTCCCCCTGCTACGCCTGCGTAGCAGGTTCGTGGTTAATTAATGTTTGGCACCGCTGAAGATGATGATGATGATGCTTGTTGTTTTAAGGGGCCTAACATCGAGGTCATCGGCCCCTAATGGTACGAAATGAAATGACAAAGTAAAAGTTCAAAATCATCCACTGACCAAAATAAAAATGTCATGAAGAATGAATGAATGAATGAAAGAATGAATGAATGAACATGAATTTAAAACAATCAGTGGATCCGACTCAAAAAACTATCATAGTTAATAGTATTACTGACCAAGGGACCGCTTCCAAAGCACAATCCTGAATCGAGGATGCTGGGTGTCTAAATGGGTCAAAATAGAGGTCAAAGGCCCATCAGAATGATACTTATCGCTAGTAATGTAGAACCATGGTATCTGTACTGTTGCGGTACTAATCAAAAGTAGCAGAGACTTGCGGTATTCCACACATTATTGTACTACTCAGAGGTTATGAAATTCGATGTATAATACAGACCTAGGTTTTCCCACTTTGCGGCGCCATTTACAGGCATCGCAAACCTATGGTGTTCAGCACATAAGAGTACTAACCACAGGGACCTCTCCCTATCCCGTGGTATTCCTCACATAGTGGGCACTAATCATAGGCAAGGCAGAACCATGGTAGCTATCATCCCATGGTCCTGCTCATATGGTGGTACTAATCACAGGTACTGCAAAAGCCGACCGCGTGGTGCTCCTGTGTGCTGCTAATCATAAACCTATTTCGTACCTAATATAGTGGTACTACGCACAAGTAAAAGCAACCCTTGGTGTTCTCCGCGTGGTGGTACTAATCACATGTAGTTTCATGGTTCGAATGCAATCATCCCTTGGTCGCCCCTTTTAGTCGCCTCTCACGACAGGCAGGGGATACCGTGGGTGTATTATTCGTCAGCCTCCCCCACCCACAGGGGGTGTGTGTTTGGTCCGCGAGAGGTATTTTATTTCCCTCAAGTCCGCCGGCAAGCCGGTTAGGACCCCCCTATCCGCCACCTGGGACGCGCCACGTGGGAGTATCACCTCTCCCCCTGCTACGCCTGCGTAGCAGGTTCGTGGCACCGCTGAAGAAGAGAGTAGTTGGCTCTCGAAACATGTACGGTAATTAAATATAATAAAATGATGTTTCATGTTTGTGGGTTACTGTAGTCACGTCCTAGTTCGTGAACCATGGGCAACGGCTGAGTGGCCTAGAAAGTGGTCCCAAGTGTCGGAATACCAGTTGCTATGGAATGGGAGTGGGCATTTCGGACATATTCTGAGTCATGGCCCTCCTTGTGCTCAGGCGGCTAGGACTATACAATTCACCGGTGGTCCATAACCCGTTAGAGGAGAGATCCTCACTTGGACTATGTGTAAGTAGGGTAGCATCCTGTTTCATGAATTTACCGAGCTCAGAACATTTTAAGCAAGCCTCGGACCTAGGGGAGTAACGGAGTCCCACTCCCATTTTACAGGCGAGGGACTCCTTGGAAACAACTTGGCGAAGAACTAAATGAGGCCACAACACTAGTTGCAAATCGAGGATTGTGGCGACGTTTAGTAAATTCACAGAGGCTTGCAGACTGAACGCTGAAAGGCATAACAGTCTATAATGATTATGTATGTAAAGTATTGACAAGGCGGGAAAGTGTTCTGTAGAGATTTGATGTGAGAGTATGTCAGAAAGCTGAAGACTTTGTTTGTGCTTAATATAATTGCAGGTAATTCAACTTAAAAGGTACTTATCAATTTTTAAAATACAATATTTTTAATAACATTTAATATTATATCAAGGTGCCCTTGATCCAACGGGCTTTATACCATTAACTTGGATAATGCGAAAGATTCCCTTTTAGAATTAAGTAGGTCAACCCTTATTTATTCTCATCTACCAATACCAAAGCATTCATTTACCATACCTGAAAAACGTATCTACTTTCTATCGTGGAGTCAATTGTAGGAGTATCAAAACCTAATGTATGTAAGACATAGAACTCTTTAGACTTATACAACGTCAAGTTATAAAAGTGATCGATAAAATATTTGATTGAGCACTTATGTGAGAAATATGAAGAAGGCTATTACTAAAAAAGTGTTTGTGATATTAATAATACAAAACTTTTATTTGTTCCAAATAATATAATCAATGGACAGGATTTTTCGTAATCTCACTGGATCAGGTCAGCAATACTTTACAATGCCCACTGAATACATTTTAATAATAATGTCATTTGCTTTACGTCCCACTAACTACGTTTACGATCTTCGGAGACGCCGAGGTGCCGGAATTTAGTCCCGCAGGAGTTCTTTTACGTGCCAGTAAATCTACCGACACGAGGCTGTCGTATCTGAGCACCTTCAAATACCACCGGACTGAGCCAAAATCGAACCTACCAAGTTGGGGTTAGAAGGCCAGCGCTTTAATCGTCTGAGTCACTCAGCCAAGCGAATACATTTTTTGGATATGGCATAATGTTTATGGTAAATTAAGAGAAATTTTACTTCATGCTCATTGCGCATTGCTGCTAGTTTTGAAGCATAATGAGAAATTTAAGCCAAGTATCATAGACAAGAGAATTTTAACATAATTATACCACTTCTTCTTTAACCTAAAGCTCGGAGGGCCATTGAAGTCCACGCTCCATATCGTTCACTTGTTTTTTCTCCCCCGTTATCACCAGGGCTAGGATTTTGACATGTCATCTTTTAATTGGTTCACAACAGATATTGCTAACTTGTACAGCAATCCTTATGATAGCTCCCACATTGCAGAAATGCTAATTTATTAAATCATTTTTGTCATTGTTGGCCATTTTGTTTTTAGGTCATTTTATAACATTACACCTGATTATTTTGTCATTTTATGGAATTTTGTTAGATTATTTTATTATTTTTGAGCCATTTTCTTATATGTTTGAGGATTGTGAAGAATTTACGCGTGCGGTATTGGACACTATTGCAACTTTAAGTGAGGATGAACATGGAGAATCTTCACAAGGCTTTGTCAATCTGGGGACTAAATAAACTTTGTTCACCACGTACTTCTTGGAGATGACCTCATTCCAGGAGAAACACCTCCAATTTAAGAGGTCTTCATCGTGAAAAGTCGAGATTTTCTTTTGAAGACTAGGAGCAAAGTTCTCTTCGAAATGAAAAGAATTTCACCTTATTTTCTTGTTGATGATGATGATGATGATGATGATGTTTGTTATTTAAAGTGGCCTGACAGCTAGGTCATAAGCCCCTAATGGAATGAAATGAGACGAAAAGTAATGACAATTAAAAAGTCCAAAATCATCCACTGACCAGAATTAAAAACGTGGTGATGAAGTATGCATGGATGAATATGACTTAAGACAATCGGTGGATCCGACCCACAATGCCCCGCCTTCCCAGAAACTATCCGAAAACAATTATATTACTGACCAAGGGACTGCTTCGAAAGCACATTCTTGAAACGATGATGCTTGATGTCTACAGGGGTCCAAATCCAGGCCAACGATGATGATAATGATCCTTGTTGTTTAAAGGTGCCTAACATCTAGGCCATCGGCGCCTAATGGTACGAAATGGGACGAAATGTGATGACAATTTTAAAATCCATAATCCTCCACCGACCAGATTCGAAAACGTGTGAACGAAGAATGAATGGATGAATATTATAAACAATCAGTGGATCCGACACGCTATGCCCCACTTTCCCAGAAACTAGCGTTAAATAATAGCGTTAAATGATGCTTGTAGTCGAAACGGGTCCAAAATCCAGGTTATCGGTCCCTCATAATGGTACTTATCGCTAGGAAAATAGAACCATGGTATTTGTCATGTTGTGGGACTAATCAAAAGTAGAGTAGACTCGCGGTATTCCACACATTATGGTACTATTCACAAGTATCGTACGTGTCGCACAGGCAACGCAGAACTATGGTGTTTCTCACATGATGGCGCCACTCATAGGCAACGCAAATCAATAGTGCTCCACATATACGTGTACTAATCACGGACGCCGGTATTCCTGTGGTGTTCATCGCATAGTGGGTACTAATCACAGGCAACGGAGACCCACGGTGTCCCTCATATAGTGATTAATTACAGGCAACGCAGACCCACGGTGTCCCTCATATAGTGGTACAAATCACAGGCAACGCAGATCCACAGTGTCGCTCATATAGTGGTACTAATCACAGGCAACGGAGACCCATAGTGTCGCTCATATAGTGGTACTAATCACAGGCAACGCAGATCCACAGTGTCGCTCATATAGTGGTACTAATCACGGGTACTGTAACACCACAGCGAAGCCACTTTCTACTGCTACTAATCACAAACCTGTTGTGTACCTAATATACTGTTATGGTACTACTCGCAAGTAAAGGTGACCCATGGTGTCCCCGCGTGGTAGTACTAATCATAAGTAGTTTCATGTTATGTTTTTATGTCAATTTTTACACTTTTCGGATGATATGGATGCAAGTGCAATAGACTGATGTATTTTGAAAACAATGTTCTTTAACCCATGAGTAAATAATGCCAACATCGAGCTCGAATTATTATTATTATTATTATTATTATTATTATTATTATTATTACTATTTAAGATCGTATTATTTGTGAGGTTATGTTATGAAGCTTGTGCTGTTTGTATGGTAATATGAGTTTAGTTAATGTAAGAACCCATAATTAATAGTATATAATTTATTATTACCCGTATATACGATGTATAATCTACTACAATATTGTGCAACACACTGTAATATCCAGAATGGCGTATCTTTGACACTAGATGGTTGTAGAATATTCTTTATATTATAGCTAGGCTTTGGGCACTCTAGATTTTACGAGAAAATATATTCTTCTAGTAGCCCAGCGAGGCTATATATATAAGGGGGCGATCTTGATGGTGGAGGTGAGTTATTGTTTAACAGGAATTGTTTTGATGAGACGTGTGTAGAAGTCGTGTTTGAAGTATGTGAATTAGATTTGTAGAGTTGGTAGTTGATATGCAGTGGTTGCAGTCTTCTTATTCTTCGTGATAGGCAGTTGTTCAGGATGGTGCTTTATTGATGTGTGTGTGACAAATGTATTACAGTTTGTAAATAAAATTAGGATATACAATTGACAGCATTTTGTGTGCGTCTTTGTGTATACATCAATTTTATAGATCATTTTTTAAACTTTTAGGTCATCAAAATTCAGGCCCTGGTTGTCACCACGACAACGAAGTCGACTTGTTATGGAAGTCCATTTTACGCATGCGTCACACTTACTTTACAATTTTATAAAAAAAAATTATGTGAAATGTATTTTTTGAGTCCCCCGCGTATTTTTTTGTAATATATTGAGCATTGTCTATTTTTAAGAAAAGCAATTGAAACACTCATGTTCAGTTTCATAGCGGTACGTCAAACGAAAACATTGGAAAACTTTTCGTAGTACAGTGTTATCTACCACAGGCTTAACGCATGTATTTATAATTGACCCTACTTAAGAAATATGTGACGTCTACAAATAAACAATTCCATCCTATTAAAAAATTGCCAGTTAACAACCATCAGTGGAAGTAGTTAAGTCTTTTGGTAGGAGATAGAGGTACGATAATGGCCAGATATGCACAATTCTGTAGACCATTCAAGCAAATTTATGAATATAGTGGCTATGTTGGCTATAAAGGGTTCAATTGCACTTGAAGGGACCATAACAGTTATGAGTGGTATACGCCACAGCTCACTTTTCTGTACTAGAACTCTATTGCCATCTCGATTATAAGAGACATATGTTTGGAGTGCTCCTGGCATTGCCTCCACTTCCTTGTTCCACGATCCTCACTTTCATCTATCATACCCGATCTCCCTTGGTCAACGTTTATTCTTTTCTGACGCCAACAGTATTACGTGCGGATGCCTAGCCT
Source organism: Anabrus simplex (assembly GCF_040414725.1). Taxonomy (NCBI): domain Eukaryota; kingdom Metazoa; phylum Arthropoda; class Insecta; order Orthoptera; family Tettigoniidae; genus Anabrus; species Anabrus simplex. The sequence continues at coordinate 70,470,042 of NC_090268.1, read as the reverse complement.
CTTAACAAGCCTCGTACGCTGAATGTTACAGGGTAAAGGGCATGACGAATACATACGTACTCGTTTTTACCGCGATTATCTCCTGGTTATGATGAGCTACTTTGCCGTGGCGTGTATTGTCGTCTTAATTGATGTTTTTCCCGCACGAAGCATCAAATACCATATGTCACTCTTCTTGAAGCTTATTTGTTTTTATTTTACAACTGTTCGGTGCTACTTGTCCGCAGTAGGCCAAATATGGCAGCATCTAGTTCAAAGCGTAAGTTCGAAACCCTCGAAGAAGATGAGATTATTCAACACTAAAAAATTGATTGTGACGATATATCTTCTGATAAATCCAAAGATGAGTGGTTTGATACAGATGATGTGCTAGAACCTGTCTCAGTCTCATCCTTTGTCAACATGAAAGTGACTGAGGTATATCAATACTTCTAATGCCATTCCTTATGCAGCCAATCCCTGCTATGAAAGCTGTGAAAATATCACTCATGAGGTCGGTTGGTGCGTGGATTTCAGTGGTGTTGGCAGACTGATACGTAATAGCAACTTCTGAATCCGCGAGAAAAGCAACGGGCAACTACCCCACTCTTCATTTGCCTAGAATGCCTCTTTAGTGTTCAGCACTGCGGACGGCATCTATGACAGGTAATGGCGGAGCTGTCGAGGATCATACCAACCTTCGGGCTGAATACTCAACATACAATCAATATGGGTGTAGAATTTTATTGCTTACATGTTATTCCTTCATTCTAAACAAAGACTAAGCAGTCTTCCAGACCATAAATTCCACATCATTTTCCATCATTGGAGCAGTCGAAAGGCTCGACTGGGATTCCAGTAGTACAAAACTCACCTCAGGATGCACGGCCGCATTAACGTCCACGCAGAATAGAGAGCTACACAAACTGTTTGCCACGCAGCGCGGCGATTTTGATGATGATGATGATGCTTGTTGTTTAAAGGGGCCTAACATCGAGGTCATCGGCCCCTAATGGTACGAAATGAAACGACAAAGTAAAAGTTCAAAATCATCCACTGACCAAAATAAAAAATGTCATGAAGAATGAATGAATGAAAGAATGAATGAATGAACATGAATTTAAAACAATCAGTGGATCCGACCCAAAAAATTATCATAGTTAATAGTATTACTGACCAAGGGACCACTTCCAAAGCACAATCCTGAATCGAGGACGCTTGGTGTCTAAATGGGTCCAAAACTTATCGCTAGTAATGTAGAACCATGGTATCTGTACTGTTGCGGTACTAATCAAAAGTAGCAGAGACTTGCGGTATTCCACACATTATTGTACTACTGAGAGGTTATGACATTCGACGTACCTATAATACAGACCTATGTTTTTCCCACTTTGCGGCGTCATTTACAGGCAACGCAAACCTATGGTGTTCATCACATAAGAGTACTAACCACAGGGACCTCTCCCTATCCCGTGGTGTTCCTCATGTAGTGGGTACTAATCATAGGCAAGGCAGAACCATGGTAGCTATCATCCCATGGTCCCGCTCATATGGTGGTACTAATCACAGGTACTGCAAAAGCCGACCGCGCGGTGCTCCTGTGTGCTACTAATCATAAACCTATTTCGTACCTAATATAGTAGTACTACACACAAGTTTTTTTTTTTTTTTTTTTTTGCTTGTTGTTTAAAGGGGCCTAACATCGAGGTCATCGGCCCCTAATGGTACGAAATGAAACGACAAAGTAAAAGTTCAAAATCATCCACTGACCAAAATAAAAATTGTCATGAAGAATGAATGAATGCATGAATGAAAATGAATTTAAAACAATCAGTGGATCCGTCTCAAAAAACTATCATAGTTAATAGTAGTACAGACCAAGGGACCACTTCCAAAGCACAATCCTATGATGATGATGAATGTTGTGATGATGATGATGATGCTTGTTGTTTTAAGGGGCCTAACATCGAAGGTCATCGGCCCCTAATGGTACGAAATGAAATAACAAAAATTTCAAAGGCATCCACTGACCAAAATAAAAATAAAATATGTCATGAAGAATGAACATGAACCCAACAAAAAACAAAAAACAAAAACAACAAACAAACAAACAAACAAAAAACAGTGGATCAACTCAAAACAGATCGAAAATAATATTATTACCGACCAAGGAACCACTTATAAAGCACAATGATGCTTGGTGTCTAAAGGGGGTGCAAAATCCACGTCTAAGACCCCCAGAATGGTACATGTCGCGAGTAAAATAGAACCATGGTATGTGTCATGTTGGGGGTATTAATCAGAAGTAGCGAAGACTCACGGTGTTCCACAAAAGATGGTACTACTCACAAGTATTGCAATACGTACAAGTAACGCAGACCTATGGTGTGTCTCACACAATGGCCCAACTCAGAGTCAACGCAAACCGAGAAGGTTCCCCACCTAGGTGTACTAAACACGGGCGCCGGTATTCCCGTGGTGTTCCTCACATAGTGGGTACTAATCACAGCCAACGCAGACCCACGGTGCTGCTCATATAGTGGTACAACTCACAGGCTACGCCCAGACCCGCGGTGTTGCTCACATGGGTACGACGCGCGGGTACTGGAATCCACCAGGCCAGGCTTTTACTGTTACTAATCACAAACCTATTTCGTACCTAATTTCGTGGTACTACTCGCAAGTACAGGCAACCTATGGTGTTCCCCGCGTGATGGTATGATTCAAAATTAGTTTCATGGTTCTAATTCAATCAGCCCTTGGTCGCCCCTTTGAGTCGCCTCTTACGACAGGCAGGGGATACCGCGGATGTATTCTACATGTGCGTCCCCCACCCGCAGGGGGTGATGAATGTTGTTTAAAGGGGCCTAACATCTAGGTCATCGGCCCCTAATGGTACGAAATGAGACGAAATGGAATGACATATTAAAATTCGAAAATTCTCCACTGACCAGAATTCAAAAACGTGAGAACGAAGAATGAATGGATGGACATGAATTTAAAACAATCAGTGGTTGCGACCCGCAATGTCTCACATTCACATAAACAGACGTGACAATATCGTGTTACTGACCAAGGGACTACTGCTATAGCATAACACGGAATCGATTATGCGTGCAGTCAAAAGGGGGTCCTAAATCGCAGTTATCGGCCCCTCATAACGGTACTGATCGCTAGAAAATAGAACCATGGTATTTGTTCTGTTGCGGTACTAATCAAAAGTAGCAGACACTTGCGGCATTCCACACATTATTGTACTACTCAGAGCTTATGAAATTCGACATAATACAGACCTATGCTTTTCTCACTTTGCGGCACCATTTACAGGCAACGCAAACCTATGGTGTTCATCACATAAGAGTACTAACCACAGGGACCTTCCCCTATCCCGTGGTGTTCCTCAGATAGTGGGTACTAATCATAGGCAAGGCAGAACCATGGTAGCTATCATCCCATGGTCCTGCTCATGTGGTGGTACTAATCACAGGTACTGCAAAAGCCGACCGCGCGGTGCTCCTGTGTGCTACTGATCACAAACCAATTTCGTACCTAATGTAGTGGTACTACGCACAAGTAAAAGCAACCCTTGGTGTTCTCCGCGTGGTGGTACGAATCACAAGTAGTTTCATGGTTCCAATGTAAACATCCCTTGGTCGCCCCTTTTAGTCGCCTCTCACGACAGGCAGGGGATACCGTGGGTGTATTATTCGTCTGCCTCCCCCACCCACAAGGGGTGTGTGTTTGGTCCGCGAGAGGTATTTTATTTCCCTCAAGTCCGCCGGCAAGCCGGTTAGGACCCCCCTATCCGCCACCTGGGACGCGCCACGTGGGAGTATCACCTCTCCCCCTGCTACGCCTGCGTAGCAGGTTCGTGGTTACACACAAGTAAAAGCGACCCTTGGTGTTCTCCGCGTGGTGGTACTAATCACATGTAGTTTCATGGTTCGAATGCAATCATCCCTAGGTCGCCCCTTTTAGTCGCCTCTCACGACAGGCAGGGATACCGTGGGTGTATTATTCGTCTGCCTCCCCCACCCACAGGGAGTGTGTGTTAGGTCCGCGAGGGGTATTTTATTTCCCTCAAGTCCGCCGGCAAGCCGGTTAGGACCCCCCTATCCGCCACCTGGGACGCGCCACGGCGATTTTAGTACCTGAAGATGGAAGCATTATTGCATCACTCGACGATATCATATCGAGGTCAGAGGCTTGTTGCTAGGCGCTCTGGTCCTTTCTCTTTAAAAAAAAACCAAAACCAAACGCCATGGCACTACAGTCCTTGAAGGGCCTTGGCCTACCAAGCGACCGATGCTCAGCCCGAAGGCCTGCAGATTATGGGATGTCGTGTGGTCTGCACGACGAATCCTCTCGGCCGTTATTCTTGGCTCTCTAGATCGGGGCCGCTATATCACCGTCAGATATATCCTTAATTGTAATCACGCAGGCTGAATGGACATTGAACCAGCCCTCAGATCCAGGTAAAGATCCCTGACCTGGCCGGGAATCGAACTCAGGGCCCCCAGGTAAGGGGCAAACACGCTACACCGGCCCCAATATGATTCCAAAATTGTACTTGTAGACGTGTTCAACGTGGAAAGAACTGATATGGAGGGAATTAAATAAATTAGGGGAAGAAATAGAGAAGAAATGGAATGAGTTTGCAGACAAACTGGAAGAGGACAGTAGAGGAAATATGAAATTGCTATACAGAGTAGTGAAAAACAAGCGAAGGGATCAAGAGACCATAAAAGCAATAGAACGTGATGATGGAACTCTGGCACAAGAAGAGGGAGAAATTAAACAAGAACTCAAGATCTATTTCGAAAAGCTGCTGAATGGAGATACAGAAAACGTAACAACGGATAGAGGAGAGCCAAGCCGAGGAACCACAACTGAACCACCAATTACATGGCTTGAGGTTGAAAATGCGCTCAAGAGCATGAAGAAAGGAAAGGCAGTGGGCATAGACGAACTAAGTGCAGATATGCTGAAAGCAGCAGGAATTCCAGGAATCCAGTGGCTCTACAGACTGCTCAACAAGATATGGGAGGAAAATACTATTCCTGAGGACTGGAAGATGGGCATCATTGTACCTCTGTTCAAGAAAGGAAGCCGACGAAAATGTACTAATTACCGTGGTATCACACTACTGTCTCATGTCCTGAAAATATTGGAAAAAATAATAGAGACCAGAATCAGAGATATTGTTGAACCAATTTTGGAAGAAGAGCAGTATGGTTTCAGACCAGGAAGGTCAACTACAGACCTTATATTTGCAATTAGGATGCTAATGGAAAAATACTGGGAGAAGAACAAGCCTTAATTTTTAATATTTTTGGACATTGAAAAAGCATACGATAGTGTACCAAGGGAAAGAATTTGGCAATGCATGAAAGAACTTCAAGTGCGAGACAGCCTTATAGACAAAGTGAAAAGGTTGTATAGTGGAAACAGAAGCTGTGTTCAAGTAGGATGTGGTTTGTCGGACTGGTTTGAAACAAAGAGAGGAGTGCAGCAGGGCAGCTCATTGTCACCACTTTTATTTATTATTGTAATGGATGTAGTAATGATATCTATTAAAAGGAAAGAACATGGAGATATCAAAGCCTTCACATTTGCAGATGATGTTGCGATCTGGAGTGACTCAGAAGAGGAATTGGGAGAGAGAATACAAAGCTGGAATCAGGAGTTTAAGAAATATGGTTTAAACATCAGCAGGACCAAGACGGTGGTGATGAAAGTGTATGGGGAAGGAGCAGAACCAATAGTCATGTTAAATGAAGCTCAACTGGACAGCGTTCCAGTTTTCAAATACTTGGGTAGCGTTATATCAAATGACAACCTAGCAAAACATGAGGTGAACAATCGAATCAATAAGCCAACACAATTTTACCACCAGGTAAGACACCTGCTGTGGGATGAGCAAATACCCATGAAAACGAAAATGGCATTGTACAAGTCCTATTATACACCAATTCTTACGTACAGTCTCGAAACCACAACACTGACCAATAGAGATAATTCCAAACTTCAGGCAGCTGAAATGAAATTCCTACGCACTATGATCCAGAAAACCAGGAAAGACAAGATTAGGAATGAGAAAATTAGAGAAGAAGTAGGAATAGATGATTCTCTCCTCAATAAGATTCAGATATCAAGACTGAAGTGGTTTGGTCACATGAAGAGGATGCCAGTAAACAGAACTGCAAGGAAGGAATTTGACAGAAAGGTAGAAGGAAGACGACCCGTGGGAAGGCCACGAAGGAAATGGATAGATTTAGTTAAGAGCTATGTAATGCTGAGAGGTCATGATTGGGACAAGTTGGTGGAGGAAGAATGGTACAAGGACAGGATGAGATGGAGGAGGCTCATATACCACACCCGGGAAACTGGAGATGGTTTAGGATGATGATGATGAGGGGAATTAAATAAATTAGGATGATACTCATATTAAATATTTTCAATCTTTTCGAAAGTTCTAGATTGTTTCTATGGATTAGTATTGGTACTCACTTAAAAAAGTCGTCTTTGCAGAAGACTTGGCCGTTCCGCGCAAAGCACTTGTCACTCAGCTGACCACTGCACTCACTGCACTTGAGGCACTTGGCGTGCCACGTGCGGTCCAGAACCTTGAGGATGAACCTGTCCAGGATGAGTTCCTGGCAACCTCCACACTTCGGGATGCTGGCTGTAACAAACAAAAAGTAGCATTTGTCACTCAATTGATTAAAGCAAATACTGTGTTTCAGTATCCTAACATGAGTCATATTACATACAGAATGAACAATAAGTCGCAAACCAGCACTAATAGTTCTTGTATCTGTGGACATATGAAATCATCTTTATGTCTGTAAAATTTGAAATGTTGCCCCATACTTCGTTTTTTGTCTAGGATTAGACAAACAAACCTGTATAACTCTATGTCTCTCACCTTCCTTGTTTCATTTTATGTCGAGTATTAGGCGAACAAACCTGTTAAACCCCTCTGTCTCTCACCTTTCTTGTTTCATTTGATGTCGAGGATTAGACGAACAAACCTGTTTAACCCCTCTGTCTCTCATCTTCCTTCTTTCATGTTTTTTTGAGGATTAGGCAAACAAACCTGTTAAACCCCTCTGTCTCTCATCTTCCTTCTTTCATGTTTTGTCGAGGATTAGGCGAACAAACCTGTTTAGCTCTATGTCTCTCATCTTCTTTCGTTTTTTTTATCGAGGATTAGGCAATCAAACCTGTTTAACCCTCCGTCTCTCACCTTCTTTGTTTCATTTTTTGTCGAGGATTAGGCAATCAAACCATTTAACCCTCCGTCTCTCACCTTGCATGTTTCATTTTTTGTCGAGGATTAGACGAACAAACCTGTTTAACCCTCCGTTTCTCACCTTCCATGTTTCATTTTTTGTCGAGGATTAGGCAATCAAACCATTTAACCCTCCGTCTCTCACCTTCCATGTTTCATTTTTTGTCGAGGATTAGACGAACAAACCTGTTTAACCCTCCGTCTCTCACCTTCCATGTTTCATTTTTTGTCGAGGATTAGACGAACAAACCTGTTTAACCCTCCGTCTCTCACCTTCCATGTTTCATTTTTTGTCGAGGATTAGACGAACAAACCTGTTTAACCCTCCGTCTCTCACCTTCCATGTTTCATTTTTTGTCGAGGATTAGACGAACAAACCTGTTTAACCCTCCGTCTCTCACCTTCCATGTTTCATTTTTTGTCGAGGATTAGACGAACAAACCTGTTTAACCCTCTGTCTCTCATCTTCCTTCTTTCATGTTTTGTCGAGGATTAGACAAACAAACCTGTTTAACTCTGTTTGTCACCTTCCTTCTTTAACCTTTATGCTGAATACATCATGAGAGAAGCAGGTTGGACCTGCGGATTTTCATTTAACGATCAGGCAAGGTCTGAATGGCTCACTAGCTTTCCGAGTCTAACTTGACGGGTTCGATTCTGGTTCACTGTTATGGTATTTGAAGGAACTCTTACAGACTAGCATCGTGCATTTGAATGAAATCCACCGAGAACAAGTTTCACGCCGTAAAAATAGTCGTTAAACACGAAGTCAACTTTCTTATTATTATTGCTTTAATTTTGCACTATCCCCAGAATTTGCCTGGTGTGAAAATGGGAATCTACAGAATACCGTATTCAGGGAAGTCGATAGCAGGGTTCGAACCTACCATCTCCAGAATGTAAGCGTAGAGCTACGTGTCGAACCTTGTAGCCAACTCGTTTGGTTGGCATTAATTTTCCGCATTACAATGCATGGGCCACATGCTGGGCCATAAAAAAATACATTGATGTACTTGGGTGGAGCTGGAGAAGACTACTGCGTATAGTTACTTTGGACAGCCAAGAAGACTAGTAAAGGTTCAGTTCATGGCTGTCTCTTGAGGCACAAATAAGGAAGTTACAGCTGCAGTATTTTAGTCCCATAATGGGACGCGTTGAAGAACGATGGACCGAAGATGAAAATATCGCTTAATGACTTGAACTGCCTGATTGGAAATAGGTCCATTTGGAGGAACTACATGTATCGAGTCACCAGCAGGAGACAGTGATTAACGACATCCAACCTACAGTCGACGTTTTGGTCCTGTGCGGGATACGTATCCTGGCACCATCTTCTAGCAAACATCGGTAGATTATAGTTGTATTCTTACTCGTTAGACGGTGGCAGCATGTTTCTTTGATAGAAAACTTCGCAATTTCTATTACTAATAATATGTAATAGAATCTAATACCTAAATTTATGGTTCGTTGTGTTCATAAGACATCTCCAACTGCGATTAAGCAGGAACACAGACACTAATAATTGATAGTGAACAAAAGCATGCATTTTCTGAACACCATCTGCAGCCTTATCATATTTAGTAACTTCCAAATTCTTGAAGCAGTAACCAGTTGTGTTTTGAACATGGTATTTGTTTCTTGCAGCAAATCCAGCTAATATCCATGCACACTAATGGTGGTCTTGAAATCGCCGTGAGAGAATCTGTTGGTTTGCCAGTGACTGTAGTCTGAGGCTGTTATGTTATTTCGCTGTTGCTATTTGCTTTACGTCGTACCGACACGGATAGGTCTTATGGCGACGATGGGACAGGAAATGGCTAGGAGTGGGAAGGAAGCGGCCGTGGCCTTAATTAAGGTACAGCCCCAGCATTTGCCTGGTGTGAAAATAGGAAACCATGGAAAACCATTTTCAAGGCTGCCGACAGTGGGGTTCGAACCTACTATTTCCCGAATACTGGATACTGACCACACTTAAGCGACTGCAGATCCGTACTTTTTCGCAGTTGTAGAATAAAGTAAGTGTTATGAGAAAGCTCACATATCATGCATTTGCACAAATGGAAAGAAATATCGATCCGGGGGTTGATATATGATGTGTTGTATCGGGCGGTATTATCTTCATCGTCAATCTGTCAAGGTCATGTGCTTCTTCAAGAACGTATTTGTCATTTTCTGAGTCATAGTACACACCATAGGAATCTAAAAGCAGCAAATTTCGAGCACGTGAATGTGGAAGAAACGCTTCTTTACAAATGAATTGAATAATCATTTTGTCATATTTCCCGACGAATTTCATTTTATAATTAGGGGAGATCGGGGCAAGATGACGAATCAACCATAACTTTTGTAGTATTCGGTTCACTGAGTTGGCTACCATGTGACCTTGGGCCCGATATCTCACACTTATAACTTACACATAGAAGAAAATTCCTTTCAGTCTGAGACATGCAGTGGTAGGGGGTTGTCTCTTTGGCGCTTTCGCACTAAAATATCTGAGGTGTGTGCAGGAAGTTTCTGCTACTTGTGTGTTCACAATACAAATTAACTGTTTTCTTTTCTTTAAATGTCAATGTAGTTATTAATTATTTCAATGTTGCCCGAGTCTTTTTTGTAAAAAGCCTGTCGATTATAAGATCAAACCGCTTCCTAAGGAACCTGGGGCAAGATGACGGGGGCAAGTTGACGAAATCGTTATCTTATCCTAGTCCAGGTATAGGCTACACTTAGTCATCCATATCCTTAGGCTAATTACAGAAATACCTAGAAATTATCAGCGGAAGACGGATAGACGGGGCTGGGATGAAGTAAGCATAATAGCCGCAATGCATGCAGTCAAAGAATCTCTGATGTCATTTAAAGCAGCCGCAGCACAATATGGTGATGATGATGATGCTTGTTGTTTAAAGGGGCATAACATCGAGGTCATCGGCCCCTAATGGTACGAAATGAAATAACAAAAAATCAAAATCATCCACTGACCAAAAGAAAAAAAATCGTCATGAAGAAGGAATGGATGGACATGAAGCAAAAAACCAACAAAAAAACGAGCAAACAAAAATTAGTGGATTCAACTCAAAAAAAGGATCATATATAATTTATTACTGACCAAGGGACCACTCATAAAGCAGAATCCTGAATTGAGGATGCTTGATGTCGAAAGGGGCGCAAAATCCACGTCTAAGGCCCCACAAAATGGTACATGTCGCGAGTAAATTAGAACCATGGTATTTGTCATGTTGGGGTACTAATCAAAAGTAGCGAAGACTCACAGTGTTCCACACAAGATGGTACTAATCACAAGTATTGCACTTCGTACAGGTAACGCAGACCTATGGTGTTTCTCACACAATGGCGCCACTCATAGCCAACGCAAACCGATGAATTTCCTCACCTAGGTGTACTAGTCACGGGTGCCGGTCCCACGGGCCCCGTGGTGTTCCACACATAGTGGGTACTAATCACAGGCAACGCAGACCTACGGTGTCGCTCATATAGTGGTACAACTCACAGGCAACGCCCAGACCCGTGGTGTTTCTCACAATGGTACTAATCACGGGTACTGGAAACCCACAGGGGAACCACTCTCTGCTGCTACTAATCACAAACCTATTGTGTGCCACATATAGTGGTACTACTCGTAAGTAAAGACGATCCATGGTGTTCCCCGCGTGATGGTACTAATCAATAGTAGTTTAATGGTTCTAATACCAGCATCCCTTGATCTCCCCTTTTAGTCGCCTCTTACGACAGGCAGGGGATACCGCGGGTGTATTCTACATGTGCGTCCCCCCCCCGCAAGGGGTTGTGTGTTTGGTCCGCGAGAAGTATTTTATCTCCCTCAAGTCCGCCGGCAAGCCCGTTAGGAACACCCTATCCGCCACCTGGGACGCGCCACGTGAGAGTATCACCTCTCCCCCTGCTACGCCAGCGTAGTACGTTCGTGGGCACAATATGGTATTCCTGAAGTGACTTTAAGGTGTTATTTGAAGAAGTAGCAACAAGTAAGCCTGTAGTTTCATTAGTGTAAGTAATTCAAATAGCATGTTTTGGAATATAGCTTATTCGGAGGTTCTCTTTTTATTTCTTTGCAGGATCTGCTAGGACCTTCTACCTCAGGAGCACACGATGAGCGTAATGGAGATGCAGATTTGCCTTCGGTACCTGACACTTAGAAAAATATACGGCTATCGGTAATCACTGTGATAACGCACTACAACCCGAAGTGTCTAAATCACCACAGACAGGAACATCGAAGACAACGATATATAGCCTATGATATTCGACCACTACCGCACGCTCAAAGGCCTGCCGCAGCGAGGAAAGGAGCTAGGAGATCAGCATACATCATAATCAGCACACCCATGAAGGACATGCTATATCAAAACGAAATGCTGAAGAAAGAGCAGGAAAGTAAAACCCAGAAAAGGAAAATAGCCAAGTAGTTGGGCTTCATATCCGAATCTGGAGATAATCGGCAGCAAGAAAATTCTGCATGTCACCTGTGTGAGGAAAAGTATGTTTAACCTGAAGACTGGAATCAGTGTGATGAACTGTAAAGTGTGCTGGCATGAAGACTGCTTAAGTTATGAAGGTAGTAGACGGTTTCTCTGTGATATGTGTGATTATATTCGCGTTTTAAACTTTTTTCTTCAGAGTTCTTGTATTCATTGTAGTGTTTTGGCAGGAACTTCTAAAAATTATTTTGAATTTACTGTAAAGTATTTTAACATTTTTCAAATATATGGTCTTTATAAATGTATGTCCTTTTTTAGTACATAATTAAAATAAAGTTACTTCAAGATTTGATGGTGTGTTTAACAAATTTCAGTGAAATTCTATGTTGAAGCAGTTGTGAAGAATGCTCGTCATCTTACCCCAATCGGTTCGTCAACTTCCTTGGGCACGGGGCAAGATGCCGAATTTACATAAAATTAAACTTTACTACTTTATGAAAAAGCTATTTTTTTTTTTTTTTTTTGCTAGCGGCTTTACGTCGCACCGACACAGGTAGGTCTTATGGCGACGATGGGATAGGAAAGGCCTAGGAGTTGGAAGGAAGCGGCCGTGGCCATAATTAAGGTACAGCCCCAGCATTTCCCTGGTGTGAAAATGGGAAACCACGGAAAACCATCTTCAGGGCTGCCGATAGTGGGATTCGAACCTACTATCTCCCGGATGCAAGCTCACAGCCGCGCGCCTCTACGCGCACGGCCAACTTGCCCGGTGAAAAAGCTATTAAGAACTTTGAACATTGTTGCATAAAAATGTAAGCAGTAACACACATGTCATCACAGGCGTAAAACACGTAATGTTCCGACAAAATGATGAAAAGAAGCTTATTATCGTCAAGTTTTTCCCTATATGTAAGGTTCGAACATATTTTTTCCATGTTATTTCTTATTTCTGTACATTCATGAAGAATCACAAATAATAATAATAATTCCATATTTAGATATTATTGGCATAATAGAGAAGAAACGAACCCGTTGACTGTACTGCACCCTGTACTTTAGTTGATGTAGGCCTACCGTCTATCCCCAAATTCTTCCCTATTGTCATTTCCTTTTTACAAACATCTTCGCCTGTATTCTATATCAGTTCATCAAAAGTGTTCATTATCAATGCAAGTACAATCATTTCGTAATTCCCAAATTGTTTCCTTTATAAAATTCAGATTTTACAATTACTGTAATTTTATGGCTATATTATATTACTTTAAAATTTCAACATTTGTAATTCTAATGTTTTAATAGTTACAATTTTCTTTTAAATCACGATCTTCCATCACTATTTGATTCAGTGATCGGCTCTGTTTTCAATCTTGATATGTGCACTTTTTCTCTTTCTTCATTTTGTCTCTGAATGCTACAACGTTCCTATCACCGGAGTCCAGAGGTACACTAACTCTTAACCACGCAGCACGTTTCCTTAAATACATACTTGTTCGCCCTAAGAAGATACTCGGAGTATTTACACTTAGTAAAGGAGAATATGCCGCCTCTGTGGTGTAGTGGTTAGCGTGATTAGCTGCCACCCCCGGAGGCCCGGGTTCGATTCCCGGCTCTGCCACGAAATTTGAAAAGTGGTACGAGGGCTGGAACGGGGTCCACTCAGCCTCGGGAGGTCAACTGAGTAGAGGTGGGTTCGATTCCCATCTCAGCCATCCTGGAAGTGGTTTTCCGTGGTTTCCCACTTCTCCTCCAGGCGAATGCCGGGATGGTACCTAACTTAAGGCCACGGCCGCTTCCTTCCCTCTTCCTTGCCTATCCCTTCCAATCTTCCCATCCCTCCACAAGGCCCCTGTTCAGCATAGCAGGTGAGGCCGCCTGGGCGAGATACTGGTCATACTCCCCAGTTGTATCCCCCGACCAAGAGTCTGAAGCTCCAGGACACTGCCCTTTGGGCGGTAGAGGTGGGATCCCTCGCGAAGTCCGAGGGAAAAACCGAACCTGGAGGGTAAACAGATGATGATGATGAAAGGAGAATATGATAGTGCAATAAAATTTGATGATTATTGTTTAAAGGGGCCTAACATCTAGGTCATCGGCCCCTAATGGTACGAAATGAGACGAAATGGAATGACATATTAAAAGTCTAAAATTCTCCACTGACCAGAATTCAAAAGCGTGAGAACGAAGAATGAATGGATGGACATGAATTTAAAACAATCAGTGGATGCGACCCGCAAGGTCTCACATTCATATAAACTGACGTGACAAAATAGTATTACTGACCAAGGGACTACTGCTATAACATAACACAATCGATTATGCGTGCAATCAACAGGGCGTCCTAAATCGAAGTTATCGGCCCCTCATAACGGTACTGATCGCTAGCAAAGTAGAACCATGGTATTTGTTCTGTTGCGGTGCTAATCAAAAGTAGCAGAGACTTGCGGTATTCCACACACTATTGTACTACTCAGAGCTTATGAAATCCGACATAGAATACAGACCTATGTTTTTCTCACTTTGCGGTGCCATTTACAGGCAACGCAAACCTATGGTGTTCATCACATAAGAGTACTAACCACAGGCACCTCTCCCTATCCCGTGGTGTTCCTCATATAGTGGGTACTAATCATAGGCAAGGCAGAACCATGGTAGCTATCATCGCATGGTCCTGCTCATATGGTGGTACTAATCACAGGTACTGCAAAAGCCGACCGCACGGCGCTCCTGTGTGCTACTAATCACAAAACAATTTCGTACCCAATGTAGTGGTACTGTGATGTTTGGGACATCACTGTACATTTTTAATTATTGAACTATATATTTAATTGATAAGATGTATATATTTAATCACTGATAGGTCATTTTAAAATTAATATGTATATATATATATAGGGTTTTTATCATCCATTTCAATCATCATTTCATTTCTTTATATCGCGGCTATAACGTATTCTGAACGAACAAATTATTGGGTAAAGTATTTCAACATCACGCATATTTATAACTTGCTGTAAATTTTCCAATAGCCGTTGTGAGGTGAGGTGACCAGAGTCAGCAGGCTAATTTCAGCCCAATTCCAGGAAAAGTACGTCATCTAGATTACGAGAGACCTTACCCTCTCCACCTCATGAAGAGACAGTTGATACATTATTAACACCCACTTTTCAAACTATGCTTGGGGACGCTTTATTTCAGCGGGAAAGTTCAGCCTATGTGAATGAACGTAATGAAGCAACGTGATGGATGCACAGCTATACATCGGAGAAGGGATGAGACCTCGAATCTTACTGGACCATGTGATATGGCTGATGGAAGGAGACTTTTGAACCAATATATACCACCGACAAGGGCTGGAGAGGACACTCATATTAAGACTCTCATTCTGACTCACATTCGGAGATTCGGACATTCTGATTCTGATTCTCACGCTTGGAAGATACTCTTACTACGATTCTACGTCTACACATCGGAGAAGATTTTAACTTAGTTCACTTCGCATCTGAGTATATTCTACTCAAAAGTTACTCTCATTGGGACTTGTTATCTCAATGACGAGAGGTAGTCAACGGGAGACCGGTTCTGACTGGTATAGGGGAGGAGAGCTTTTATTATGAATTTAGCTACGCTACTGTTCCGTAATACGGAAGAATACGAAGGTATTCTCTCCATGAACATAACCCATGGTGGTTTTGCACTTAAAATTAGGACTCATTACGACTTTATGTAAGGAGTACAATAGGAAGTGTTAAAGACAGGGAATGTGGATGTAGGACTGGAATCCAACAACAGATGAGGCAGCCTGTACGAGAGATCCACCCATCTTCAGCTTCAAGACAACAGAGTCTACATTTGGTGAGCTTATGGCATAAGTTACTGCAAGTCTTCGCGCAACAGTTCATTTTCTTGGAGTTAATTTCATTCACTTTTTCTTTTGCTTCCGTAAGTTCAGATTTCGTTAATACGCCGTTACGTCACGTTTTCATCTTAATAAATAGCTGTTTTAATTTGTATTTTATGAAATGATTATTAATGATCCTTAAATTCCAAGTTAGTGTACTTAATGATTTGTGTTCCGTTCACCCCACCCCTGGGAGTTTTTTGAGTCTCATTACGTATTTTTATTTATTATTATTATTATTATTATTAATTATCTACTTTTGTTTTCAAGCCATAAGCTTGAAGACTGGCACCCTTGGGATACTGTTTCTGGAGAAACAATGACATATCATTTATTTATTTTAATATTAAAGTGACCCGCCACGTTATAAATTTGTCATACATCTGTGGGCAAAGTGGGTACGTCACAGTACTACGCACAAGTAAGAGCAACCCTTGGTGTTCTCCGCGTGGTGGTACTAATCACAAGTAGTTTCATGGTTCTAATACAATCAACCCTTGGTCGCCCCTTTTAGTCGCCTCTCACGACAGGCAGGGGATACCGTGGGTGTATTATTCGTCAGCCTCCCCCACCCACAGGGGGTGTGTGTTTGGTCCGCGAGAGGTATTTTATTTCACTCAAGTCCGCCGGCAAGCCGGTTAGGACCCCCCTATCCGCCACCTGGGACGCGCCACGTGGGAGTATCACCTCTCCCCCTACTACGCCTGCGTAGCAGGTTCGTAGCAATAAAATTTAACAATTGTACCTGCCCAATGAAAATGTTTACTCGTCATCCCGGCCCTTTGATGGTCGACAAATTCCTTCATTAAGTATAACTGATTTTCCCCTGCTAACTACGTAAATTTCTTTTTAATAGTTGTCCATAATATATGACTAAAAATTTACTTGTGATGTTTAGGTGTTCCTGGGAGGAGCCAATAATTTATTTTAAAATTTTCTTCAATATATATTTTTCTGTGATTTTCTTGGTGAATATATAACATTCAGTGAGCCTGGCTGCTGTAAATTATTGGATTCCTCTTCGGAAGATGTCTCTGCTGATAACAAATTGTCCTTTGAATTGTCACACAGGTCTTCATCATGTTGTGGTTTGTGTCACATCGATACGGTAAGTCAGATACTTTTTCAGAAACTCACACAATCCTTAAGATATTTGCAATTCCTTTTCTAGAAGAAAACCTTTTTCATATCCCTCCTCTTCAACTTCGAGTACAGATATTTTTTTTGCAACTTTTAATATTTGTTGATTTAACGTGTACATTCTGAACGTATCTACAGCGCTGTTATCAGAATACTGCCTTACTCACAGGTAGTACATACTTATCTGCAATCTAAGCAGCCACTGGAAATAGTTACATTTGGTAAAAAAGAATACGATAGTGCGATAACCGGGCGAGTTGGCCGTGCGTGTAGAGGCGCGCGCCTGTGAGCTTGCATCCGGGAGATAGTAGGTTCGAATCCCACTATCGGAAGCCCTGAAGATGGTTTTCCGTGGTTTCCCATTTTCACACTAGGCAAATGCTGGGGCTGTACCTTAATTAAGGCCATGGCCGCTTCCTTCCAACTCCTAGGCCTTTCCTATCCCATCGTCGCCATAAGACCTATCTGTGTCGGTGCGACGTAAAGTAACTTGTATGAAATTTAGTAGATGCAAAAATGTAGAATTGCCAATACATTTTACGTGTTAGATAGACTTGTGAAAGCCAAGAATAACGGAATAGAGGTTCCGTTCTGATGACCACACGACACCTCGTAATCTGTAGGTCTTCGGGCTGTGCAGCGGTCGCTTGGTAGGCCATGGTCCTATTGGGCTGTTGCGCCGTGGGGGAAAAATGACAGGCTCGTACGTAAGCTGTAAACTGTGACAAACATGAATAGTAGCCTACCAAAAACTGGAGAAGTTCCTCATTCATTGGCCGTCCACTGTTTACAGGCAAGAATCTTGTTCTTTTTGTAGACATTATACATTTAATGAAGCCCACCTGCTGGCCATGATCGTTAAAGTCTTTATGATCTGACACTGTGATTAGTCGGTTCGAGTCTCGTTGGTGAAAAACTTTCACCATCAGAATGCTGGCCGGCTGAGGTGGTGGTATTAATTCCTAAACACCAGATGGCACGCCGAAAGCTTGTGTTCAATTACAAACTTATCGGTAGTGCTCATATGGACTGAGGGCTATGATGCCGATGATGATAATTCGTCCATCGTATGGGAACGTTAGCCTTGAGCATATCCGCTGGAATTATTCGACAGGACTAGGCTCCGCGCAGACACGGATTCCACCCTCTTCCCACATCATCATCATCATCATCATCATCATAGCACATAACATGCAGTCATCACACTGGTAACAGAAACATGTACAGTAGGTCTACTTTCGCGTAAATCATCTTGCCCTGTGAGACAAGTGCCGGGTTCGATTTCCAATAACGACAGGAATCTTTACGTGGATCTGAGGGCTGGTTCCGTGTCCACACATCTTATGGTGATGATTATTGTTTTAAGAGGAAGTACAACTGGACAACCATCCTCTATATAACACTAATAAGAGAGAAAAATTGGAAGGGGTCGACACTTCGAAAAATGAAGGTATCGGCCAAAGGAAGACAAGGGCCACGAAGGGCATGAAAATGAATGATGATGATGATGATGCTTGTTGTTTAAAGGGACCTAACATCGAGGTCATCGGCCCCTAATGGTACGAAATGAAACGACAAAGTAAAAGTTCAAAATCATCCACTGACCAAAATAAAAAATGTCATGAAGAATGAATGAATGAAAGAATGAATGAATGAACATGAATTTAAAACAATCAGTGGATCCGACCCAAAAAATTATCATAGTTAATAGTATTACTGACCAAGGGACCACTTCCAAAGCACAATCCTGAATCGAGGATGCTTGGTGTCTAAATGGGTCCAAAACTTATCGCTAGTAATGTAGAACCATGGTATCTGTACTGTTGCGGTACTAATCAAAAGTAGCAGAGACTTGCGGTATTCCACACATTATTGTACTACTGAGAGGTTATGACATTCGACGTATAATACAGACCTATGTTTTTCCCACTTTGCGGCGCCATTTACAGGCAACGCAAACCTATGGTGTTTATCATATAAGAGTACTAACCACAGGGACCTCTCCCTATCCCGTGGTGTTCCTCATGTAGTGGGTACTAATCACAGGCAAGGCAGAACCAAAGTAGCTATCATCCCATGGTCCTGCTCATATGGTGGTACTAATCACAGGTACTGCAAAAGCCGACCGCGCGGTGCTCCTGTGTGCTACTAATCATAAACCTATTTCGTACCTAATATAGTGGTACTACACACAAGTAAAAGCGACCCTTGGTGTTCTCCGCGTGGTGGTACTAATCACATGTAGTTTCATGGTTCGAATGCAATCATCCCTAGGTCGCCCCTTTTAGTCGCCTCTCACGACAGGCAGGGGATACCGTGGGTGTATTATTCGTCTGCCTCTCCCACCCACAGGGGGTGTGTGTTTGGTCCGCGAGAGGTATTTTATTTCCCTCAAGTCCGCCGGCAAGCCGGTTAGGACCCCCCTATCCGCCACCTGGGTCGCGCCACGTGGGAGTATCACCTCTCCCCCCGTTACGCCTGCGTAGCAGGTTCGTGGGAAAATGAAAGAATCCCTAGACCTCCAGACGTAATACCGTCGGGGTCGTAAAAAAACAAGAATTGACCAAGAGAGGTCGGATAGGGTAGATGAAAGTGAGGAGCCTGGCACAAGTAAGTGGAAGCAATGCTAGGACTTAGCTAAGGGCCCCGTGGTCGCCAACCCACGCTCCAAAGTTCAGAGAACCTACGCCCCTTTTAGTCGCCTCGTACGAGAGGCAGGGGATACCGTGGGTGTTATTCTGCCGCCCCCACCCACAGCTTAGCTGATTACAATTGAGGATTTATCTGACGGTGTGACAGTGACCCTCGTCTAGAAAACCAAGAATAATGACCGAGAGGATGTTATGGCCACACGAAACCTCGTAATCTTTAGTCTTTAGGCTGAAGAGTGGTCGCTTGGTAGGCCAAGGTCCGCCAGGACTGTAGTGCCATGGGATGTGTGTGTTTGCTTCTTATGAAGTACGGAGCAAATTACTCCTTGACCAAAAACAGTGCGCTAATAAATTAATATCCCAAAACACACACATACAGTATATATGTCGTTGTTGCCCCTGGGAAAACCGCTGTGTGATAATATTTTTGGAGGTATACTGACCCGCAGTACTTACGTTATGAAGAGCGACAATTCCTCGACAATTGTCGTACAATATTGAACCTTAGATGACAGAACTTAGATGAAAAAAGTTCTAAGCAAAAACATTTCACATAGCAATGTTTTCAGGTGCAACGCAATCGAGTGATATTATCCCAGAGTTCACCAATTATTTTTTTTACAATTTGCTTTACGTTGCACCGACAAAGATAGGTCTTATGGCGACGATGGGACAGGAAAGGGCTAGCAGTAGGAAGAAGCGACCGTAAGGAACAGCTCCAGCATTTTACTGGTGTAAAAATGGGAAACTACAGAAAAAACATCTTCAGGGCTGCCGACAGTGGAGTTCGAATCCACTATGTTCCGGATACTGGCCGTACTTAAGCGACTGGAGCCATCGAGCTCGGTAGTTCACCAATTAGGCATTACCGTGTCTAGAATGGCTGTTATCACTCTCTCTTCCTCCGCTTCTCTTCATCAGCTCACCGTAAATTCTACAATAGTTCATTTATCTCAAATGCCAGAGCTTAATTCCTAATTACATTCACACACTCCACTACAGCGAAAAAGAGATAAGTAGACAGAAATACAAGGAACTGGTAATCAGAAACATCCCTAGCCCCTGAAGTTAAACATTAGATTGTCGTTCTCTGGATTCAAAAAACGAGGATTCAAACCGGGCAGATATAGTCGGATTTTTGAATGGCGTTGGAAAATTCATTCGACCTTCCATGTTTGCATGTAAAATATCTCTTGGGACACATTTGGTTTTAGTCCGACAAAAGTAACTAAATACTCAGCCATAGGTCATCCGAGAGCAATCCGTGTTATTCTACCACCTAGTAGAGCGAAACCAAACGTCGAAATGGACAGTCTAAAATTATTATTATTATTATTATTATTATTATTATTATTATTATTATTGACAATTTGCTTTACGTCGCACCTACACGGAGACGATGGGATAGGAAAGGTCTAGGCGTGGACAGGAAGTGGCCATGGCCTTAATTAAGGTACCTACAGCAACAGCACTTTTTCTGGTGTGAAAATGGGGAAACCATGGAAAACCATCTTCAGGGCTGTCAACAGTGGGGTTCGAATCCACTATCTGCTGGATGTAAGCTCACAGCTCTGCGCTACTAACTGAAAGGTCAATTCACCCGGTTTTTAAATTATGATTATTATTAGGGCCTATTATTATTATTATTATTATTATTATTATTATTATTATTATTATTATTATTATTATTATTATTATTAATTATTTGCGTATGGACCCTGTTGGATCACGCATTACATTTATGATTCGCCTTTCTAAGAGACCATACTGCTTTCTATTATTATTATTTTTATGATTATTATTATTATTATTATTATTATTATTATTATTATTATTATTATTATTATTATTATTATTATTATTATTATTATTCAACTTTGCTAATCGACCAACCAGGGACCACGATAAGCCTCACTTTACATTCTGGCATTTGTTCATTTTTCGCTTGATCCACATCGTCTTCATTAACTCACTGTGTTTAGCACGACGTTCTTCTGTCCATTTAGCACCAGTTGCCCGTTTTTCGTCCCGGAAAGTCCCAAAAGTGTTGATGGCTGCTCTGAAAATATTTCAGTCTTGTGCATCTTCTGCTTGTAGGCCCAGTTCTTTAAGATCTTTCTTGACATTAACGTACCATGGCATTGCCGTTTTTGGTTCTGAGTCAAATATACTGAAGATACGTTTCGTCCATCGAGAGTCGATCATCCGTCGTATATAACCGTAGAAGCGAACTCTGCCTTTACGCATTGTGTCCGTGATCTTCTCTATCTTAGAGTATACTTCTTGCCTGGATTTTCTAATGTAGATGCCATTTTTGTAGTTTGGACCACGTATGGTGTGTAGGATTTTTCTTTCTTTCTTTCTTTCCTCTCTAAATCCGCAAGCAATAATGAGGCATTGAGATGAATACAGCGATACTGGTTTGATGACAGTGTTGTAGTGACGAATTTTTGTGTTCAGGGAAAACCACTTTTTGTCTTATATGTTGCTGGTGGTTTGGAAAGTGACTTCCATTTTCTTGATTCTTGCTGCTATGGCCTCTTTGTCAAGTCCATTTTGCTGAATTCATTTCCCAAGGTATTTAAATTTACTAACACGGTTTATCGTTCCATATTTGGTGTTTAGTTGTGCCCTATCATCGTTGATATTTGACACTACTTCTGTCTTTTGAAAGGAAATTTGTAAACCTGTTTGTTCTTCTTATTATTATAATTATTAACTAAAACGTCCATACAAGCAAAGGAACACACACTGAGCCAGTTGGCAACTCGGTACGAGATATGTAACCAACTTTGCGTTAGGGAAAAGATGGGTTCGAGCTCCGCTGTCGATAAACCTGAAGATGGTTTTCATTAGCATCTCATTTTAACAGCAATGAATGCTGGGACTGTACTATAAATTAGGTGACGTCAGTTCCTTTAGTCGAAAATCTATATGGTATTAGTAAGACGGGGCATGGTAGCCGAGTGGTTAATTCACTGACTTCTCACCAAAGCGACGACGACGGTGGATCCCAGCCAATATAGGCCTGTTATGATAGGATTTAAAAAAAGAAGAGTCACGTCCCTGTAGTTAGGACTTCACGAAACACGATAGGTCCCGTGGCTATGATCTCAATATCGACATTCACGTAAAACTACCTTATTACCTTCCTTTTTCTTTGTCGGACATTAAATAGGAAAATATGATATAACCTGTATTTTACAGATTACCCACTTAACTTGGAATAGGAGATTTTTTTTTTACAATTGGCTTTACGTCGCACCGGCACAAATAGGTCTTATGGAAACGATGAGATAGGAAAGAGCTAGGGGCTGGAAGGAACTAGCCGTGGCCTCAATTAAGGTGTGAAACTTTCCCTGGTGTGAAAATAGGAAACCACGGCAATCCATCTTCCGGGCTGCCGACAGTGGGGTTCAAACCCACTATCTCCCGAGTGCAAGCTCACAACTGCGTGCCCCTAACAGCACGGCCAACTCGCACGGTAGGAGACAAAATAAAAGCTATCAAATTTATATTTCACTAACACGTTTTCATAGAGTAAACCTAAAGCGTAAAGAATATAGGCTACACCACGAAACCGGAATCTTAACGTAGCAAAAGTTTGTGTGAAATGGAGTACATGAAGAAAATCGGGAAATAATAATAATAATAATAATAATAATAATAATAATAATAATAATAATAATAATAATAATAATAATAATAATAATTTCCTAGCTTTAAATCACATAAGTAATTATATGGTATGTCTAACGGTATGAGGCTGGTATATCTGAGCATCGCTAACTTCAGCATCAACGGAATGAGCTTGGTTAGAACCTGCCAACTCAGACCGGTTGTGATTTTTCTTCTACAGTTAAAACATGATTGTCTTTAGAGAGCGGAGTTTCATGCTGCCATTCAGACACGGGGTAGTATTAAGAGACTGTTGCCTGCAAGGTTCAGTAGACCTATCCTAGGAAATCTGAAATTTTGATATATCAAACCGTGGTAGCTTCACGGAGGCTAAGGGCTATGGGGGGAATGAGTTAGGAAATTTCAACCCATTACGGAGTCTCTCCTAGCAATCCTCGTCGCTATCAATACTGCATTTAATTTACCATTAGAAGTAATAGGGCCGTAACTGCTACTTGTAAGTATTGTAACTTATACAAGAATAGTGAAAAACAGAACAACTGAATGATAAACCCTTTAGTCGAAAATTATTAATAATAATATCAATGTTATTGGCTCTATGTCTCACTATGTACTTTCACGGTTTTTCGGAGACGCCGAGGTATTTTGTCTCGCAGTTGTTCTTTCACGTGCCAGTACATCTGTCGACACGGGGTTCACGAATTTGAGCACATTCAAGTACACCTGAGTGGAGCGAGGATCGAAGCTGTCAAACTGTGGTCGGAAGGCCAGCGCCTCAACCGTCTGAGCCACTCATCCCGGCAGAATAACTGAACATAGAAACATATTTATAAAATAAACGAATAATACGAAAATTAGAGAAAGGTGCTATCGATGGGGGACAAAATTCCGGCTTCTTAAGTAAATGGCCAGCGAGTGGCCTTCCGTTCACAGGAGCCGTGTTCGTTTCCCGGAAACACGTCCGGCTAATTCCTTTGCCTCGGGGACTGGGTGCTGGTATTCGTTTTAATACGCATCTTTATTTAGGCTATACACAACACAGTACCAACAGACAAACATACACGCAGCATATAGGGTTGGCGTCAGAAAAAAGCATCCGTCTGTAAAACAGGTTTAATCTTGCCGACCCCAAGTAACTGAGATAAGCCCAGGAAGAATACTAATAAAATATGAAGGGACGAATAATTACTTCTATGTGATGTCGCTGGGAAAGGGAGTAACATTGGCTAAGAGTCTCTTATAATAAGTAGACTGAATACGTGCATTATTCATCACCTTCAGTTCCAGAGACAACTTGAGCTCACTAATTGTCATTTTAACTAAATTGTAGAAATAAGGTAACATTGTACGTGACAATTCCACTATGATTGCTGTGCAAGGAACTAATTTCCATACAGGTGTCACCCCAGAAATGTGCTCTGAACCTTAGGGGCGACCATCCTCACCCATTATAAATACATTATTTTTTACAGAATCTGAAAATCAAATGAGTTATCTGCACTGTTAGAAGAGACAATCGACCCTCCAATGAAGTCATTCGAACAGTACAGGTAGGCCTATAGAGACTAAAGCATGTTAATACGAGAGAACACGGAAAACTAGCTTCCCGGCTACCGAAATAATAATAATAATAATAATAATAATAATAATAATAATAATAATAATAATAATAATAACAATTTAGTGTGGCTATTTCTAGCAGAGTGCAGCCCTTAGTAGGCAGACCCTCCGATGAGGGTGGGCGGCATCTGCCATGTGTAGGTAACTGCGTGTTATCGTGGTAGAGGATAGTGTTATGCGTGGTGTGTGAGTTGCAGGGATGTTGCGAACAGCACAAACACCCAGCCCCCGAGCCATTGGAATTAACTTAACCAATGAAAATTAAATTCTGCGACCCGGCCGGGAATAGAACCCGGGACCCTCTGAACCGAAGGCCAGTACGCTGACCATTCATCCAATTAGTCGGACTTATTAATAATAATAATAATAATAATAATAATAATAATAATAATAATAATAATAATAAT